>NC_092509.1:11775599-12078629 GCF_047511675.1 Marmota flaviventris | reverse complement strand
TTGAGGGGGCTGACCACCACCTAGGGCTGGTAACAGGGAGGCCAGCAGCTGGGGAACAGTAGGGATTAGCTCTGGCTTCTGTAAGCATCCCACAGCTGCTGGCTGGAGAGGGCTGTTAACGCTAGCTGAGAGCTGCTGTTGCTTGGAGCTGCTAACACTAAGGAGCTGCACTCGACCCATTTGTGATTTCTGCCTGAGTTGAGAAGAATCCTGAGCCAGTGGGTACAGTTTGGGTCATGTGTGAGGCCCTGGAGCTTTGGCTCATATCAGTAGGAGCCTCCAACTGATCTCCATGTGCACACTCGGGCCTTAGGCCTGCACGTGTCTTGGCTTTCTTTCTGAATCCAGCCATGATTCCACCAACTCTGCAGTACCCGGGTCTCTGAATGCCTGGTGAACGTTCCACCTAAAGCCCCCACAGTGTAGAGACAAGAGAGAAGGGCCCATTCTCTACTTCCACCTTTAACAGCTATGGCTGCACCAGATGCCTTCTAGTCAGCTATGACCATGTCCAGTGCCCTGCAATGGCTCCAGGGAACTTCACTTTGGCTAGCTGCAGCACCTCTGAGAGACCTGTGGCAATCCCTGAGGACCCCTCCCTGCAGCCTCTCTGGATGCCTCCCTCTTCCTTGACCGTTCCCAATCTGGTGGAGCAGTACAGAGCCATGACTTGGCAGACAGCCTGAGGAGGCTGTGCACATGCCTAGACCCACCACTGCTGGCTATAAAAGGAGCACACTCCTCAGTCTTGCGCCAGGCTGGGACCCCATCTTAGGTACTGCCTTCCTGTGCCGCAGCAGATCCACAGCAAAGCCTGGCTCAGATGAGTTCCACAGCTGCTATGATCTTTATCCTGGAAAGAGCAGGCTGAACTGGTTGCCCTGAGCTGGTAGCACCAAGGGCTACTACTGCTGAGAATGCCCCACAGCCTGAGAGTATCAGGGAACTGGACGAAAGCTGCTCAGGGGAGGGGGGGCCTTGAGTTCCAGGAAATGGCTGGGAGAGCTGTTGACACTAGTTGCTGGGAACTGCTGATGCTTGGGCCATAGGAGCACACAAAGAGCTGAGAGTCACTGGCACTTGAGTGCAGGGCTTTGATGGCTCAGGGAGTGCCAGTTTGGATTTCTATAAGATCTGAACAAGAGAACCCTTCAATTGGTACCAGTGCTATAAGCACACCTGTGGAGGTGTGGGAAGGCAGGCTCTCCTTGCACCAAGAAGTCAGCTCCAGTCAGAGATGCAATTGCAGAAAGGCAGACTCTGATCTGAGATCAAACAGACAGCACCAAGTTAAAACCTGCCAGTGTCCAACAGAAGCCAATTAGGCTTCATCCATATAGCAACCAAGTCTGCTCTGCAGATGGAAGAGAGGGAACCCGGACGCCACTGGGAAGCAACCAGCATGAGGGCCATGCAGTGCTTCAGGAACAGAAAGTCCATGTTCCTGAAAAGCTATGTGGCCCTGAATCCCTCTTCTGCCTCACTTCCACTGTCAGGTCAGGGCCAGAGCCTGTACCTGCTGCTGACTGAGAGAACACCATTTCTCTAGGAACTACAGAGAAAGACCACAGGAAGTCAGAGCCAAACTGAGTCCAGGGACTGCAGGGTCATGGGAGTTGAGAAAACACCTCAAAGCTGCATGCTTTCTGACAAGGCCTTTATCTCCTGTCAGGAACAAGCAATGGAAACACAGAACAGGCTCCATAGATGGCTGTAACTGGTATCAGTGGGTGTCTCTCAATAATAAAATCTAGCCAGCTGCAACTCCAACCATGCCAAAAAGAGCATTCGATGCAGCCGTCATCTGTCCCTAAAACCACCCTCGCAGTCGGCCGGGCCATCTGGAGTTGCCCTTTTTATAGGTCACACTGAGTATGAGCAATTTCATATGCTCTGACCTTACATGTGTCTGCTACTCATAGCCCATAGATGTTTTGCCCACACCACCATTCAAGGACAGTGTGTCCTGAGGGCCTGGCTAGGTTCACTGCACATTGGAAGATTCTGTTCTTAACAAGAGTTACAGTCAGGCCATTAAAAGCAAAGGCCTAGTTTATTTCAAGGTATAACCATCCATAATTGTTACAGCATGTTCCAGGTGCTATAAAACAGGTGTAGAGAAAACAGTAGTTTGTAGTTTGGGGGATAAAAAGCTCTTCAAAATATTCAAGAGCTGCTGTTACATAGACAAGTATGGGTTTATACATTCAAGCACTGAATCCGCTCGCTGTTACCATCACTGGGTGGAAATGCTTCCAGAGTGTATTGCACACTTCTATGACTTAAGCAGAAGCATGCTGAAGCCTTTTCTTAATGGGTCAAGGACATCGACAACCATTAGCTCTGCCAAGGTGACATCCTACTTATGTACAGTATATGAAACTTGCAATAGTAAAAAGACTTAAAATTTCTGTTTCTTGTGCTCCTATATCTATTTTTTTCATACCATTAAAAATAGCTGAGCCCCTCTTGCTTCGTTCCCTAGATCTGTCATAACAAAACACCACAATGGGGTGGCTAAACAATAGAAATTTATTTGCTCCTAGTTCTGGAAGTCGGAGGTAGAGGTGTGGGCAGGTTGAGTTCCTTCAGAGGCCTGTTTCAAACTTGCAGATGGCTGCCTTTGAACATGGTCCTCATTCTCAGTCAATCTCCTCTTTAAAATCCCTGCCTTCAAATGTAGTCATGGTCTGCCATGTGGGGTCAGGCCTTCAAGCCATGAACTTGCTGGAAACACAGCCAATGCCAGCTCAGTTTGTCAGGGGTCATGGAGATCAGGTCTGTGTTTCCACCCCTGAGAGGGGAGGACAATGGAGGCCACACCTCACTGACTCCTTGCACACCTGGAAGACGATGCATGCACTTGCAGTCTGGCACCCGAGAGGGGCAAAGAATATGTCTTACATTGTTTAGTTGTGTGGATGCCAAGCTGCCTGTCCCCATCACCTGTCACCTGCACCCCGGGGCTGTGCTTTTCCTCTTGAGTCATCCATGGGCTTGAAACCCACGCAGGGCAACATGTAGAAGTAAACATGAAGGCGCATCCAGGCCCAGGCTCTCCTGGGGGAAAGGCCAGAAGCTGCGCTCACCATTTCCCGTCCCTCCTGGCTCGGGTGGACTCTGCTCAGCCTTCTTCACTGTCCTTTTTCTCCACGTTTTAGGTAAGATCATCCATGCCAACACAGCTTTATCGCCCACAGAAAAGGCATTGTCACAGATCTGCCCCCAAATCAGTGACACTTGTAATAACCACCCCGTTTCTGGAAGCAGTTGTTGGTGAGGGACCCACAGTTCAGGTGCCGCACCCCTCTTGAGTGTGCTGCACCCCTCTTGAGCTGGAGAAGCAACACTGTTTGCAGGAGGTGCCAAAGGGAGTGACATGTGGGCAGAACAACCCTAGGGCTCCCAGGAGCTTTGCGCCCAGTGGAGCACGCTGGGTCTGCCAACGCCCACTCAGGACGTGTCCTGGGTCTTGAGGCCACCTGGTCTCCATCACAACTACTCACCTCTGCCACAGTAGCCGGAAGGCAGCCACAAATGACACAAATTCTCGGGTGTGGTGCAGGCCAATAAAACTTCTTATGGGCCATGAAATTTAATTGTCATAAAACTTTAACATGCCAGGAAATATTACTGCTCCTTTGACATTTTCCCAACCATTTGAAAGCACAGAAGCCATTCTTGGCTCAGGCCACACAAACACAGGCAGTGGGGACAGGTCAGGCCCAGGAACTGAGCTGTGGTTAGCTCAGCCCTGCTCTACTCTAATAGCTCCAGAAATCTGTGTTGATGGGAAAACGCATTTCTAACTGACAGTTCAAACACCATGCATCCATCCTGCACACCACACCCCCTTTTACCTTTTCTTACATCTTTTTTGAAAACCACTCCTGTTTTGGTAGCCCCCTATCTGGTTACATCAGGGACCACTCCAAACAAACCCAAACAAGCTCCTTTACTGGACACATTTTTAAGAGTTTTGAAATATCTCTTCACAAATAGGGACCAGAGAGCCTCCTGCAGAAAGGAGCCATGGCTACAAATACAGAAATGGACTGGGTGTCCTGTGGATCCCCCTTCAGCAGAAGGTAGCCACCGCTTAGAGAGCGTAGGAATAAAACACCATCTTACCCAGCATCCCTCATCGGGATGTGGCTGTTTAGCAGGGTGGGGGTGAGTCAAGAAGCACACTTGTGGCAAACCAATACCACATATGGTTCTTAAGAATGAATGATGTACTCGGTAGTCTGAATCGGACATCACTTTCCTATGTGCACACGTGACACACGACCAGTGAAACTCCACATCATGTATAGCCACAAGATGGGAAGCGATACTCCCTATGTGTATGATATATCAAAATACACTTTACTGTCATGTATATCTGAAAAGAACAAATAGAAAATAGAATGATACAGAATGAACGATGCAGCTCAAAGTCTTATGTGGCTACTAAAGAAGAGTTTAATAAAATGACATCTGACTCCCCAAATATCACCTAGACGACGTGTCCTTGATCCTCGGGAGAGATTACAGTGTGAGTCAGGTGGGAATACTGTCTTCTCCTCTGGCTTTCAAGCCCCTCTTCCCTCCAGAAACTTCTGTTTCTTGCATTCTCATCTGGTTCCCATGGAGAGGTCTTTGTGTCTTTTTTGGATTAAGGGTGGTGGGTATCAACACATGCCACTCCAAAACACGGCACCATGGCACCAGAGAGAGCAGGAAGGCTGCCCTCACCTCCTCCTCCTCACTCTTCCCCCCTGAAGCAGGCAATGCAAGGTTTGTCGGACCTTTTGCCAAGGATGACACTCATGTAGGGCCACCCACACCAAGTCCAAAAGAAAAGAACTTCCTTATCCATCACCCAAGACTCCGGTGCCATGTAAAACTGAAACAGATGTCTCTTGTCGGCCTGTCCTTCATTATTGGTGCCTCAGCCATGAACCTGGCAATGGAGGAGAAAGTCTTCTCCCCTCAACAGGGGGAAGTAAAGAGGTATTAAACTGATTATTAGAAATACTCTGAGTCCTTGGCAAAGAATGAAGAAAAACACTGCTGTATCCGGCCAAGCTAAGGCTTCTTCCAAATAGACCATGCAGACTTCACCCAGTTCCTTCCAGAAATGGAGCCTCAGAATTTGGGGGATGAGACGACTGGGACCCAAAGGCACTGACGGACCTGTATTATAGCAATGGCTGACTGAGGACAGCATCTTTGAGATGCCGGTCACTACTACTCCACACAAGACAAGGTTGGGCTGTGCCTATGCAGCAGCTGGCAGCTGACAGGGCTGTAAGGAAGAGAGGGACAAGGAGAAGCATGTGCCCTGAGAGAGGAGCAGTTCCGGCTCCCCTGAGCTGCCTGGCTCTCTGCCAGGGAAGATTCTCCTAGTAATGAAGTATACCAGCTTTAATCTAAAAGTGACCTGACCCTCTGCCACAAATCCAGTCGACTGTGTCCAACAAGGGGCTCAGTGCAAAACCAACAGAGGAGGACCTTGGACTCAGAATGGCTGTACTCACGACAGAGTTCATTGACCTGCTAATTTTCCAAACCAAGAGGCACCTTTTTCACTGGGTTTGTCCCTAAGTGCCCCTTGCACTGTTTTCGTAAATGAACCCTTGTTTTGCATGAATCCAGACTTTCTTAGGAACCCCAATGCCATCTGAATACCAATGATAAGACATCTGTCCCTGGCGCCTTTTCTACAGGAACTGCAATTTTTTTTTTTTACTAATTAAAAAGTGTGAGAATGTCTCACATCTTAAATAGACAAGAATTTCCCAGAGGAAGCAAGATATACACTAACTTTGGACATTTTGTTAAGGATGTATGATATTGAGCTTATACATGAGCTTCACCACTCAGGGGCAACCCTCCCCACCCTAAGGAAAAGCAAGTGGGTTCTTTTCCACCTGGCATCCTCATTCCTGTCATGTCTGCAAGGTACACAGTAAGAGCTGTCACCCTTCTCAGCATGCGTACCCAGCATCATGACCCCATTGTGAACTTCTGTAGCCTTGTGGAAATACTGACTTCTGTAGAGAATGAGGGATCTTGCTCTAGCGCAAGTGTAATCTCAACAGAAAGGCAAGGTGAATTCTGCCTGGGCAGAGGGACAGAGCTGGTAAGTACAGTGGAGGCAGCATTTGGTGAAATAAAAATTAAAGAGTCTCTAGGGCAGAGGCCATCTTCAGAAAGGGAGACACAGGTTTGTCTTATTTAAGGCTATGTTTTTAATATTCCATAACACAAGCTAGACTTCTACTTCTATTTCAGGATAAATTTAAGTCAGCTTAGTAATTCACACCAGACTTCTGAATAATTGTTTTACATGCTTTTCACGGACATTGTTATGTATCACTCATTAATAAGTAATTGCCAAAACCACCAACTGGGTATAGCCCCTGGGGTGGGGGTGGGGTTTATGAACAAACAGGCTGGGAGGTCCAGCGAGGTAGGAGGTCACACCCAAGGGGATCCACCTGTAAAGGTTGGAGGTGGAGATTACAAAGTGGGAGGAATCACAACGCCCCACCCCCACCCCCATTCCAAGCTACTCTGGGAACTAGAAAGTGTGTGGTGACCTTGTGCTCACAAAAACGGGTTGCTTCACAGGCTGATCTCAATGAGGAGAAGGGGCTGTGCTGGTGCCCTGTGAGGTTCTGGACAGAGGGCAGACACCTATCTCTACCTCAGCGCTACTGTGCGCCCCACTGGCCAAGGCTGGGGAAACAGCCTTCCTGGATCTAATCCAGCCCAGCGATGGCACTGGGGCCTGTGCCCCCTCCCACCTCACCCCGTGCACCCGAGGACCTGCTCCATTCCTGAGCCCTGCAGGAGGTGGTGCTTTGAAGTTGACCGGGAACCTCTCATACCTAAAGTTGAAATAACTGCTGAATCAGGGTGCCCCATTTTGTCGGCTCCTGGGCAATCGGACACTTGCTTTCCACTCCCCCACCCTCCTCCTACTCTGAAGGAAACCAGATCGGCCTGTTAGAGGTCACCTGCAAAAGCAGAGTGATGTCATTCGGCTACGCGGAAACTGCCTCCCGGTACTAAGAGCCTAAATATCTATGCATGGTTATCAAAAGAGAAGGCACAGTCCTGAAGGTGCCTGCAGAATTATCATTACTAGATTCTGCGGCCTCCGCCTTCTGGGAGCAGGTCAGGAGGAAGGTGACCGCACCAGGCGCACCCCCTAGCCGCTGGGCGGCCAGAATGCTACCGGTTCACCTGGAGATCTAGCTTAGGGTATTCCGAGAGACAGCGTGGGAGATGTAGCCCCTGCAGCTACTCAGGCCCTAGGTGAGGGACCACTCCCCAGGAGTTACTTAGGAACCACTCCCCTGGAGTTACTGACGGTCGCACCAAGTCACGCTCTGGGGCCACCTCGCTGCGGCGCGCGCCCTGGCGGGCCGCAGAAGGGGCCAGCGAGGGTCAGACGCTGGGGGCGGGGGATGGAGAGGCGCGGGCGCCGCGTGGGTGGCGCGAGGTGGCCGCGGCCTGCTACCTGTGGTGGACAGCACCGTGCTGGCGAAGAAGAGCGCAGAGGTGAAGTCCCAATTCCAGTTGCCCGAGGCGTTGCTGAGCACCGACACGCCGTAGTTGCTGGCCTCCAGCACGCGGCCCAGGAACTGCTCGAGCTGCGGCTCTGACAGGCACTCGTGCTCCTCCAGGAAGCGGCGCTTCAGCTTGCGCAGCTCCTGGCGCAGCAGGTCCTCGTAGGGCAGCTCCACCGAGGAGAAGACCACGGCGCCGAACACCAGGTAGAGCAGGTAGCCGAGCACCAGGAAGCCGAAGCACCAGGCCGAGCGGTGCCGCTCCACCAGGCGCACACAGGAGCTGCCAGCCAGGGACTGCAGCATCTTCCCGCCGCCAGGACAGCGCCGCAGACCGGCCGGAGCGGCCGCCGCCCCTCGGCTCGGGCTCCGCTCCGGCCCGCGCGCTCCTCCCGCCGCCGCCCGCCCACGATTGGCTCGCTCCGGCGACGCTTTTCTTCCCTCTTTCCTGTTTCCTTGCAATATAAAAGGCCCAGATGATGTGGCAGTGACGTGGGCGCCGGCTCAGGTAACCGGGAGTCGGCGGAGACCGCGCGCAAACTTGGCGGAGCGCGGGGCTAGGCGCGGCCCCGGGACACCCCGCCCTCGGCGCGCTCCCAGCCCGCGGCGGTCCCCGACCCCCGTCCGGCCTCCTGCGCCTCTCGGCGGCGCCCCAGCCCAGCGCCCGCCGTCGGCCCCCGCCGGGTGGGTGAGCGCGCGGCAGAGCCACTTCAGGGCAAAGCGCTGCCCTCCCCGCGACTCCTGCCCCCGCGTATTTCCGCCTAGTCAAAGCCACCATCAAAAAATAGCGAGCGCCTGATTCTGTCCTTCTCTTCTTATTGGCCAGACAGTTGGTCCATCTGGAGCCGGCGGTGGTGGCGAAGTACCAGAACCGCCGGCGGAAAAGCACCTTCAAGTCCCCTCGGACCCACACACCCCTCAGGAAGGCTCCCGGGAAGGAAGCGCTTACAGGGCCCTGTTTCTGAGCTCTTGATCTTTAGAACAGGACCTCAGGCTTTATGCTAAACTGAGGTCCAGGTGCCAACTACCAGAAGCAGCAGCTTCTCAAGTCCTTCTTCTCAGGGATGGAAATGTTGAGGGGGGTCCGTGGGCTGCCTTATGGCAAGGGTAAAAAACCATGGCCCTTTCTGGAAAGGTAACTTAGCCGCAGGCCTCAAGAGTTTTGAAGAAGTGTGTGTGTGCTAAGGAAAGTACAGAGAGGCTGGCCTGAAACATCTCTATCACATGCATACAGCATCTGGATGTCTACCACACACGGATAAAATAGCAGCCAATCGGGAGCATTCTGGATGTTCCAAAGCAGAAAAATTATGGTATCTCAAGAGGGGGGCTGCTTCCACAGATGTGTTCAGAATGCTGAAGCATATACAAAATCCTACAGAATCTCAAATATATAAAATATTTGCATTCTGCATTGTAAAACCGAATTATTTCTGCATAATAGATTGCATGAAAATAAAACCATCTTCTACCCCTTGCCCATAGGTGTTAGTGGAGGATATAGGTGACTTTGATTTCTTGTGTTTTAAAATATTTTTTAAAGTTTTCTATAGTAGCTGTGTTTTTGTAATCAGGAAAAGCATTAAAATAAGTAAAAGTGAATTGTACAATTATTTAGAATAAGAAAATCACATTTTGTAAGTGTCTAACATACTCACCAGTGGTTCTTAACTCTCAGTAAATAATCCCTCCCTGCTTAACCAAAGGATTGAGGTCATCCTTTGCTTTACTTCTCTGTACTTCAGAAGCTCATCAGTAACCCATTTCTTTCCCTTGCTCCCACCCTTGAGGAAGAACAGGCCTCCTTATTCTCAAGGTGAAGCCATCACCCCAGCCCTCCAAGTCCTCCAGGCTCCCGAGTAGTCACCATCACCAGTTCTCAGCTCTTCAGGAGCCTGAGTCCCTCCTCTCCTGACTCCTACAAATCCTCTCAGGTCCCCACCCTATTCTGTCCTCTGTGGGTTCTTTAAGCCATGCTCCTCCTACCCTATCCCTGATCTTTGCTGATGTGACCTTTCTGGGTCCACTTTGTTCCTGAGGCCCCCTCTTCCTGCAGCACACCGTCAGAGTCCTCCTGCCCTTGCCCGCCTCTTCTCCTGTGTCTCTGCTCACAAGTGTCCTCCTGCTGGGACACACCTTCTCCTTCTTTGCCATAGTAGGGGTCCTGTCCTTCAGGGCCTGGCTTGCAAGTCGTATCTCATCCATGAAATCTGGCACCCAGCAAGATGTGAATTCTGCTCCTCCCAAACCACACAACCCCTCGTGTGCCACAGTCTCTGGCACTAATGTCACCATGTGTGCAGGCATGGTAATGTCATTGTCCTCTCAAATGCACATTCACAGAGATGGGAGTACAGTTGCAGATGTTCTGGCCCTCCTCTCATCATCTGTGTCCTCTCTGCTTAGTCTGGGTGACTCGTGACTGCGTCAACCATAGAATGCATCAGATGGGATACATGGTGGTTTCCAAGACTGGGTCATGAAAGCACAGGAGCTATTTACATTGTTCACTGGAATGCCTTGCCCTGGTGTCCTGAGCCACCTTGGGAGGACCTCGTGGAGGTGTTCCAGATGACCGTTCCATTGTGCCCAGCCTTCTGCCCATCCTCAGTGACACTTCAGACGTAGGAGCATGGCTTTCTTCAGTCCTGCTGGCTTGGCCACCTGGTAACTTGCATCTCCTGGCGGAGCTCTGCCTGCTTGAACCAGGAGCTATGTTGACTGTTGTTTTTAGCCAGTGGGTTTGGGGCTGGCTGCCTATGCCAAGAGAGCTAACCAGATGACGTGCCTTTGGCCTACATTGAACTTTGAAAGCCATCACTGGACACTTGCCCTCCCTCCCCTCCTTCTCTGGCTGAGACACTGTCCCAGTTCTACATTACAAACAGGCCAAGGATACCAGATACTTTTTTCTGTGGTCACCATGACGAAATACCTGAGATCAACCAAAGGAGGAAAGGTTCAGGTTGGCCCTGGGTGTCGGAACCTTCAGTCCATGGCCAGCAGGAATCAGGGGGAGTCCTTGAGGGAACAAAGCTGATCGCCTCATGGTGGCCAGAGAGAGCAAGAGGAAGGGGCTGAGTTCCCTTGTACCCTTCCAGGGCATAGCCCCACGTCCACAACCACCTGAGCCCTCAGGGGCCAGTCTGTGGCACCAGAGTCCCTGTGTGTACAGGTGTGGTCCCATCATTGTCCTCTGAAATGCACATCACAGAGATGGCCTTTCTGACATTTCTGCAGGGGACCAAGCCTTCAGCACATGAGCTTTAGGGGGACACTTAAGATACAAGCCGTCACACTCTTGCAAGGTATGCTACCCTTGGACTACAGGTAGACACCTGAAACCTCCTGGGAGTGGTCCTGTGGGGGCTCAGATCCTGTCCCCAGGGAGGTCAGTCCACAGAGCTTTCTGTAGCTCTGGCTGTGAGAGATGCCGTGAACCCCGGGGGCACAGTGTGGCGTCTCCCTTCCTTTTCCTGGCCAGATGCACTGTTGTCAGGGGAGTTAGCAGACTCAAGGGAGTCAGGTGTCCTGCACTGGAACCTTGGCCCCAAGGTTCATACAGGCCTCGATGCTGACTGGCTCCTCCCCCCACCCTCTTTCCAGCAGGGATTCAGGGGCAACAGCGCATCCTCCTTACAAGAGGATGGGGATATGCAAGGAAACCCAGAAGAGCCCCAGGATTCCTGAGAGGGCAGCACTGGCAGGATGGGGCATGAAGAATGTGAGGGATGCCGTGCTCTGCCCACTGCCTCATGTCCCTCCCAGGATGTAACTTGTGGACAGTGGTCATGCGTCATGAGAAACAAACCTAGGCCAGAATCAGTGCTGCAAAGATTCACTGCTGTGCTGCAAGATGACATGAGGTGTAAAGGGGCCCAGCTGCCTCAACAGCTTGTCCAGGAGAAGAAGGTAGAGATGCTGGCTCTACACAAACCCATTTCTCTTGGGGTCCAAAAATGAAATTCACAAACGAGGTTGGGAACAGTCAATCAGCAACCCCTACAGAACCTCGGTGTTGTAGTTCCAGTTCCAGATACTGACCCAAAAGAATTGGAAGCAGGGGCTTGAACAGGTATTCACACACCCCTGTTGACAGCCACATCCTTCACAATGGTTAAAAGGTGGAAGTGACCCTAGTGTCCATCCACAGGTGAGTGGATAAACCATATACAGCCATGCATACGATTGAGGACTAGGCCATCTCAAGAAGGAAGGAGATTCTGACATGTGCTACAAGACAGAGGAAGCTTTAGGACAATAGGTGGCATCAGCACAGCACAGGGCAAGCACCGTGCCAGTGCATTTGTGTGGGGTATGGGGAGGAGTCAAGGTCACAGGGACAGAGATTAGAGCGGTGGCCACTGCAGCAGGGGAGGCCTCGGGAGTGACATCAGTGGGTTCTGAGTGTCCGTCTTACAAGATGAACAGAGACCTAGAGATGGTGCTGGTGATGGTGGCATAGCATGGCAGCTGTGCCATGTCACAGAACTGGTGAGTGCTTCCAGTAGTGCCAAGCTCTCTCACAAGCATTGAAGCCCAGGGCAGCCATCACAGACTGGGAAGACAGGACACGGCATGCCGGCCTTGTCATTCAGATGGGAGGTTTTATGTTCCAGCATCTATATGAGGTTGGGGTCCCTGAGGAAGGTGGACTCCTAAGCAGGGATGCGCAGGATGCCCAGGTCCCCAACTCCCAGGTGGTGCCATGCCCAGGTGTTGGAGCCCACATCTTGCAGACCCTCAGCCTGTCACGGTTGACTGGGGTATTGCCACCCTCCTTTCTTCTGGTCCTCTGGGGAGTGTGGCTCAGGTCTGGGCCTCTGGACAGGGTCTTCTGGGGATTAGCCAATGGCAGATGCCTCCCCTGAGGTCCTCCAGCCCATACAGGTCCTGGCAGGTCACGGCTGGCCTGGGTGATGCATATAATGCCTCTGCCACATCTCTGGCTCTTAGCCACATCTCCTGACCAATTGCACCTTGCCTGTGAGTGAGGAAACATAAATGAATCTTCTCACCTCTCAGTGGAAACACCCTCCACCCCTGCAAAGGATAAGAAAGGAAAGAAAAGCAGGAAGGGCTTTCCTGAAAGCAAGTGAAGAAGGGGGAGGAGCCGAGAGCCTGCTGTCCCCTGCCACCCTCTGGGGTTCAGAGGGCTCAGCTTGCTCCAGGGCCGACCTGTGAAGGTGGCAGCCACCTCATTATCCACTCAGCCAACCCGCCAAACAGGCCGGTGTCCAGCAGCTTGGAAAGGCTCCCTCAGGCTTGCTGCTCCCAGGACTTTAGCCCATGGTCCTGGTGCCGGAAGAGAGAAAACAAGAGGGGGCCGCATCTTCTTGCCCCAGGAGTACTTGGCCTGGATGCCCTCGCCAGTGCTCTGGAGTCCTCCCCACACCTGGCAGCAAGCTCCTTGACAGCACACCACGCACTCTGCAGCTGCAACACCCCAGCTGGGTGGTTGCAGGGCACTGGGTGGCACCCAGGGAGCTCCCCAGCAGAGTGTGGCTGCAGGTCGGCATGATGCCCTTCCAAGAACTGACCTGCTCAGAGAGGACGTGCTCAGGTCCCAGGACCCTGCGATTCCCCACTTATCCTCAGGGAACGTCTGTAAGCCTGCACTCCAAGTGCTCTGAGGCTGCTGATTGAGTGGACCCTCTGGACCCCAGAATAGCCCAGTCCCTGGCCTGGCTTGTGCCACTGTCACTTGAACTTTCTCCTGTCTTTCAGGACCCCATGCAGATGGCCCTGCAGGTAGATATCCTCCACCATCTGAGCTCATGGAAGCCCCCTCTCCTACCTCTGAATTCATGCTGCATGCAGTATCTGTGTACATCTCCAGGTCTTGAACATGTACCCATTAAATTGCACACTCTTAAGAGGAAACCTGGCACCTCTATAGTTCTTTGTATTTTCTTCAGCATTCTGTCACATGATGTCTGCACCATAAATATCTTTGATTGATTGATGAATAAGTGAGGAGGCAGAAGGGAAGTTCAGAGAGATCTGAAGTAGGAGAGGGACTCAGCCCTCTGCTGCTGACTTGGAGCAGAGCCGTACAGAAGCCAGGAATACAGAAGGCTGCAGAAGCTGGAAACAAGCCCTGTCCACAGCCAGCAGGGAAACAGGGATCTGAGTCCTCAAACCACACAGGAGTGGCTTCTGCCACCTGTCCAATGACTGTGCAAGAGAGTCCGCCTCCAGAGCCTCCAGAGAGGGAGGCAGCCCTGCCCACACCTGGGTTTGGCCGTGGACTCGTGGTGCCCAGACTCGTGACCCTTAGTGATCATGAGATAATAACTCTGCATGATCTTAAGCCACTAAGCTTGTGGTGATTTTTTCATGGCATGGATAGAAAACTAGGATAATTAGGATGTACTGGGGTCTGGATGAGTGTTGAGTTTAAACACTGTGCCCGGCCACAGGAGTACTGGGCAGTGCTGCAGTTGAGGACATCGTGTGGCCCCTCTGGGCCTGTGTCCTCAGATGGGAAACCAGGATGGCACTGACAAACTACACAGGGCTGGGGAGGTGTCGGGGAGCGGGCCTTAAGTAAGATAATGTGCAAATACTTGCTAAACCCAGTTCTGTGGAGCTACTGGCTCTCACTAAGGAGGGTGGGCTCGCTGTGCCTCCTAGAATTACTTAACAGGGAGAGAAGGCCTTTCACTTCTTATTCTTCCTGCTTCTTTAACAAGCTTCTACTTTTGCAAGGGTCTCTCCAGGGATGTTGTACACCTGGACTTAACCAGGTGCGCTTGGCTCACCAGTCATAATCCTAACTGGGGAAAAGGTTAGATTCTTTCAGACCTGCCCAGAACTTCGGAGCTTTAACAACACAGTGCACTGGGTGAGTCAGGAGGGGCCAGCTGCTGGCCCAAGTCCATCCCTCCGATGAGCTAGACCAAGAGCAGGAAGCAAGCACACCAATGGTAGCAATGACACTGATGATGCTGATTGCTTACGTAGGGGTAGACTCTGGGCCAAGCAGCTCCCATTTTGTCTCATTTAAAGCCCCAGCAGGTGCACAAAGTCAGAAAGGCCTGCTCCTCCAGGTGGAGCAGCCAGGGCCTGTCCCTGTCTATTTCACAGATGACATAGAAACACATGTCTGTAGATCTGCACCTCCTCTTTGTGTAGTCACACACTCGAATTCTTTGCCTTCACTGTCCTTTCATTCACATTTCCTGTCTAATTCTTTTCCGACTTTCCCCCTCTCTTTGCTGCCCAATCTTCTTTTATAGACAACAAAATGAAGCTCAGGAACACCCTCATGGATTCAGCTCATCTGAAGGGTTTGAGACTTTGGAATCAAGTACCCAACACGCTGTGGCTTCGCAGGCTTCTGCTCGCCCTTATGACAAGTCGGCTACTGTCGAGTCTTCAGTGGACAGGGAAAGTGCCTCTCCTCCCTCCACAGCTTCGTCGGGGGACTAGCACAGAGCTCCCAACAGCATGAGATCACGGGGGACTCCTCAGCCCAGACAGAAGAGCCACGTTCGCACCAGGCACTGGCTGGTGCCCCCCATGGCTCATACAGTTCCTGCTGGGAGCAGCCATCCCGGAAGGAGAGGCAGCCCAGGAAGGTCCAGAGCAGATGCTTATGTCAGTAGGAGCTTTAAAACACATTTTTGCCATGAGACTCCAGAATCTGAGGATGAAATAGAAGAACCGGCCAGGGTTCCTGAGCTGCCACCTACCGAGAGACCCTTTTACAATGAGTTCAGGGGTGGGGAAGGAGAACCAGCCTGAGCCCTCATCTGGATTAATTTCTGGGACTTGGTTTTCTCACACGAGATGAGGCCTCGCTGCCGTTCTCCACCGCTCTAGAGCTTCGCTGTGTTCACGTCCCCCGGCTAGCTCCTCAGCTCAGCAGGGCCACTCGACTCCCAGTTCTGAAGGAACAACTGGCACCAGAGTGACCTTCCACACAAAGCAGCTGGGAAACTGGATGATCCGCTTCACGGGCGACCTCCCTGGGAGAAGGGACACACAGTATAATTACAATAGTTCACTGAGTAGGGGGTGAGAGCTCAGAGCGGGGACGTGGCTAGAGACAGTGGCCTGTGGGCATCATCTGTGAACCTGTCGCCGAGGGCTTGCCATGCACACACAGCATCTTACCGCAGGGCAGCCACCCCAGGCCTGAGAGGGAAACATGGATGGTTGAGGGAGGGCAGTGCTGGAGAGGCACGGTGCTGGTCAACGCAGAGTCCCAGCCTCTCTGGAGGATCATCTTCCCAGTGCCCTCGGCAGCTGCAGAAACACGGGGAGACCTGGAGTCACCTGATTTAGCTGGCCCAAAGAAGCTGGGAGGAATCCTGAGAAGACACACGGGAGGTAGAGTTTGGAGCTCGAGTCTCACCAGATAAAGTCTTATGACTGCCTGGGCTCGTGTGCCCCCAGACTCACCAGACACAGGTCCCGGGGGGTCGAGCTGAGCCCTAAAACAGGACTCAGCACCCACAGGAGACAGAAAACAGACTCTGGAGTCTCTGCAACTACTACTGACAACATCCATATGCAACAGAAGAGCTGCTGACCACATGGACAGGCGCTGAGCAGAATTGTAAGGAAAGCACTCAGTGGAGACTGAGCCCAGGGCAGCAGGGACATTTGACTTGGTCAAAAAAATACGTATATTTAAAGCAGCTGGTTATAAACATGTGAAGAGAATGAAAGGAAGAGTCTGTGAAGTTGAGATGGGAATTGTATGATCTGAAGAATAAGAAGAAAAAATGATCTTTAAAAGGATTGAAAAAATAAACAGATTCAGATAGCTGTGGGTCTGACATGTAAGCAGTCCGACATGTAAGGAATTGGAGCCCCCGAAGGAAAAGAGAGAGAAAGAAGAGGATGGAAAAATATCTGAAAAAAATATATTAGCCAAATCTTCACAAGTTCAGAACCGTTCACAAGAGAAGGAATGGTTCTTTCTTATAGAATAACTGGGAAACACTGCCTAAGTCCAAAAAGCTCTATAAACCCAGGAAATATAAATGCAGAGAACCACACCTGGGCACACCATAGTTCAACTAATGAAAAAAAAAAGTAAAAAGGGAATCTTGAAAGTAGCAGGAATAAAGGACACTGTATCCAGGGATCAGCAACAGGCCAGAGACATTGGGCACCTTTAAAATGCTAGGGGGGAAAAAATAACTGCCAACCTAGAAGTCCATGTCCAATGAAAATGATCTGTAAAAGAGGGATAAAAATAGACATGTTTGGATCAATGAAAGCTGATTACCAGCAGAGTTGTACTCAAGACAAGCTAAATTATGTCCTTCAGGCTGAAGAGAAATGTCACGGGATTTGGGGATCTATAGAAATAAAGGTGTACGACAGAAAATGCTACATACATAGGTAAGTCTAAGAGGAATATGTGGAGGGCTGTCCTCAATGTGATTTACTTAAGAGAAAACCAGCTGCCTAACACCAGTCACTGTTAGACGGGGTTTACAGTTCACTCCACCTTAGATAGGACAGGAATCCCAGCGGGGACAAGGGGCAAGCTGGTGGGACCCCAGTCTTGTGAGCACCTCGTGGTGATGGGGAGAGAGAGCAGAGGAGGGGTCAGGTGGGTGGGAGGAGAAGGGGGAGGTTTAAGCAGGAGGTGAATGTCGGTGTTAGATATGAAGTGGTAAGTGGAACAAAACCAACTTACTAGGGAAACCTGAGCCAATCAGAACCCGAGCTATCCAGCAAAGGATGGGCAGAGAGGCCTGAGCCAACGCCCCACTTGCAACTCGGGCAGGCTAATGGATGCCGTGAGAAGGGCTCTGCCACTTCAGAAATCACGAATGCAACCTTGGTCCTCAGAGAAACGCAGACCACGGCGGAAAGCCCCTCACTGGTGAAGATGACTGAAACCGAAAAGACGGGCCACAAAGTGAGGACGTGCTTCAGAAACACGGAGTCTGTACCAAGGATGGGGAGGGAGCTCCCAGGACTGAGTGGAAGCCTCCAAGTCACATGGCAACCAGTGACTCCACGCAGCCCAGGCTGGTGTGTGCACAGTGGGTTAGACCAATGGGGAAGACAGAAGAGCCTGTCTCACTGACCACTACAGTCAGCGCCCACAGAAGTGGCAAGGAAGGTAGTCCGTCAGGTCACCCCACAGTCACTGGTGCAGGCCAGGTGCACTCACCAGGCTGAAGTAGTAGACAGAAGCTGGAATAAAGCAGGAACACGTCTAGTCTCACAAGATCTTCCCCCAGTTTTTTTTCTTTTTGGGTACTGGGGATTAAACCCAAGGGTGCCTAACCACTGAGCAACATCCCCAGCCCTTTCTATTATTATTATTTTTTTTTTTTTTTATTTTGAGACCAGGCAGGTCTTCCTAAGTTGCTGAGGCTGGCTTTGACCTTGCAATCCTCCTGCCTCAGCCTCCCCAATCGCTGAGATCATGGGCGTCCGGCATCACACCTGGCTTCCAATATATTTATTATTATGAAAGGAAAAATAGTAACTTTGCAGCAGAGAAACCACAGCATCTCAGCCAAGTGACCAAGGTTAGCATCACTAGTATTAAGACATCAACTTTATTTCACCTGTGACACTACACTGAGAAGAGCACACCAGGTTTGGGTGTTCTTAACAAACTAATTATAAGTAAATATCAGACAAACCCACATTTCGGGACATTCTATAAAATCACTGACAATTACACTTAGAAAGTGTTAAGATTGCTGGGCATGCTGCTGCATATCAATAATCCCAGGGACTCAGGAGGCTAAGGCAGGAGGATCACAAGTTCAAGGTCAGCCTCAGCAACTTAGTGAGGCTCTATGCAGCTTAGTGACACTCTGCCTCAAAATAAAAATTAAAAGGGCTGGGAATGTGACTCCTTAGGAGAGAGGAGGTAACAGTGGATTGGAGGCTGGGACACATTGTTTTCCATTAGTGAAGAACTGGTGGATTATGAATAGTCCATAGTTTAGTAAATGGTGTCACCCCAACAGCGATCTCAGGCCTCTAATAATAGTGCTGTGGCCATACAAGTTGCTAACATTAGGAGAAACCTGGTTGATAGAGAAAGACTCTGTACTATTTTGGTATCTTTTCTGTAAGCTTGAAATAATTTCAAAATGGCAAATTAAAAGGACAGAACGCCTGGCAATCCCAAGTGTTATCAAGGACATGGAACAATTGGAACTTTCATTCATTATTGGTGGGAATAAGAAAGGCTGCAACCTCCTTGGAAAACAAGTGGGTGCTTTCTCATCCAGTCATGTTGCAAGTTGTCATGTGACCCAGCAATCCCACCCCCCCCCCCAGTTGTGCAAGAGAGATGGAGCCCTCAGGAGGGCCTATCCTCTAATGTCACCGCAGCTTTATCAGTGTTTCATTTCTAATTGTGTATATGCATGCAGTGGAATGCTCCTTAGCAGTAGAAAGGAATGAACTCCTAGAACAGAACTTGGAAGAAGCTAGAAACAATGTACTATTGGAAGAAGCCAGACCACTAAATGGCATGTGTGGTTTGGTCTCATGATATGAGACCTGCGGGTTTTGAACAGTCTGTACTGGTAAGGGTCAGACCACTGGTAACCTGGGGTGGGAGAGAAATTGCCCAAGGATGTAAAGAACTTTCTGGGGAGAGAAAGAATTTTGTATTTTGGCTGGCGTGGGAGGTGCCCAGATGGAAACCTTTGCAAAAGTGGTCACCTGTGCCCTTGGGGCACACCAATGTTACTGCAGGTAAATTATAGCTCAAGAACAAGTTTAAAATGTGAAAAAAGATTTTTCTTTCTGTCCCAGATATAAAACAATAAATAAAAGCTCTTGCCCTCAGCAAACACACAGGCTATAGAATAAATAATCATTATAGGCCATTAAGAAAATGGCAGAGCTTAGGGGTTCAAATCCACTCACCTAGGTTCAACTACCTCTGGCACCACCTACTATTTAGAGCAACGGCTGGGTGATTGAACCTAAGTCTCAGTGTCTTCCTGGAAATTACAATTGTGCCAGCCACACAGGGCTGGACAGCTCAGCGAGATGTGCTTGCAGAGTGCTTGGCGTGGTGTATGACACAGCGCAAACCTTCCACCTGTAACGTCACAAAGTGGTGGGGCTACACCTTTATGCTTGCGTGGATCTGCAGCACATCTGTGGCACCTGGCGCAGGAGGCATGAGGTACAGATCCGTGGAATGAAGATACATGGTGGCCAGAGGTGGCCAGGCACAGGACAGGGAGAAGTGGGGCTTGTGGGAGCCTGTGGGCAGGCATCTATGCTTGGCCTTCCCCTGAGCCTGAGGTGTCTTTCACCCCAGCCTGGCCAACACTTGGTCCCCAGAAGCATGACACCTGTCTACGCTCCCGCCTTTCTCTCAGAGCCACCCCCTGCCTGGAGGGTCTGCCTTCCTCTTCCCAGGCCATCCTCAGTCCCACTGTCTCCTCCAGAAGAGCTTCCCCATGGGTCTGCCCTCTCAGACCCCAACTCTGAGAGTCTACTCAAGGCCATTCCCTTGGCACTGTGGGTCTTGCCTCGTGAAGTCACCTTTGTCTCTTGGTCCCTTTCCCTTGGCTGAAGTTCTCAGGAAAAGAGCAGGAAAGGGGCTCAGGCCACATACCCAGTGAGGCCATCACTGGGAGCCAGGGGGAGCAGAACTGGAGTTGGCCCCGCAGCTTCCACTCTATCTGTGAAATAGCAGGTGAGATCATTGCTGGGCATGATGGAAAGGATGATGAGCGTGAGTCTAAGGAGGGGATGGAGGACACAAGGGACACAAGGAACATCGAGATGCTGACAGCACCTTCCATTGGAGACCATTGGAGACCACTGGAGACTACAGAATAGCGCAGGTGACAACCACACAGCTCTGCCATTTTCTGAGTGGCCTTCAGTTCCTGTGGGGTAAGGGGCTGCTAGGTGTGTGGAAGGGTGAAGGAACGGGAGAATCCAGGGTCCCTGGGTGGGGACATCAGTTAACATGTTGGACCATGGAGTCCAGACTGTGTAGGAAGGAAGTGAGGGCTGTGAGGGGCTGATAACGCCCAGGGGGCTGAAGGACTGAGTGGAGGCTGGTCTCCACGAGAGGGAGGCTCCATGGCAGGTGGAGGGGGGTGGACGGAGAGGAAGCTGCAGTCACAGAGGTGACTTCCGAGGGTCTCATAAGTCCTGGGTGATGACAGCCTCCAGGATTCAGGTTTTCCAGGTGCAGGTTTGTCCCCATCCACCCTTGGGTTGAGGCTTGGTTTCAGTGTAGTGGTGTTGAGCTGCAGGGCCTCTGGGAGGTATCTGGGATCATGAGGGACCTGCCCCCAGGAGGGGATTAATGAAGCGTTTTTAAGGATGGAGTCATTCTCATGGAGCAGGTTATGGTAAAGCCAACCTGTGTCCTGTGCTGCCCCTCCTGCACACATACCAGCTTCTCTAATGTCCTTTCACCATGAGGAAAATAAAATGGAGTGGATGCAGGTGCTGTGCTCCTGGACATCCAGAATTGTGGGATAAATAAAGCTCTTTTCTTTATAAATATCTCAGCCCAAGGTATTGTGTGACAGCAACAGAAGATGGACCGAGACAGCACCCTTCCACTGAGGAGCAGGTGTTTGAAAACTGATTCAGGGACTCAGGAGTGTGCTTGTGCCTTCCTCAGCCCTGAGATGGAGTCAAATGGGGGCATCCACCAAGGGAATGCCAGGAATGCGCTGGGAAGACAAGGCCTGGAGAAATCAGAGGGGAGGTATTAGAATAAAGAAGTAGATGGGTTGGCTCTGACCAGAGGGTGCCAAAGGATAGATGGAAGCTCTTCACAGGAGAGGAGCTGTGGAAACCTCAGTTCCAGGAGAGGAAGGCAAGGGGTCCCTGGGCGGGGGCCTTCTACTTGCACTGTGGCCAGTGCTGCAGGGCAGAACCCCCTGGTCTGGAGATGCCCAAGGCAACGGAGCCAGGCAGCAGCATGGGGGCAGGTGGCACTGAGACTCAGACGGTCCTGGCCGCTGTCCAACTGGCCAGCAGGGGTAGCTCTGCACCTGCAGGACCCACATTGAACACTGGCTTTCCCCAGCCCACCTACCCCCACTCCTCACTAGGTCCAAAAATCCAAACACCTCACCTCCAACTTCGAAAATACTGTACACCAAACAACGGCGTAGGCAGGATGGTATCCCCGACCCTGAGGAGGGGCACTTGGGAGTCTCCATCCTCGGTGAGCCCATTGCTCAGAGACCTCTTTTTCCTTTAAATGTTTTCCCTCTTCCCTTTCCTATCACTAGTTTCACTTTTATTTGGTGCTTTGAAGTTGGTGGGTGATTTCCATACACATCGTTCATGAGATGGACTCACTGGAGCAATCTCACCATGATCACCGCGGAACTGGGCCAGGCGCTGTGAGTCACTTCCCACAGCCCAGTGACCCAAGCCTTGGGGAAGTCTTTGTCAAGGGCGTCCTGGTTCAACGCGCTTTCATTGTCACAGAGGAGCCAGTCCTTGGAGCTGCAAGGTCACAGAGCAAGTGATAGGGCCATGAAGCTTGCTTACAGATGTCGAGGTGCACTTGGCGATGGATTTAAAAGTGAAACCCAAGGACTTGGTAATGATTTCCTGCTGCTGTCCCCTCCTCCTCTTTCAAGGACTCTCACACCTCGGAGAAAGGTGTTTGCTCTTTGCTGAAATGGATGCCAGTGGAAGTCAGAAGTGACTGGCAATGAGGATGAGGGAAAGCGGGCTGCTCTTGGGCAAGGAGCACCCTCGGCATCTGTGACCATCACATGGCACAGACGGGCCTCGGTCAGCGGCTCTGAGTCTCTGGGTCGCCACCTCCAGTCCAGAGAATAAGCCAGTAGAAACCTCCCCACGAACCGCTCCTCTGGAGCACTTTCAGGCTTGGAGTTGGGGAAGAAGAGGGTTATACAGTTAGTTGTCTTTGACTCAAAAGTGCTTGGCCAGAATGATGAGAAGGGCAGAGCCCAGAACTCCCATGCGGTTAAGCAGAGACACAAATCAGGGGTTGGGCATGTAAAGCATGATGAACCCGTACATCCAGCACTTGGGCTTTTTGGTATCTGACATTTTACAATATTTAGTTGGATCATATGAAACCGCAATTTTCACAGGTAAAGTGATGATTGAATGCAAACCATTTCATGTGGTTTAAAATAACATTTTTCTAAGACGTAAGCTGGCTAGGATCTACTCTGGGACACACACCTTCAAAACCCCCACTTTTCCTTCTTGGTCTCCTGTTTTTTCTTCCAGACAGGCATCTTAGGAGGCCCAGCTTCCTGTCTTGCTCAGTCCCCAAGGGACGCTCCTGTTCACATTCAGACCAGGCCCTCCCAGGAGCCTCCAGAGGAAACGCTGGGCCTCTCCCACAGGGGGAACTATGGAGAAGATCAGACCCGAAGGCCCCATGGTCACTGTCTGAGGGCTCCTGAATCCACCAGTCCATCACCTGTGGCGATGTCAGTGGTCAAAAGCGTGACCTGGCCGCCCTTCCTTCCATGCTCTCATTCAGGTGAAGGGTGAACCTCCACCCCATGATACTGTACCCAGTTTAAGAAATTTCTTTTAGCAATTTGAATGCCATGAACACACCCATGGTTAACTGGTCCATGTCATAACATGGTCACACATGTCCTGCCCCCCTGGAAGGTAAGACACTGCCGTGGCAGCCTCTGTGCCAGCTCACCAGTGTCCCCTTGCCATTTGTGAAATCACAGGCCACAATCTGACTCTGGCCTGACCATCCTGGCTGCTGACTCCCCCAGCAGAGCAGCTCTCTGTGCCCCTGGACACAGGGTCAGCCTGGCACTGCCCCAGCTGTCCATCCAGACAGCAAGGCCTGTGCTCGCCCCACCTCAACCTCCCATGGCATGAGAATGGCCTCAGGGCCAACCCTCTGGAGCTTGTGCTTCTGGCCCTGATCTTTACTAAGCTCCCAGCCTCTGTATCTCTGCCCAGTTGTCTTCTCTCCCTCACCTCTCAAAGCAGGGGAGGGCAGTGAGCAGGAGGTCCTCCTCTCAGCTGCCATTCTACCCATCAGGACCAGGTCTGGGGTGAAGCAAGCAGGCCTGGCTAGGGGCAGGATGGATGGCACACCCCCCAACCAGGCCCATTGCTAAGAGCCATAGCCAAATAGTAATGATGCCTGGCATTTTTGGTTGAAAGGTGATGCCAGCAAGCCATTGAGATGATATGATTATGTTAAGATCTGCATTCAAATGGATATTAGACCCCTGCTGTCCACCTCGGGCCTGCTACTTTGGAGCTCTAGCAGGACTTCCAAAGAGTTCCCATTGGTTGGGAAAGTGCGGTAGGAGGGAATTCCGGAGGAGGGATTTCCTGTTGGGGTAGTGTGGCCCGGGAGAACGCCACGTGTGTGGGTCGGCATATTTCCCTGGAGCATACAGGGCATTGGCGGGAGTTTAAAAAATAAAGTTTGTTCCTGTTTGAGTGGCTCGTGATTTTGTGCCCAGCCAGACTGCAGCAGCCCAACATGGCTTGCTGCATTAAACACTTCCCTTGGCCCAGAGTTTTTCCCATGCCTCCAACTTTGCACCCAGTGTGGGGTCTCCTGCTCTCATGGGCAATGTGGGTCTCCCTGCTCTCATGGGGAGTGTGGGTCTCCTGTTCTCATGGGGAGTGTGGGTCTCCCTGCTCTCATGGGGAGTGTGGGTCTCCCTGCTCTCATGGGGAGTGTGGGGTCTCCTGTTCTCATGGGGAGTGTGGGGTCTCCCTGCTCTCATGGGGAGTGTGGGTCTCCCTGCTCTCATGGGCAATGTGGGTCTCCCTGCTCTCATGGGCAATGTGGGGTCTCCTGTTCTCATGGGCAGTGTGGGTCTCCTGTTCTCATAGGGGAGTTAATTCGACACCTCTTACTTCCTTTCTCTGCTGCCTCTTTCCTTCCTTCCCTTCTCTCTCTCTCATGGTCCCCAGGGCCTCTGCGATGCACACTCTCACCACCAGGTGGGCACAGTCTCCAGGGAGGGGCACCCCCGCTGCTCTTTCTGAAAACCACAGGTGTGGTGCCTCTCGCTCTGCTCCTGGTGGTTTCCACCCCTAGTCCTCGTGTGAATTTGTTGTCTGGCTCTGTTTTTCTCTGATGCTGTCATAGTGCACATGCTTCTGCGGCTCACGTTTGGCCACAGAGCTATTTCTGCCAGTGTGCAGCATGTCTGTTTTCTTCATTTTGCTTATTTGTTTATCTGTTCTGTGGTACTGGGGACTTAACCCAGTGGCACTCTACCACTGAGCTACATCCTACCCCAACCCCCCCCCCCTTTTTTTTTTTAATTTGACACAGGGCTTTGCTAATTTTTTAAGGTTGGCCTTGACCTTGCAATCCTCCTGCCTCAGCCTCTGGAGTCCCTGTGATTTCAGGCATGCCCCTGCATCGGCATGGCCATTCTTCTTAACTTTGGTGTGCTGTCCTAGCACAGGGTGACCATCCCTTCATGGAGGATCCTTAAGCTGTCCTTCTTTCATTGCTGTCTACGCTGCAGCCAACGTTTACGAGGATGGCTGTCTTGAAGGTAGCTGTATCAATGCAATCTCCGTTTGGACAGATGTGTACATTTTATACTTTAATGGACACTACAAAATTGCTTTGCCCCCAAAATGGAGCTGATGTGTGCTCCCGTCAGCGTCACCAGGTCACTGATGGTGCCACACTTGGAAAGGGCTGATGCTCGCCTCCAGGAGTGGGCTTGACCTCCCCAGACTGGATGTGCTACTTTGAAAGCAGGTTATAAAGAGAGTTTTCTTTCCCGGTGCATTCTCTTGCTTCCTTTCTTGCCACATGATCGTTCTCTTTGGCACACACCCTGCCATGTGATCTTCTCTGCCACGAGGCCTTCACCAAAAGCAAATACTGGTGTCATGCTCTCCAGTTAAAACTGTGAGTTAAGTAAATTTCTTTTCTTTGGCAAGTCCGCAGTCTCAGGCATTTTGTTACAGCAATACAAAATGGACTAAGACAGGAAGGCAATACTTCACCTACGACACTAAGTAAAAAGGGGCAAATTTCAAGAATCAACTTTTCAGGCCATGAGACAGCTGTGGAAGGAATATGTATCAGGGGAACTAATGTTCTGAGGAGAGAAACTCCCATTCTAGGCAAGCTGATGACTACTAGCTGTTTTCTTCCCTGGCAGCATTTGCCATTCCTCGGCTCTGGCTAAGGATCAGATTTAGCAGAGGGACAAGTTGTAGGAAAGAGCTCTTGGCAGTCGCTTGAAGGCGGAGTCACAGGTTGGATACCAGAGGAGGATATAGGATACTAAGCTATTTTTCCCTTGTTCTCATGATTTTCCTGAATCCTCAGGGTATGCAGGAAGCAGGGCCCTGATTCAGAGCAGCTGAATGGAATCTCCCCCTGCTGGGTTTAAGAAACCAAGTCCCCCTGGGACATGGAAAAACAGAACTAGCTCCCACTCTGTCCCCTCAAGCAACTGCCGGGTTTGACAGGGCACAGCGGGAGACAGAGAGGGCAGCTTTAAGCCATCCAAAGGGTGGTTCTCAGGAAGTGCAGCTTCTGGGCTTTCACTTAGAGTCCTGGGTGGCCCTATCTGGGGAGCACGGCAAGCCTGACCTGGATGGAGTCCCCTGAAACTGGAGCCCAGTCCCGATGCTGCCCAAGCTCTGCCCAGAGTGAGATGCTACTCCCCAGCCTGTGGGCCTGACTGAGAAGCCAGGACAGAGGAACGCGTCGCCGCCCCTGTTGCCAGATGACTCCACACAAGACCAGACAAGGACATTTCAAACAAGAAAAGCCATTATGCCAGTATTCCTCAGGGACACAGCCGCAAAATCATAGCAAATCAAACCCAGCAGTGCAAGAAAGGACCATGTGCTCAGGTGGGTTTATGCCAGGAATCGATAACGTGAGAGAATCGATGTTGTTGACCATATTAACAGGATAAAGGAAAAGATTATACTGTATAATCATTTCAAAAGATGCAGACTGTATTTTATAAAAAGTGACACCCTTTTATGGTGAGGATTTAGAGCAAACTAGAAATAACAGGCAGCAGGCAGACAGGTGCCCTGGGAGCTCGTCCTCCTACAGTGTCCAGGCTTAAGGAAGGCCAAGGCTGTAAGTCTTCCCTCCCTACTGTGCAGATGGGCACCACCAACCACCTCCACGTGGTGTTGGTCCAGAGTCCCTGGCAGGCACAATCAGAAAAGAAAAAAGAACATCAGCTCCACCCCTTCATGAACCTCACAACCGCCAGCACTCACGTTATGTAACTTCATACATAGAAGACACAGAAGTCCAGGATCTACCTGAACTAATAAATGAATGTAAGAAGATCATTACATACAAGATTCACACGTAAACATCAACTGAATTTCCACTTAATAATACAAACAAATAACTGAGGGTGGATGGGGGGAGAATAGAAGTTCATTCCCCTTTGTCTAAAGGGGAATGAAGGAAAGAGGAGTGGGAACAGGAAAGACAATAGAATGAATCAGACATTAACCCTCCTGTGTTCCTATATGAAGACATGACCAGGTAACTCCACATCCTGTACAAACCACAAGAACGGGAAGTTATGCTCCATGTATGTATGAAAGTCAAAATATATTCTACTGTCATGTATAACTAAAAACAACAAATAAAAATTTAGAAAATGAAAAGAAACAAATAACTGAAAATTGAAATTTAAAAACATTCCCAGTAGCATCAAAGAACATCAGATGCATGAAGGAAATGAAAGATGTTATTGGCAGAATAGTTGCCACGTCCCAACCCCCGAGCTGGAGAACCAATCTTCGCCTGGCATAAGGGACTGCAGATATGTTAGAGTTGAGCACTTTGAGACCCGGAGCTTATTTCAGATCATCCATGTGGGCCCAACCTGATCCATGGTCCTTGGAGTCACAGAATCTTCCAGGCCGTGGTTAGTGCTGAGGGAAGAAGCCGGGCTGGCAGGATGCTGTATGACTGGCTCTGACCGTGGACACAGGCGGCCAGGAGCCAAGGACTCCAGCAAACTCCACAGGTCAGGAAGGGGACTGAACTGACGTCTCCTACAATCTCCAGGAAGAACACGGTGCAGCCGATGCTTTGGGACCTTGAAAGCCTCATTTTGGACTCTGACCTTTGAACTATTGAATGATAAATCCATGCCTTTTTAAACCAATGTGTCTGTGCTGGGCTTGTTCACAGCAGCTGTAGGAAACACACACATTTTGGACCCATGCTGATTTGCTGCCCTAACAGATTCCTAAACCTGTTGAAGAGGCTTTGCATTGGGGCAGTGAGGGATGGCTGGAAGAATTTTGAGGAAAATGATAGAAAAAGCCTTAACTTCCTGGAATAAATTGTTTTTAAAAGTAGTGCATGTTAGTAATTCTGTTAGTGAGGACTCAGAAGGAAATGATGGGATGGGAGAGAGATCTAACCAAGCCCTGCAGAGCACACAGCATCACAAGCAGGCTCGCGGTGGGAAAAGGAGCCCGCACCCGCAGGGCCCAGCTGCCCTGGCCAAGAGAACGGAACCTAGGCTGGTACTGCTGGGAGCTGGGAGAGAACCTGGGTACAGCTTGACTGCACAGTTGACGTTGGTCCCCTAATCACGTGAAAAGCAGAACTAGCACCTTATGTACTTGGACATTAAGTGGAGATTTCCAGGCAGCGTTGAAGTGGCAGTCTTGTTTGTAAAATGCAAGAAGAAAAAGACAAAGTGAGGCAAGAACAATTAACCACTAGAAATCAGCTCTTGGTCTGGGAAATTCTAGATTGCAAGAAATGCTAATGGTAGGGTTACAGGAAAGCGAGTCCTGGAGAGAAAGTCACGGGGCAGCTTCTGCTCATGACACTGAGGAAATTAAAGATCACAGCATTCAGTCACTTGGGACTCCTGGAAGGAGTTGGATGTGTGACTCACGGGTGTACTCAGCCTTCTCAGCAGAAGCCAAAGCAGATGTGGAATCACCCAGAAAAGACCTGTGGGCAAGCCTCACCTAGAGGGTGAGTGCACATTAACACACCAGTGCTCACATGTTGTGGAGACTTGGAAGGAAAGAGTCCACTGGACTCCAGAGTTCTACCAGCGGGAAGAAGGGCAAGTCAGACCAGCATGTACAGGATCCACGACAAGGCGGGCAGCCCAAGAGCAGAGCTGACGGCCCAGGGGGTGCAGCCCCCGTCCCGGGCAGAGCCGAGGACCCGGAGGCTGCTCACAGGACAGCTGGATTCTGAAACTGCTTGAGACTGATGACTTTTTCCTTGCAGTTTTCCTCTCCTTGCATGGGAATGTCTATATTTAGCGTCCTCGCCTGCCTCCACTCTGTGTTGGAGAGAAGATGCTAACAGATTTTTATGAATTTTGTGGTTTGTGAACTATATCTCAATTTTAAAAGAAGGCAAGGGGAGGAAAAGGGGAGACTTTGGTCGATACCAGACAGTGTTGAGTTGGAATCAGGGATCATGTTTGTTTTTATTTAAGAGACAGAAGAGCGGCAACATGGGTGGGGGTCAGTTATGGGAGAGGAAAAGAAATGCTAAGAGAAGTCGATACAGCTGTGTTTCTCTTCACAACATTTAACCAACGGGGGTGGGAGGCTCAGATTAATTGGAAACAATCTTTGTTGTAAGGACCTCAGGCCAACACCTGCTGAGGGAGACGAAGCGCAGGATCCTGCCTTCATCGACACCAAAGCAGCTTCGTGGTCTCTGAAACCAGGGCCGTGCATTTTGGAAGAAAGGGTTCTCAGCTAGTTTATACAGTGTGATCCACACCGGGGGCTAAATTGTGGGGGTAAACTATCTACAAAACCTTAGAGACAAAGACGAAAGAGGGAGACAGGAATCAACTCACTCCTTTACTTATTCTAATGGCTTTGGTCTTTTTAGGAATCCATGGGACAAACAGCATCTCAGCTGTACGTGATGGCTCTGCAGACCCTTCCAAATTCTGATCAAGTTGCCAAATATGAAAATGAAACCCAAGTCCAGGTTTAATGTTTTTTCAGTACATGTCTACATAATTTTAGAAAATGCATTACCTACTCCTCACGTTAGGAGGTGAGCTCCTGGGAGCCCGTGACCTCTGTCCCACTCCTTCTACCCGTGGCTGTCCTGCCAAGCAGCTGGCACACCATCTACCGCCCTGCCCGGGCCTCGCTCCATCTCCCCTGCCTAGGAATCTACTCCCCATCCTGCTTCCACCACAGTGTTTGGGGCATGCTGTGGCTGTGGGAGCCCAAGCCGTGACTGCCACCAGCTCTGGTTCCTGCCCTTCAGGCTGGCTTAGAATACTCGGGGCTTGAAGGTTCTGGGGGTGCGAGGAAAGGCCCTCCTGCAGAGGACATGCCGATGCTGTCCCTGAGCCTCCACATTTGCCACTCATGACCACGCTCTGTTGCCAAGCTGCACTTCTCCGGTGGGTGAGAAGAAGCCACCGTCGGAGCCGAGGCCACAAAAGCCAAATCACCATGGAAAACTTTAAATAAAGATGAATCTGACTTCTCACAGCTAAATTTGTTTTCAAGTCTTCTTGAATTCATGTATGCATCTTTTTCATTCTTGTGTTCTGGAATCCAGTATTGGATGGTGGGGCCAGAACCTGGGTATAACTAGAGAGCGACCCCCAGGTTACTGCGGTTTAGAGAAAAGATTTGACATCAACTGACTTCTTGACTTCAATTCCTCTATCCTGGACTTTCCTCACCTGCAAAATGGGTACCACAATACCACACCTGTACCCCTTAGGCTTGTTCTGAGAGAGTGGAAGCAACCCATTGAGAGCTTTAGGGAAGGAGTTTACTTAAGCATTATAACAGGACTAATATTATCTAATGCAGGACAAATTAACTGTACAAACATAAAATCTACATTACATGATAATATGTAATACACTTTGATAAATAGTTATGCAACAAATTATTTACTTATTATGCTTGTATCATATGTAAAACACTATGATGTTGTAATGTGACATGATGTAGCGTGTGTAAGACTAGCACAGGAGGGTTGTTAACCATTACTGTAAATGAAGACTTCAGCATCAGATGGAACAATCTGGAAGCCTCTGCTCCGAAGCTTGAACCCATTATCAGCAGCTCCATGTTCTGAGATTGGGCAGTGGTAGGGGGAGGCTTGGGGTATGTTTATGTCATGGCGATCTCACTTGGCTCCTCTTGTGGTAGAGAGACAGAGCAGCAATTATTAATCAAGGCCACTGTTCACGGAGGCAGTGAGGGAGTGGGGTGACCTCTAAAGCCCTTGGCTCCTCATTGTTCCTTTATTCTCTCCCTTCCCCCGTTCTCGCCCCACGGCTTCCCTTCCTCTTGGGTATCTTTGATTAGAATCTTCTAAATCTCTGTTGAATTGTTTTCTTTGGTGAATCTGGGAAATGAGGAGCCTCTAAGGTAATATTGGAAGCATGTTTAGTTAGTCTGATGTTATAACCAGGAAATTAAACTTCAAAGTTGTTGTTCTATCTTGAAATTATTTCCTTCCCTCTTAACTGCAGAAAATGAATGGTCGGTTTCCACAGCCACGTTTGCCTGCAGAGGAAATTGCCTGGCTGCAACTCTGAAGGCATTTATATTAAATTGTGCCGTCCCACGTTAGTTTTCTGCAGATGCCCACGAAGGCAATCACACACTCTATTTGTTCTCCTCTGTGAGAAAATCTCCTCACCACGTACCGACACCCCAGCTTGCTCATCTTCTAGAGTCTTGAACACAGCCGTGACCAGAGGTGCAATAGAAGGGCTTTGCTTCTCATCCCTCGGGTATTACTCGTATCAATACATGTCTGAGTTGTCAAAATCATAGATGGAAACTGGCTTTGGGGACATTAGAAGGACGTGATATCACACCTCGGAATGCTGTTTCTTGATTTTTACATGGTGCCAGATGTGAATTATGACCTGTTACTGTATTCCCAGTTCTTTTTCTATTATTAGAAACTCCACAGAAGTAGTTATAGTGCAACCGGAAAAACAATAACTGGAAGGCAGCGAGAAGTTATAATCACCATAGGAACCCAGCAGAGCATCTGAGAAAACTCCAGCAGAACCACCATTGGACCCTGCGTGGGAGATGGGTTGAGCAGCCTGGCTCCAGGCAGAGCGGCCGAAAGCCCCAGCTCCCTCCCACCACCAGAGCACCTTGGAGAGCTCTCTGGAGTAAGGATGCACAGGAGGCTGAGTGTCCTGTCTCCAAGGATCGCCCGCAGTTCACACCCCGGTAAATCTGTTGTGTACCTTGCAGTTTTTCCCTCTCAACCTCCCAAATATATTCTGCAATATGAAGCATGGTATGTGAAAGACACTGTATCACAAGGTCCTGAAGGTTTTTTGTTCTTTCTGTTCATGTTCTCTGCGCTCTCAAATCCGTCCACCCCCAAGCAGGGAGATCGTTTCTGGTTCAGCTTTATGCTGCTGGTTTGCATCTCTGTGCTGGACACCTGGACAGAGTCAGGAGGACGTGGTGATTGAATGGGCACATTCCTGCAAGACTCTGAGGCCCACTCCAAGCAAACAGCTCGAGTCCCAGGCACGATGCCTGTACAGCACAGAACTGGAATTTTTCTCCAGCTTTCAAAGTAACCATTCTTAAGAATAAATTAGGGTAACTATTACAAAATCAAACGTTGACCATGATGGTCATTATTTATCATCTGAAATATCTCATTTTCTTAAAGTAGATATTAAAATTTAGTTATTAAGGTAGTTATTAAAATTTAGAAATCAGAAGAAATGGAATTAGAAGTCTAATTCAGTGTTTTCACGGTCCTCCTGTGGTAGCTTCATAAGATAGTCATGGTTATTGCTTTGGTCACACACATACTGCCAGGTTCAGGAAAATCAACACCGAGCCTCTAGATGTGGTGGATCTATGAAAGGACTTTGTGCTTCCAGAGTGTGTGCAGAGATCGCACTGACCTTTAAAAGGCGCCGATGTTGCCTTTGCATAGTCATCGCATCCCACGAACTTACCGGAGCTGTTAATGAAGCAGGCAGGACCTGCAAGTGGCCCTTGGGAATGTGGCAAAGGCACACATTCTGTCCCTGCATGTGGAGGGCAGGTCCCGGAAAAAAAGCACAGAGCTGCAGACCCACAGTGGGTCTGGTACACCTGAGCACAGGCCAGCAGTGACCGCTTGGTGCCTAGCCGGCCACACTGGGTGAAAGAGCCAGAACACACTGCAAACGTAGGCATTCTCCTTCCCGTCGACACCCCTGGTGTGTAAAAGGAAGTCCAGATGATTCATTAAGACAAATGACGATTACTGGTTTTTCCATCTGTAGAAATCCAGATTTTTCATTGAGTTCAGTTAAAAAGAATTTCAGTAGGATCCAAATGAATTTTAAAGGGTGTAACTCATCGAGATGTGTCTTTTATATTTGTGTGAGTTTGCTTTAAAACTACTGAAGAAGAAAGACATTTTTTGAGCCAATTCGAAAGATATTTTAGAAAAGTACTCTTTGCTCCTTAGTCTTAGGGAGGCTCAGTAAATAATTTACATCAGGTGAAGAAGCTAAAAAAAAAAAAAAAAAAAACAGAACTCACAGAATGACCCTCGATATAGGCACCATGAACCTTCAGTGGAGGAAGGACAGCCCTCTCAACAAGCAGTTTCGGGAAGGCTGGGTGGCCACATGCACGAGAATGAGGTTGATGCCCGTCATTACAGAATGCCCCAAATTTACCTTAAAAAGGGGTTGAGATCTAAAGGTAAGACTTGAAACTGTGAAACCTCTAGAAAAGAACATGGGGGAAGCTTTATAGCACGGGGTTTGGCAATGATTTCTTGGATATGATACCAAAAGCAGAAGCAGCAAAATGAACACCTGGGACCTTATCCAACTTCAAAACTGTGAACATCAAAGGGCACAATGGACAGAGAAAGTCAATCTATGTAACATCGGAAAATATTTTCAAATCAAACATCTGATAAGTGGTTAATATCCACAATATAAAAAGAACCCACAATACAACAACAATAAAAAAATCTGAATAACACCATTAAAAAAAATGGGCACAAGAATTGAATAGATACAGTTCTTCAAAGATAAATGGCCTCTAAGCACATGAAAAAAAATGCCCAACATCACTCACATTTGAGAAATATAAGTCAAAACCAAGATGAGATGTCACCTCACACCGTTAGATTGCCTGTTATAAAGGTAACAAGTGTTGGCAAGTGTGTGGGGGAACTGGAACCTCCTGTGCCATTAGTGGGACTGTAAAAGGTTCAGCCTCTGTGGAAAACAATAGGGGGGCAGCTCAATCAGTTAAAAATAGAGCTGCCATATGGTCTAGCAATTCTACCTCTGGATACGCGCCCAAGAGCATCCCAAGTAGGATCTGTAAGAGCTGTTTCCACACCCATGCTCACAGCATCTCTGTTCACTGTAGCTAAGAGGGGAAAACAGCCCAAATCCATCCACAGGTGAATGGATAAACAAATATAGTATGTAAATACAACGGAATTTATTCAGCCACAAAAAGGAAGGCAGTTCTGACACATGCTGCAGGATTGGTGAACCCTGAGGTCATTATGTAAGTGAGATAAGCCTGTCCCAAAAGATCAAATACTGCACAATCACGCTCTTGAGCAGACACCTAGTCTGGCTGACTTTATAGACAGAAAGTGGACAGGGCAGCCAGGTCTGGGGAGAGGGGGAAGGGAGAGCTGATGTTCATGGGTGCAGGATTTCAGTTTTAGAGAGGAGCTGGTGTGGAGGCCTGTTGCACACGATGGTATATAATAATACCACCACGGAGGGGCACTCGAAGGGTCAGGAGGCAAATCGTATGTTGCGTATTTTCACCACAATCAAAAGAAATAATGATATAAAATTCTCCCTCAAAGAATATGAAGACTATTTTCCATCCACTTTGCCATGATATGAGACCAGCGGGGACTTCCATCCTGAATCTGAATTCACAGGTGAAATGGTAGGGCTGGCGTGTCAGGAGCTGGCCCATGCCTGGGGTCTTCTGGCACCCTGCAAGGGAACACTTCCAAGGCTACTGCCCACCCCACTGCCCTGTAGTACCTGTCACCTTCAGCTCAGTGGCTTAGTGCAAAAGAGCTGTGACTACATCCAAAGCAGAGTTGTTCTTAGCAATAAGGAGAGTTTCACAAAATGTAAAGATTTGATGTAGTCGTAAAATTCCCCAAGAGAGGGCAAGAGCTGAAGCAGGCTTTCATTCTAACCTTCAGTCCTCATGTGCGGCAGAGAATACAGGCTGCTCCTCTTGAGCACCAGAATCTGCAAATAGACACCATTTAAAGTTTCACTAAAGAAATTTGACTTCTTAGATATAAGGAGCAAAAATTTTGTCTTCTCCAAATCTTACCATTCTCAAAATCAAATCACCCTTTGTCTCTGGTCTTTTCCCAGCGTCCCTTTTGTTGTTGCTTGTTCTCATTGCACACCCTTGGCCCTGACGGAAGGGCAGCGTAGTTTGCACCTCATGCTCAGGACACTGTAGGGTGGCTGGACATGTGCCCACAGCCAGACCCCTTACTTTCACTTCCAAAGGTCCAGGATGATTGACAAGCTGCATGGCTGGAGAGGGTGTTGTCCTGGGCTGCAGAGTGAGAGCTGGGCCTGGGGCTGCTCCTTCTGAGCATCACGGTCAGCTTTCTGGTCTCACACACCACATACCTGTGCTTCCAGCCTCGCCTGGTGCCTCTGCTCCTGGCCTGTGCAGGCTGTCTCTGACCGCAGGCGTCCTGGGGCTGCCACATTGGCCTTCCGCAGATTGACTCCACTGCTAACTCAGCCGTCACTGGCTCTTTCCATCTTCCTAGAGAGGTGTGTTGACTTTTTTGTTCTTTATTGATGACCTTGTTTTATTCATTCATTCATTAGCAGGGTGGAATGGGGCTGGGGTGTAGCTAGTAGAGCACTTGCTTAGCATGAGTGAGGCCCTGGGTTTGATCCCCAGCACCGCAAAATATCAAAATAAAATAAAAAGAATAAATTTTAAAACTTCCTTGCCATGACGTCAGCATGACTTGGGGAGGAGTGGGAGACAAATTCCCCTGAGCATGATGTTAAAGTGACATTGCGGTTTCCTTTATTTCAAAAGCAAAATTTAGCCCTAACAGTAGTTTTTTGTTGCTGTTGTTGTTGTTGTGGGTTTTTTTTTTTATTCAGAGATAAGTGGTATGGCTGTGGGGTTTGGGAGTAGAAAGAGTGGGTAAGGGGGGATGAGATTTTAAAAGGATTCTCTAGTCCCAATGATGATTTTGCACTAAATTCAGAAAGCAACACACAGAGAAAACTTCTGGAGAAACTTAAACAGGGACATCTGTGCTGAGGATACCCAGGCGGTCTGGCTCCGTCTCTGTACTGCCACTGGGTCTTCTACCTACAGCTCGGCGCAGTCTAAACAGCTGCATGTTATTTGCTTCTCCTGATTTGTGTCACCCAGCTCTGGCCGGCACTTCCTGATTATTTTGTTTGCATCTGCATTATCACCCCAAACAAAACCTGAGACCCTAAGGACAGTGCCCGGCTCTGTAGGGATCTTGGCTCACAGTTTAGTGGCACAGAGCATGGAGCTGGCTGTAAGGGAACCTTGCATGGTGATGCCTGGTAAAGAACTGGAGCTGGGAGCCAGGTGTCTGGTCTGGTCCTGCCACTAGCAAAAACTAGTTGGCTTTGATATCTCTAACAGCAAAAGTGGCCGCTGTGCCTCATGGCCTCCTTGTGGAGGTGAGGAGCTAAGCACCCCTCTCAGCTCAGGGGTCTGTTGGAGTGGAGAGTTGAGTGGAGTGGACTGTGGTTGTGGGTTGCAGGGTGTTCACAGTCCTGGGATGTGGCTGGCCCTGCTGGGAAGGTCAGGCCAGGACTCTGCCCATTGTGCTGCCCCCTTCAGGGAGCCTGGCACCTGCATGCCTTGTCCTGCTCGGGAGTCTCTTACGCCTGGCAACCTCTGCCCACTGTGAGGCCTCGCATCCATGCAGCCCGCCAGTTTCCTGGGCCAGTCAGACCTTGGGAGAGGGCTATGGTGGACACGTGAGTCTGACTCATGGGAAGAACAACACCACGAAGAGTATGGACAGATGCCGGAGGAACGTGGACAGTGGAAGCCGGAGAGCATGACACACGGTGACTGAGCAGGAACTGGCAGGGGAAGAGAGGGCCACAGAGGAAGCAAGCAGAACCCGCGGGTGGCTCAGCCATCACAGTAGTTAGGTACCCGGGTGGAGAGCAGAGGCGTCCTGCAGCAAAGCCACTTGAAGACAACCTGGCCACCCAGCCTCCTCCTGACTCCCGACTGTGCTTGTGTTCTTGGAGCCTGTCAGACCCTGTGGCTCTCCTTGCTCATGAGTGCTCACCTTGAGGGGACTCGCCACCTCCTACCTGGGTAACCTGAGAACCTCCCTGCTCCCCTGCTCGTGGAACCAGTGCTGACTTAATAGGTCTCTCTGGGCTCACCCAACACAGCCGCAGTGCTTGGGGCTAAGCCAGACGACCTTCAAGGCCCTCTTTGGCTGTGATTTTCATTTTGATGGGAGATCTTTGGGGGAAAGTGAGTGGAGCCCACTATTCTAACAGGAAAGGAAGAGGCCAGCACCGTCTCGGGATGCCAGGGAGGCTCTGGGGGGCAGTCACCAAACCCCCTCCCTCTTCCTGACCTTGGCAGAAGCTGTGGTCTGCCCTGGGCTCAGTTCTTTCTGACCTTTCCTGTGCCTGTCTCTGCCTAACTAAACAGCATTTTCTAAAAACGTGGATTTTTTTTTCAACTACAAATAGATATGAGACAAAAATCAGATGAGGAAAATATAATTATTCCTACTGCCTAAAGATGGCAATTGTCAATAAATTCAACTATTTCTCTTCTCTTTATACTCCTTCCACCTGATATTGCATCATGAGCATTTGCAAGTCATCAAATGTTTTATGGAAATTAGATTTTCATAACCACCCAGTATGATACCATACGATAATTCCAGAACGTTAATTCACTGTTTTTAAAGTTCCCCTCGCTTTTCAATGTTTTGAAACTACTCTGAAGAAGGTACGTAAATCTTCACGTGATCTGAGTTATTTTGGAAGGCTATTAAGAACGATGTCTTAGTCCACTTGGGCTGCTGAAGCAACACCATGGACCAGGGCCTTAGAATCAACAGATGTATGTTTCTCGTGGTTCTGGAAGCTGGGTGTCCAGGACGAGGACTCAGGTGGCTCAGAGTCGGTGAGAGCTGCTTCCTGGTTGAGACAGCATCTCCTCCCAGTGAGTTCCCGTGTGGAAGGGAAGGGAAGCCGGGCTCTCATCCCACTCTTGAAGGCAGAGCCCTGAGGCCTGAATGACACGTGGCTGGAAGGACTGGCTCCTAAGGCGGTCACCTTAACACTTAACAGTTCCAGGAATGGGAGGCATGACTTTGTAGAGGGCTGGAGGGGGTGTGTCTATTCCCCCCAGCAGGAGAGCACCCTGCAGATGGCCCCCTGGGAAGCAGAGTGAGCTCTCATCAGACCTGCCCAGATCTTGTACTCCCCAGGCCCCAGAACTGTGAGCCAGGAATTTCTGTGCTTCACCCATGTAACGTGTTTTGTTATAGCAGCTCAAATGGACTAAGACGTCGATTCAGACAACCACTGAATTCTCCATGTGCTCTATTCTCCCACCACATGCCGCTTTTTAAAACTGGACCCCTAGACAAACAGCTTTGCCACTAACCCGCTGAAGGAAAGTGGGCGGCTTGGTCGACTTTGGTACCTCAGTTTCCTTCTTTGCAAGATGAGGGGAATCAGGCCCTTCTTTCCCAGGGAATCCCTCCAGGGGTTAAGTTAACCAGGATTAAATCAGTTAATACATGCGAAGGGCTTAAAACCACGCCTGACACCAACAACATTCCTTAATGCCTGGGCATCTGGGGACACCACCTCACCATTGAAGAAGGGCCGACTGTGAGGCCCTTTCCTCCCTTCTGCAGCAGCTGCCACTAACCCAGGCCGGATTCCCACTGTCGGCCTGTTGGAGCAGGAGTTCGCTGGCCATGTGATGTCAGCACCTGTGCCCGAGCCTCGGTCTCCTCTGAGAATCCTCCCAGCCCTGCAGAGACGGTGAACTCTGAGGTCCACGTGGAGAGTGAGGTCGTGATGTTCCGAATACCCAGAGCTTAACCTGCCAACTGTCTCGTCTTTCAGTCCTGGAGGCCGGAGGTCTGAGACAGCGTGTGGGATCAGTGGTTCCTCCCAGGTCTGAGGGAGGTATCTGCTCCAGGCCCTCCGGTTGGCTTGTATAAGGCCCCTTCATGTCCACATAGCAGTGTCCTGTGTCCCCTTTCCAGAAAGACACCAGGCCTATCAGAGCAGGGCCCAGAGTGACCTCATCTGACATGGTCACCTGTTTAACAGCCTTGTCTCCAAGTGAGGTTACACTTGAGGTGCTGAGGTGGGACTTCAGCATGTGACTTTGAGGGAATATGGGTCATCCCGGGACCCTCAGTGAGGGCTCTCAGTGAGGGCCTCTGCCTGTGTCACCACTGGAGGTAAAGTGGCCGGTGGGTGGAGCCCATTTCCATGGCAGACAAACCTGATGCCCGAGGAAGAGGCGGGTCTGAACAGAAGACCAAGAAGTGCCCGGTTTCGCTTGGAGGTTCCACTTTGACTCAAGGGAATGCCCTTTGCTGGAAAGTGGTTATTTAAGTCGGTCCCTTGTCCTGTGTATCTGTCAGCTAGAGCTAAATCTCACACATGGAGACTCTTCGTAGAACTTGGAGGAAATTGAGAACGTTACTTTGAACCCAGAGTCCGCATATCCAGGAGGATCATCCAGTCTTACATGGCCAGTGTAGCCCACGTGTCTGGCTGGATGCTCCCCCTTCTGCAGGAGGCTGTGCTTGAGCGTGATCACCCACACCAGCGTCAGCACCTCCCAGGGCCGCAGTGAGGCATACGGAGGTCCCAGGAACCTAGCCGAGGGAACCCGACAGTCCTCAGCACTTCAATGTGAATCATCAGAGGAGCTGCCGTGCAGGACCAGTCACGAGGAGGTACAGAAAAAGAAACGGTGTAGGAGGCCAGCGCAGCCTGGGCATCTGGGGACACTGTTTACTGGTAAGTGAGAGGGCGTTGGTGGGATGTTCACGACGCTCCTGATCTCTTTCTGTTCCAGCTGCCCTTCCTCCAGGGTTAGCCGGGGACAGGAGCTCCCAGCATAAAATGCAGCAAATGGGAAGGTAACAGGGTTGGGAAAAAATAGCTCAGGGACGGGGGATATAATTAAGGACCCAGGGTGGGAGGGCAGAGGAGAGGGGGGCTGGCCTTCCTCCACCTTGAAAGACCTGTGCTCAAGATAACAAGCTGTTAGGCTGAAGTCGGGCAGACCGGATTGGGATTCTACTCAATCCATTATAGACTGAGAAATCACTTCATGCCCTTGAGCCCAGGTGTGAATGGTACCCACCCAGCCAAATGACCATACAACAGACGTGGGGACCCCTGACAAATGCCCAGGCTGAATCCATGGTCCCTCATGGGGCATGAAAGGAACACCAATGTCAAAGGTAAAACAGTCCTAATGATGGACACTAACTGGGACACTGGAGCTGGCCCAAGGCCAGAGATCTGCTCATTGTACCTAAAATCTCATAATCCTGAGCAAGGGCTTGGTTGCATGGCTGCCTCCCCACTCCCTGTCACCTTGGTAGTTGGTTGGTAGAAATAAATGTCCTACTTTTGGGTGGATGGACAAAGAGCTTGGTTTCAGGAAGATGGAAAGGGAGGTAATATCATGTATCAAAGAGGGACCAGGGGCTGGGGCATAGCTCAACAGAGGAGCACTGGCCTGGCATCTGAGGCCTGGGAGTGATCCCCAGCGCAACACACACTCACAAAACAGGACAGACATGCTTAGAAAGTGCTCGTATCCACAGGAGCTGGAACACAGTTTGGTAATGACGACTTACAAAAGCAGCTGTCCTTATTTAGACTGGTCAGAAAGGATTATTAGACAAACTCTGAAGTAAGGACTCAGAAGTTAATGAGCTGTTTGGACATGGTCAGCAGACGAGGAGGTGGATGGGGCTCCATGGTTTCTTGAAGACGGTTCCTGTCTTGCTGCTGGTTGCCTGGGGGTGGCCCGTGAGTGTGGGCCTGAGGGTCACAGGATGGGAGGGTTTCCTGTGTGGATGCAGAGAACAGGCTGGTCAGATTCTAAACTCTGCCACTTCCTCCTCTTGAGCTGAAGGTGGGTACCGTCTGCGAGGCTGCTGGTGTGGGGAATGCCCCTCCTAGAGACCATGTCCTGAAGCGCTCTGGGGCAACGCCGCTCCTCCTTCTTGGCCTCCCAGATTCTTCTGCATAACCTAACCTTTATTTCTCAATTTTCCTTGTGCTAAATGCATAGTTGACTTGGCTGGTCTCGGCACTGGCCAGAGTTCTTCCTCCTGGAAGAAGGGTGAAGCATCTTGGACAGGCCCTTCGATCTTCTCGTCTTAAAATCATCCCATTCAAAATATGGGTGGAGCTAGCACTGTGTCCCGAGGACTGAGCTGCACTGGAGATCCGAAGACGACCGTGGACTGCTTCATGGCCCCCCAGGACAGGGAGTATCCCTCCATGGGGAAGGCGGCATTGGTCATCATGGTGTAGGAGTATGTCTGAGAAGGCTCTTGGAGCTGGTGGCCATTTATTTTTGAGTTAGAAAGTGGAGGAGGGGCTGGTAGGTGGGAGATTCTGGATGGACGGAGCAGAGCAGGGCTGCACCTGGAGGGAGCTTGCCGGTCACATCGTCCCGACTCAGCAGCTCCACTCAGCTCCCTGTCCACAGCACCACTTCTCCTGCCCAGGCCAGGCTGCAGGAGCGCATCTGCAGATGGGGCCATCGGCTAGGTCCCCAAATCACAAGTCACAGCACTTTGTACAGTAGATGGAGAAGGGAGAGGGGACAGGTGGCCGTGCAGACTGAGCTATGTGGTCAGTGTTTTCCTCAGTTATCTACCCTTTTTTTCTTTAAGTGATGCATTAACATTATTTTCCCTTATCTTTTTAAATTCTTAGCTGAGACCCTTGTAAAGAGAGGTAGATTAACAAGAAAATGCCAAACAGGAGCTTATTAACATATATTTATAAACAGGTGGGAGATGTCCAGGGGATGGGCTGTGCTTGGAGTGGGCACAGCTCTGGTTTCTATGGCACCTTCATGAAGGACAGTGTATTGCTGAGGAAGTGAGAAGACCCAGAAAAAGGATTCTGAGTCTCTAAGAGATGCAGACTGTGGCAAGACAAGCGCGATGTGGATAAAGACCAGTCAGCTGAGTTGTTTACACTAATCTCCCAGTACTACGTCTCATCTGGTGGGGCTATGTCATCTGTCATCTCAGATTGACCTTTGTGCCTCTGGGAGACAGGGAGGAGGAACATCTTCATAAATTTATGTTCTGCTTGTAGGCAAACAGGGAGGGTAGAGAATTTTTCTTTTAACTATTTCTTCTGGGTTGCTTTCAGCTCAAAATCATCCTTATGCCAAAGTAGTATGTTCTGATACCCTTCAAAATATTCAATTTTAATTTTGCTTTTCTGCAGGTTTAACTCAACCGGGCCACCAAATACAACAGCAGCCTCAGGCAGCAGGGGTAGCTGCCTCTCCACAAAGGGACAGGGTCCCTGAAGGGGTGTGCCATGGGGGTGTCTCCACCATCTCCAGTCTGCTCCCATGCAGCCATCACATAGAATCACTGCCGTGGACAGGCTCTGAGGGCCAGCATTAGGCACCTCACTGGCTCCCAGGCCCGGGTGGCTAGACGATCCCCCCTTTTATAGGCCAGGGTTGCTTAGCAAGCTTAGGTGTTCTCAATTCAAGTCCCAAAGGCAGAGGATCTTCTGCTCCAGGGCAGAAGACAGAGCCATTCAGTCTGGATGAGAGGGATAGGACAGAAACACCGTCAGACTCATTTTTCCTGTGGAACTGAAATCCTCCCTGTTCTTCACTGCAAAGAAATGTGCGTTTTTCTAATGTGCAATTCTCAAACCCAAATGTGAAGTATTATTATCACCGAGAACCGTGGGTGGTCTCTGCGGGGTTCAAACCAGCAGCACTCATGGTGCACTAGCAGAATCACCGAGGACTCCAGTCAGAAGCAGACAGCCCATCTTTCCCTCTCATTTGTGCCATAGACTCACACTTGGATAAAGCAGGTCAACAGATCAATAAATGTCATTTTCTCATTTGGCCAAACTCCAAGTTCCAGCTTCCAGGCATTAGACTAAACCCGATATTAAAACACCGAACAGCCTGATAGGACTATTCCACCTTCCATTGTGAGAAATGACCAGCTTCCCTTTCCACCCCTTATCTTATTCATGACTTTCTTTAGAATTGTGTTTTGCTAGAACATTTTAATCTAAGCGAGGAGGCACAACAGGAGCATGTCTCCGTGTGCTGTGGTCTTAGCAGCTGGAGCTGGAAAGCTATGTACCCAAGGCCCACAGACCCACAGTTCAGCAGAACGGGAACTGGAGGTGAGCAAATGGTCAGGCTGTGGTGAGAGTAGGGAAAGGGCAGCCAGCGGTGAGAGTAGGGGCAGGGCAGCCAGCGAGACACGGACTTCCAGGGTGCTGTCCCTGAGGGGCGGTGCAGGGCTGGGAGCCTAGTGTACAAAAGGCAGGGGCAACTCAAGGGCTGTAGAAGAGATGGCAGAGGGAGGAACTGGAGGCTGTGGGTGGGAGGGTGGCTGGCAGGGTGAAGCTGGAGCCGGGAGAGAGCGAGGAGTCTGCCGGAAGGTCAGACACCAGCTCCTCTGCCTTGGACATCCAGAGCCAAGCACCTCAAGCAGACAAGGACAAAAATAAAACTTGCAGGCACACAAGGTCAGCACTGGCTGTGATGAACCAGCAGGTCCAGGGCTGCAGTCCCAAATCAGAGTCAGAAGAACAGAGATTCAGCAGCCCAAGCGATCAAGGAGTCAGGGACGGGAAGAGGGGTGGTGACCTCCATGCAGTTGGCCGAGAGTCACGTGGCACTGGAGTTTCACTGGGGAGCCACGTTCAGGGAGCCCTGTCATGTGCCAGGACAGCCCTGTGAGGTGAGCCCTGTGAGGAAATGTGGGTACATAGGGCTGCGTTGCCTGCCTGCCCGAGGTGCCAGGGAGTCTGGGCATGAGAGGCAGACGGGTCTGACACCAGAGCTCCGTGGTGCTGTGAGCTTGCCTCCCTAGATCCACCCAGGTCTCCCTGGCACATGGGAGGGAAGGCTCTGGATTCTCTGCCCCTGAGTGGTGGAAGCAGCAGGCAGCCAGTCCAGGCTGAGTTGCGGCAGGAGGACAGCACGGGAATGACCAGGACGGCACACTGGCAATCCTGGCTTCCAGAGGGGCCGTGTTGGAGCCCGTGTGTCAGGGCCGAGGCCAGCCCAGCCTAAGCATGCTCTGTGTGCCTGGAGGATTCTTCCCCAGGTGGACGGAGCTCCCTCACCCAGGGAGAGCCAGCATCTGCTCTGAAGAGGGTAGAGAGAGAAGGAGACCTCCTCTCCACCATGTACTCCTCCCTTCTTGGATGGAACCAACTGTGGAGAGCACCTGTGCTCGATGGCTGAGAGGCCTGCAGGGAGCTCGGCACTGTGGCCCAGTCTGTCTGCAGCCTGGGTTGGAGTAAGTCCCACTCCATGGCTAGTTGCTGGGGAGGCCACTTGCCCACACATCTAGGCCATATCCCCCAACACCCGTTTATTCCATAAAAATCCACCTGCTATTTTGCAGATTCTGGTTGGTAGAGCACCTGGTGAGGACTAACAGAACTAGGGTGCTACTGTGTCCCCTCCTCTCCAGGAACTTATGTTAAAACTAGCAGCAGCAATGGGGACACAGCTGGACCCTGAATGCCTCCCAGCACTGTGGGGACCTAGATGCCCTTTTCTCCTGGCAAAGAAAACTGCAGTCCCAAGACCCTTGGCTCTCAATTTTGTGATTCTGTGCTTCCTTTGGGAATGCAGGTCACCTTTCCCCAGGGGGACACAGGATCAAATGCCAAAGGCCCCATCTATCACCTAGCAGCTAATCTTGGCAGAATTCAACCTGGTCCATCAGGCAGATGCACTACAGTGAGTTTCCTACTCTCAAAACAACAGACACCTGGAGCCTCCTCCAGCACTCAAGAGCCTTCACCCCACCAGCAGCAGACATTACTTTGGGTGTTCCTTCAGGGCATCCTACTGCACCAGAGCCGAGCTCACGCTGACTTCTCTGGACCTGCTGGATGGGCCACGGAGGGCAGACCCCCAGAGTTAGAGGAAAAAGACAGGAGGCAGAGGAAGGAGAGGGAGTAGCTCGTTCCCTATACATTGTCCTGTCATGCCACACATGAGTCAGGACGTACAGAAGATAAAACACACACCCGGGTGCACATCTTGATTTGTGTTAGCAAATGTAACCAAGATGCAAAGCAGGAGCTGGGATGTTGTCACAGCCCTCAACACAAATGCAGCTGCTGGCTCTGACTTTGCTCACCGTGCTCCGCCTCTTCATGTCGATAAAACGGCCCTGTGTGCTCTCGTGTAAGGATTTGTCCACCAAACACTGCATTCTTCAGGGTGGCTCATGCTACCATTACTGATTCATAGCAGTTGCATGGGTTGGCAAGAATGACACGGGGCGCTGGCGGGGGACTGTCCCTCATGGTTCTCGTTCCAGGTGGGAACAACAACTGGGGGAACGCTGTTTACTGTGGTTATCATCTTTGTGCCATCCATGGGCATGCAGGAACTCTGCGTGGGCTCAGAGTGGCCTAGGGGCTCTGTCTCCTGCCTCGTGGTTCCCTGGGCTGAAGAATTCTGTGACCTGATTTCCATTTTGTTGTTGTATTGACACTTTGGATCCACACCCGCAGTGACGCAGTCCTCTCTATTGCTGTGTCCCATTCCATTGGCTGGCTAGGCTGTCATTGTCACTAGAATTGACAATGGGGAACACTGGAGTGCTTCCCACTTTGGCTATTGTGAATAAAGATGCCACAGATATTCACATGCAAGGCTTTTGCAGGTAGAAATATTCATTTCTCTGGGGGAAGGAGTCAAATGGATTTGTCATAGACTGTTAACTTTATAAGAAATTATAAAAGGACTTTGGAAAGTGGTTGTGCCACATGAGCAGAGGTTGTGTCTGCAGTCCCTGGTCTAGTTGCTCTATATTTCTGCCAACCTTTGGTTCTGTTGTCATTAGTTTTAGTCCCAGCATCACTGACAGTCCCATCTCTCTGTTGTGTTAGATTCTTCTACAGAATTTTAAATAGCTTCAAGTTCTTATTTGATAATTCCCAAATCTAAGGCATTTGTTGCCCCTTTGACTATTTTTCTCTTGTCCACAGGACACATTTTCTGTTTCTGTATTTTTTAATGAGTTTTAGTGCATAATAGGACCCGTGGGTGGTGTGTCCATATGGCACCTGGGTTCAACTGGTTTCTTACGGGGAAGCTAAATCACTGGCAGGTCACCTTACTGTCCAGGAGGCTGAGGTGGGCACATCAGCTTCTGTTCTGTCCTCAACCTAGGTCACATTCCCTCTGTTGGGTGCCATCTTCACCACTAAGGCACAGTTTTGGGTGTTCAATGGTAAACTCAAGATGATACCAGTTGCTACTAAACTGTATCTCCCTGCAACAGGCATCAGCTGAAATCCATCTAAGCCCCCTCAAGTGCTGGGACTGATGGGGGCCAGGATCACTGTCTCAGAGGAGGACCTCAAGCTTGGACCTAGGTTCTGACTTCTCTTTCTGGAGAACTCTGTGGCTCTTTAACCATACAGTGGAGTTGACCAGACTCCAGGAGGGAGCCTGGAGCCAGCACCATGGGGCTGCTCTGTTCCGGAGTTCAGGCCTCAGGGCCGAGGACAGCCTGGGCAGCAGATTTCACTCCTGCTGAGTGCCTCTTTCAAGGGATGAGTGGGATGGAGTAGCCGGGAGAGTGCTCACCACAGGGCCCCACATGCTCCTAGATTTGGCCCAGGCCATGTGCCCATCCTATCTGAGAGAATAGGAAGGTTTGCTCTGCATCCTCAGTATCAGGCACCTCGGGGAGAACTCACTTACGCTCCCCGCCTTTTGAGGGGCGGTGTAAGCTCCTGTACTTTGGCCTCTCTTACCCACCTCCACATGATCTCAAAGACACTCACAAGGGGGAAGTGCTCCTCTGACCATCCGGAGTCCAGGGCCTCCAGGGGCAGTGGTTCACTCTGCTTTTGAACACTTGGCCTCAAGACTGGTAAGAGGCAAGGCCTGTGCCCCAGAGGTAGGCAGGGCCTCAGCCGGAGTGGCCACCATCTCTGCAGCCCCAACTCTGACACAAGCCCCCCAAGAATGTGGCAGGGAGAGGGAGGCCAGGGTCACCGTAGGTCAGGGGGCCAGGGAGGAGGAGACCTGGGCTTGCTCTCAGCCTGGCTCAGCTAGAGGTGCCTGTGCTGGAACAGCAGGTGGGAAGCCTCATCAGTAAGGCTTTGACGTTGTAAAGGGGCACTTTCCTCCAGTACTGGGTAGCAGAGGGGAAAGAGTAGCCTGTGTGGGGTCCCCGCCCCTCCCTCTCTCTAACAGTTGTCACCATGCAGCACCCAGGAATAACCACGTTTTAATTACTTACATAGTTAAACTAGTGTTTCTAAACTGAGGTGGCTGTGCCCCCAGGGGACAACTGGCAGCACCTGGAGACTTGATCCCCACAGAGGGCTGCTACCCACAGGTGGACAGGGCAGGGAGGCTGCTGAACATCCCGTAAGGAGCAGGACCGTCCCAACAACTACTGGGCTGAAATGCTAACACTGCCGACTGTGGAAGACCCAGAGCTGAATGAGTCAGAACAGCACTGGAATTGCTCAGCTTGTTTAGTGTTCTGTTTTTTGTTTTTTTTTCTAACGGACATTTTTAAATTGTTCTGTCCCAAATTACTGGCAAAGAAAATCATTTATCAGAATAAGACACGTATCTTAAATGACAACGAAATAAAGCAAAAGGGAAGAGAAGCAAGAAAATCTCTGGAGTGTGCGCCCAGGAGGCTCGCGCTGGGCCGGTGGCGTACCTCCCACATCCGGCCTACTCGCCTCTTATTTTTGTAGCAGTGTTTACCAGAGCAATCTGTTCTCACAGTCAGACCTCCAATCAGCGAAGAGCAGTGAATGGTGACATCTTTGGGCTTCACATAAATAACAGCCAGCTCTGCTTTGGGTGTGTGATCTGTGAAACAGGCCTGGGGGTGTGGCTAGTGGTAGAGCACTTGCCTCGCAAGTGCAATGGCCTGGGTTCCATCCTCTGCACTGCAAGTAAGCAGACAAACCCCTGTGAAGTAAATAAATTAATGTAGGTGTTATCCAAATGAGCAGTCATCAAAACTACTGCATTGTGATTTACCATAAACAGGTTATTTGCTAAGAAAGTCATTTATGCTATCTGAAAATTTAAGCTATCAAATGGAAAGTCAGTCAAAGGTAAGAGTGTGAAATTTATGTTATTATCATTCTCACCATCATTATATCAAATAGCGAATGTGACAGCTTTGGTTCCACTAGTCATCTAAAGTGCTGTGAACATCGTGGGCACAGGGGTTCACTTTCCTTCATGGTCAGAGGCACCCGTGACAGGTTCATTGAGTCTCCTGTTTCTGGTGAGTGTGAGTTGGCAACCCCTGAACACACGCAGTAGATTTTTTAAATTGTATTTCTTGGGTTTGGGAGAAGGATGTGGAGGAAAGAAACAATAGCAATTGTATCTTATCTGCAACAGTAATAACCCCACGATAGATCTCAAGTTGTTCTGCAGCCCAGTAACAACAGTAGCAGAACCAAAACAATCTGAGATATTCAGGAACGTTCTGTAAGCCCAAGGCTGCATTTCTACCGCCCCACCACCACCACCTGCACCCTTGCATTGCTTTGTCTGCAACGCCCTGCAGAACCTCTCCAGGTGAGGGTGAATTACATCCCTAGGCCCTGCTGTTCTCTGCCTGAGGATGGAGTCCATGGTTCCAGGACCGAATTCTGAATCCTTTTGCCCCTTTGCCCCTAGGAAAATAGAGAAAAAGAGTACATGGGATTCCCATACCTGGGAAGGGCGAGGATAGCGCCTCCTAATGAATCAGAGTTAGCCGGCTCTGGAGCTGCAGCCATGTCTACCATGCTGCCTTCAAAATAATCTTGGCAACCAACTTTAAGGTTCTTTTTTTTTTTTTTTTTTTAATTTGCAGTACTGGGAATTGAACCCAGGACCTGGCACATGTTAGGCAAGTGCAGTACCACTGAGCCACTTGCCCAGCCTGCAGCAACCAGTTTTAAAGGACTGGATTTTAACAGGTCTCCTCCTCTGGAGCCACAGCCTACAGCCCACACAGCAGACAGGCCCGCTCCTGGAGGCTCACTTGGAACAGTAGCAGAGCCAGCGTGAAACGTTGACCACGTGCAGTATGGTATCAATCAAGCCAAGGAACTGGGAAGTGAACCAGGTTGTATTCTCCTGCCTCAGAAACCCAGATTCAAATTTAGAAGTCTCAGACCTGTCAGAGTTCCAGGCCAGAACATGCCTGTGTGGGGACAGCTGGTAACCAGGCCCACATCCCTGATGGGCATCCAACCTGTCCCTTCTTCTCCCTGGTTCTGTCCACACCATGAGGGACCATGCCACCCCCAACTTCAAACTCCATCCAGCCCTGTACCCACAGCCACCCCTTGGCAACCCACCTTGCCCAGGAGCATATGTTGGAAGAAGGGTCTAACCTTGGACTCAGGGAAGAGGCCCCCCAGGCCATGGGAGCAGAATCAGGGCCACTGAGGAGAGGATCATGGGGCCCTAGTCACCCAGAACATTGTCTAGCAGGTAGGCCCCTGTTCCAGGGAACTCATGCCCTTGGTCCTTCCGAGTGTCCCCCCAAGGAGCAGCTACCAGAGCAGGGTGCTCCAGTGTGGGGAGACCTGGGCGGAAGCTCCCTCTCCCCCATCTCGCCTTACCCCTCCCTCCACACACCCAGGCTCAGTAGCACAAGGTGCTTGACAGGTCCTGCACCCAACAGTCCTACTATTCTAGGTGCTTTTGCTGGAGTCATGCTCCTCTGTGTGACACAAAGCAACTGATGGCTTCTGCTTTCACTCTGTTTCACATTTTCTTGTATCCCTAAATTTTGGCCACTGCAAGCTGTCAGTTTCTGTCAGCTGATTAACTGACCTGATTTTGTGACATGAAAACAGAGTGCATTAATTAAATTATTGAAAGGGGTCGTGTTCATTCATTAACAGTGGGTAGAAAATAGCAGGCAATCATGCAGAATCTCATCCACTCAAGTGTCAGCCGCCTGCCCATCAAACATGAAAGTATTAGGAAGTGGCAGTAGAACAGATGGTCCTGGAAAGACAGCGCTGGGACCAGAGCAGTGGATGGTGCAGAAACAGGGGCCTCTCCCAGCCTTATCGCCTCCGCCAGGGGCTCAGTCCGCTGACTTCCGCTGCCTGAGGCCCTCATGGAAGCTGGCCACAGGAGTACTAAAAGGCTGACTCTTGGGGAGTCCAGCTGCTTCTTCTCCTCAGCAGAGCCTATTTCCGTCCGGTGCCCTGGTGGCTGATATTCAGGAAGGTAGCATTTCCTTGTTTTCAAGAAGCCTGACACCTAACCTTGCAAGGTTAGAGGAAACAAAAGAAAGAGAACAGAGGAAAACAGTGGCCACCTCACTGTTGGTTAAGGGCTGTAGCTTCCAACAAAGAGCCATCTGTTCACCTGCAGCAGAGCCCCAGGGAACAATGCCCCACTGGGTGGGGGCGGGGCTTGCAGGCTTACCCTTAAGCTCTGAAGAAGGCAGGGGACTTGCAAGCCACCTTGTGTTTCTGAGGTCTCTGCCAGGACAGGGGTGGTGGAAAGCTGAAGGACGGGTCTGCAGGGCAAGAAGCATTCCAGTTGGTGATGCTGTGAGAACAGGTAGGGCACATCGCAGGGACAACCACAGGGGTGGGAGAGAAGGGATTGCTGTTTCAGAGCTGAAAGACTTGACTCATACACCCCCTGAACCAGGCACCACTTCCTATCTGATGCTTTTGAAAGTCTCCTTGAGTCTCAGGATTCCTGTCTCTTGGCGTCCCTACCATGGTTAGTCACAGGGTCAAAATGGGCTACCTAATAAAGTCTCAGGTGCTCAGGAGGCTCATACTACCCTCTGTGGGCTGCTGCCATGCTTCATCAGTTGGAAGCATAGGAGAGGAAATGGGCACTGGCCCAACTACAGGTGACCGCTGGCTTGCAAAGCTTGCCAAGAGGAAAAGACCTATCCCCCTAGCTGTCTTATGAGGGTCCTCTTATCTGGCACTTCTATTGTCCCCAGCATCTGTGGAGCAAGTCAAGCTCACCTGGAACACAGAACCAAGGAATCGCAAAGGCAAAGCACAAGCTTTCTTGGCAGACTTGTCTCCCAGCATGAGTTCCTCCCTTAATCCACCTCTTTTCCTATCCTGGGAACATTAGGACATCGCCTCTCACTCACTTGCGACTTTGGAAAGTTACACAGCCTTTCTAAACCTTAGTTCCGTCATTCGTAAACTGGTGACAGCATTTAAGTCCTGCACCTGCTCCAACGCTTACCCAGATTCGACCTTGTCTTGCACATCACCCACAAGCTGCCTGGCATGCAGAGAGGCTGTGATTTTCAGTGCTCTTCATTCTTCTGATGTATTTTCAAATTCCCATATTTTTTGAATTCATAAAATAAGTATGATTTGCATAAAATAGAATCCACAGATGTTCAAGTTGATGGGTTCTTAAGGTTAAATAAACTTGTATAACCAGTACACACCACACGTCTCCTTGTGGAGGGGTGAGGAGGGAAGGAAGGAGGGAGGGAAGGAAGGAGAAAAAAGACCCAAATACGTATGTGATTTCTTTTGAGAAAGAGATCACCAAATCTCACTGCTCTGAAATTCTTGGATTTGCTACTCTTGTATTTACTTCTGATTTCTTGAAAAAAAACAAAACTGTTAAATAAAAATAAATCTTACCATGTGCAACCTCATCTCCATTTCCTTCATTCTAAAGTTGCCCGTGCGTTCAAGGATGGCCTGAGAAATCTGGAGACACTTTCCCTTCCCTTCAGTTCTGTCACTTACTCTCTGTCACAAAGTTTTCCTGAGAAAAGTAAAGTAGAAGATTAAGGAAAAGTTCTGGAAATTCAGGGGACAATAGAAATATTCGTGACACTGATAAATGGATTACTTAGAAGGAAGCAGATTTTTTTTTAATTTTTAGTTGTGTATGAACACAATATCTTTATTTTGTTTATTTTTTGTGGTGCTGAGAATCGGACCCAGTGCCTCACACATGCTAGGCAAGTGCGGTGCCACTGAGCCCCAGCCCCAACCCCAGATATGTCTTACCCTGAACCAGGGAGCCCTCGCCATGTTACACACGGAGCTCCTTGGTCCCTATAGAGAGCTGTGTATGTCACGCATGCTGGCATCCAAAGGCTCAAGCTCCGGATTTTGCTTACCCTACTACACAGGTGGTGCTTGGTCTCATTGTATAAATTAAACATTTTATCCTGAAATAACTGCGGAATCACAAGAAGTTGTAAGAAATAATAGGGATCTTCTGTATCCTTCCACGAACTTCTCCTGAAGGTGACACCTTGCAAAACTAGTGCCATGTCACAACCAGGACGCAAACATTGACGCGAACATGCCCTCCACCACTGGAACCAGGTCGTCCTTTTACAACCACCCACCCCCTTTCAGTGGGAACCCCTCCCCACCCTCCAGGATCCACCAGGTATTCTCCAGCTTTATTCTTCTGTCACTTCAGGAGTGGAACACACATTGACTTAGTAGGGAAGCTGAGTGTCCTGTCCCTTGACATCATTCTTTGCAGATTCATTCAGGTTGTTTCATGTGTAAATATTTTCCCATTTATTCTGAGTAGCGTTCTGTGGTAGGATGCACCACACTTTGATCAGACATCTACACATGGAAGGATGCCTGCCCTCATCCAGCGTGGAGGGCAGGCATGGAAAACAGAGCTACTGTAGATATTGCTATTTGGGTTTTTATGTGAATTTCTCAGAAATGAAAACCTCCTGCCCCCACAGAGTGCTTTCCCAGGACGCACGCATCCTCCAGCTCCTCCGACTTAAGGTTCAGGTGAGTGAGAGGCTCCTTGGGGGACAGCTCTAAATGCGGCTGGATGGCAGAGTGCTTCTGGGAGCGGTCACCTAAGCCAGACCCCGGGCCTGGCTGCCAGAGACGCCTGCTTCTCTGCACTTGCTGTCCAGCCATGAAAATTCTTTGATGATATTCAAAATGGACAAAAACGAATGTAAAATTTACCTATTTACCTATCATTACAACATGTGGGATAAATTCTAGGAAGGAGGGAAGGAAGGAAGGAGGGAAGGAAGGACATGGGTAAAAGGACAATATTCACTTCTAGATGTGTCTACTCTTATCTGTGCTTAAAATAAGCAAATCCATGTGTGTTCATAATGGGGTGTTCAGGCCCAGAGATGGCCTAAGGTAGTGGAGCTCTCCCTGGAACTGATTCCGTCCTCTCTGTTCCCAGGACTCATACCTGTCACCATGGAAAAGCAGGTGTCTTGAGCTGTGGCATCTTCTTGATTGGCCCTCTGCTGGCTCTGTGTAGGCAGGCGCCATCCTCTTGAGCACTGAGGACTGGGGAGGGGGGCACGTGCAGAACAGCAGGTGCTCCAGACAGCATGCTGCTTAGCCCCCCAGCTAGTCACCTGTGCCCCTCCATCCAGGGGCAGTGCCCTTACACTTCACGCTCAGGAGCTTGTTCTAAGAGTGCCCTACTGTGATTTGTGAGACATGTTTGGAAGCTTTGCCATGAAATGACAGCTCTGTGCCCATCACCTCTCAGTTGTCCTTCACTCTGACCTTGGCCATTTTTGCCTACATACAAAAGAAGCAATACAATTGATCAACAAATATATGAAAAAGTGTTCATCATCTCTAGAAATTAGAGAAATGCAAATCAAAACTACTCTAAGATTTCATCTCACCCCTGTCAGAATGGCAATCATCAAGAATATAGGCAACAATAAATGTTGGTGAGGATGTGGGGAAAAAGGTACACTCATACATTGCTGGTGATGGGACTGCAAATTGGTGCAACCGCTATGGAAAGCAGCATGGAGATTCCTCAGAAAAATGGAAATGGATCCACCATTTGACCCAGCTATCCCATTCCCTGTTTTATACCCAAAGGACTCAAAATCAGCATACTATAATGATGCAGCCACATCAATGTTTATAGCAGCTCAATTCACAATAGCTAGACTATGGAACCACCTAAGTGTCCCTCAATAGATTAATGTATAAAGAAAATGTGATATATATATATATATATATATATATATATATATATATATTGATTAAATGGAATATTACTCAGCTTTAAAGAAGAGTAAAATTATGGTGTTTGCCAGTAAATGGTTGGAGTTGGAGAATACCAGCTAAGTGAAATAAGCCAATCCCACAAAACCAAAGGCTGAATGTTTTCTCTAATATGCGGATGCTAATTCACAATGAGGCTGGGGGCACTAGGGAAGAATAGTGTTACCTTAGATTAGGTAGAGGGAAGTGATGGGAGGAAAGAGGAGGGGATGTGGGGACAGGAAAGATAGTAGAATGAAACAGACATTATTATTACTGTGTGTATATATGTGACTGCATGATCAATATGATTCTGCAACCTGCACACTCAGAAAAATGAGCAATTATATCCCATCTATTCAAATGTATGATATATCAAAGTCATTGTACTGTCATGTATAACTAATTAAAACAAATAAAAAATTCAAAAAAAAGAATTTTGAAAAATAATGTATTTTAAAGCTGACATTTAAAATTTTTTAAGTTTACATAATTGCAAAATGTTAGTTCAGCTATTTTAAATTAGTTTTTAAAATAAAGATATTTTTATATTTATTATTTTATATACTGTTGTATTGGATTTATGCCGCAGTCTGGCTGGGCACAAAATCACGAGCCACTCAAACAGGAACAAACTTTATTTTTGAAACTCCCGCCAATGCCCTGTATGCTCCTGGGAAATATGCCGACCCACACACGCGGGGTTCTCCCAGACACACACACACACACAGGAAATCCCTCCTCTGGAATTCCCTCCTACCGCACTTCCCCAACCAATGGGAACTCTCCAGGAGTCCCCTAGCAGGCCGAGGTGGACAGCAGGGGTCTAATATCCATTTGAATTCAGATCTTAACATAATCATATCATCTCAATGGCTTGCTGGCGTCACCTTTCAACCAAAAATGCCATGCATCATTACTACTTGGCTATGGCTCTTAGCAGATTTACATAATCCTATAATCACAACTTCATTCAGCAGCAGCCTTTGGATCCTCTTTACCTGGTAATTTGGGGATAGTCTCTTCAATACAGGAGCTCCAGATTCATCTGGCTGGAATTACAGAGAATGTTCCCTCTGTAACCTAAATAAAAATATTTAGATTAATTTATTATATTAATTATATGCAATAGACTGTAAATTTTATATATCCAGTGAATTCTAAATACCAGAGTGATTTGCTATCCTACAACTTATATAAGCATGCATTTTTTAAAAAATGGGTGAACACAGATTTCAATATCAATCAAAATAGAATAATTATATTACATATTTTGATAACTACTAAATGGAAAACATAAATTTTGTTGTAGACACCTTTTGTAATGAGCCTGTGGGACATCTTCTATCTGCTCCTGTCTTCCTGGGTGAGTGCTTATGCGGGGATGTGGGTGGGGCTCAATCCATTTCATTCCTTTTCATTTACAAACATCTGGAAGCACAGGTTTAAGCATAGGATTTTGTTGTAACAATACCTCTTTATTCATGTGTCCTTTTGATTCAAATATAAAACTCACAAGATGATCCTTCTCTCAATTCTTTCTTTCAGCGCTAGCCGACATGCTGATTGGCTGTGTCTGGGAGCTTCTTGTAAACACAGTGTTGGAAGGCCACCAGACTTGGAGACTCATTTATGGCTGGGATCCTGACACCCCTCTTCTTTGTCTCTGGCACAAGGCCATGTGACTGCCAGTTAGACCTGCTGCTCCTTCCCTGAGCAGCAGCCTTTGAACCCTCTTTACCTGGTCATTTGGCCATAGTCTCTTCGATACAGGAGCTCCAGATTCGTCTGGCTGGAATTACAGAGAGTGTTCCCTCTGGAACCTTATTTCCTAATTCATCCCCATTAGCAAACAATCAGCAAGATGAGAGTCATTTGGGGCAGGAAAAAAAATATCCTTTCTTTTTGTCTTCAAGTAAATCCTGACCCTGTGCCTTCCTAGGCGGGCACTGGATTTCTGAATCCTAATTCTAGAGCAGACTATGCCCCCACCTGTCACTGGATTAGAACACCCCAGTGCCCCGGCTGGCTTTGGGTGGTCTCCTGGCTTTGCCCTTAAAGGCTCCTCCTCAATAGGAATAAATTCTCCAACAAGACCAGAGGCGGAGGGGGTCAGGGAGTGCAAATACACACAACGGACACCCTGCTCTGGGGCCGCAGCTGCACTCTCCAGACCCTCTTCCTCATGCCCCTGCTGAGCGCTGCCTTGGTCTGCATGTGTCCTGGAGGTTCTGTGTCCCCGGGGAACAAACGGGTGGCTGTGCTGAAGTATGGGGCTGGGTGGGGCCTGGGGTCCTCCTGGGTGGTGGAGGGAGGCAGTGGGCAGTGGGGTGGGAGAGCTGGGTGCTTCTAGCTGGGTGCTTCCGGCTGGGTGCTGGCTAGGCAGGCACTCTGAGGCAGTAGACTAGCTGGAAGCTGAAAACCTGGACAGTGACTTCCAAGACTTCCTGGAAAGCCTTTCATGACCCTTAGTCACACGTCCCTGGTGGACACCTGCCAGGCTTTGTCACCTCCAGGCCCGATCTCCTTTGGTGCATCTCTGGCCTGGACAGCTGCTCTGTTCACCTGGGACTATGTGGCCTCATGACCCAGCTGGGCCAACCAAGTCTTCCCTGAGTGGTGGGGGGAGAGGCACTGCCTTGGGGACACTTGTTTCTCTGACGAAAGTAAAACCACTCGGCCAGCAACTTCCCAGTCTTTCACTCTCCTTTCTCATTCCTGGTGGATGCAGACACAAACCTTGGGAGCTGTGGCAGCCACCCTGTAAACAAGTAATGGAGGAGCAGGTTCTTCAGGGAGCCGTCTCTGCACCAACCCCAGTGGCCAACATCTGGATTTCCATTATGAGAAAAGTTAGCCCCACTTGTTTGAGATCTTATTATCAGGGTTTCTTTTCTCTTTTAAAAAACAATTCTTTGTTCTAAATTTTAGCTGAAACAAAGTATTCTTCCTCTATCCTTGCCTCAGGGAAAACATGATTTATTTTTCTGGCCTCAGAGATTTTTTTCTAAATGCTGTAGGGAATGCTAATGAACTGCTACACAATCACATTTACACATTACCATAGGCATTAGCTTTTATAATCTAAATAAGACAGATTTATAAAATAAATGTTTTGAACACCAACCAAAACATTATCAGGATTCTGTAGGCATCACCAATTTGTGGAACTAGTAGGTGGTCAGTAACTATTTCCCCCTCCCCCAACCAACTGTGGGAGTAAAAGGCTCAACTCTAACTTTAAAAAAAAAAAAAAACAGTAATAAATAATTGTAATAAATGCTTGGGAGTGACTTTGAAAAACCATGAATTCGGGTCTCCTCTTCCTGAATTAGTTATACATCACAATATCCGGGGCTGCGAAAACAGAATCCAACATGATTCATTAAGTAACGAGGGCTATGTCTCCTGAATTCAGAATGATGATCTGTGACTTGGGAAAATACATCAGTGACTTTTTGTCTAGTTCTTCCCAACATGATTCACTGAGAGTCTGAAATGAATCACAGTGACTGTTCACCAAGGGAGTGGCTTCAGTGTTGGAGAAATGGCTCCCAGATGGTGATCAGCGCAGTCCTGGTTTGGGGAGAATCCGGGATGCTGGATCATGGTGCCTGTCGACGACCCTAAGTGGGGAGCCTCACTCCCACACCTCATAGACAAGAAAGGGAGGGCCAGGAAGCCAGAGTCCTGCCTGTGTTTGCCTGGCAGGGGCTGAAGCCGGAGCAGGCAGCTCCCTGAGGCTGGCCCAGTGCACCCTTATCCTGGGGAAGGACCCAGCCATCAAGTAACACAGACACTCCAGAGTCAGCAAGGGCAGCAGGTCAGGGGAAACCCGTGCTTGGAAGGAGATGGCCCCAGGTAGCTTCCCACCTTCCCACCTGGCTTAAAGCCCAGGTTCCTTCTGACTTGAGAAGTAAGGATAGAAGTAAGGACTAGCACATACCTTAGAAGGCGAGGATCTAATCCTGGAAAGCAAAGGGCAAAGAGGGTGAGCGTGCAGTCTGGGGGCCCCTGGGCACATCGTGAAAGGCAGGATCCCCATGCCTCAGCCTCAGGCAAAAGAACTGAGTGGGAGCTGGGCCACTCCGGATCTGTAGCCAAATTCACTGCCTATTAGAACACGCACAGCCTTTGGAGGAATACAGAGGTGCAGGGACGTCACAGAAGGACATTGCAGCACTCAGGATCCTTATGTGAAGGATCAGGAAAGTGTGCCCCATGCTCCAGAGAAAAGCCCCAACTCAAATTCAGGAGGTATTTCTTCCTCAAATTAAAACCTTGCCAAGTCCCTGCCCACAGGCAAGGTAAAGCGTGGGGTGGTGAGCTAGTTTCTGGAAGTTTCTCTCAGCGCCTGGGACTCTAAAGTCCTTCAGCTCCCATTCTCATTTTGCTTGTGTAAACACTAGACTGGGTCTGGGTCCATGGCGTGGCTGGGAACATGGTCCAGCTCCTATACTAGTGCCAAGGACAATGCACCCTGTCAGTCTCTCCTCCTCATTCTGCTCCCCTGTCCTGGGCTGACGTGTTCTGCAGGACATGGAGAGGAGAAACTGGTGTGGTCCACACAGATGGCAGGGCGGCTGCAGTGTGCACCAACTGGAGCAGCCACGAATGTCTGCCTCTCCCTGCTGCCCAGCACGCCACCCGGGAAACCGCACAGAAGCCCTGTGTAAGAACAAGGCCAATCGGTGATATGTGCATATTGGGCTTTTCTCAGAACTTATTTTTGTAATCCCACCCGAACATTTAAAGTTTTTGGAAAGCACCAAGATTAAATTGATGCTATTTAATTAAGGATATAAAATGTTTTGTTTAAGTATTTAATTTTTTTTTTAGTTGTAGGTGGACACAATACCTTTACTTTATTTTTATGTGGTGCTGAGGATCGAACCCAGTGCCTCACACATGCTAGGCAAGTGCTCTACCACTGAGCTACAACCCTGGCCCAGGATATAAAGTTTTTAAGGAAGTCATCTTGGAGAGTTTATGCACAGGTAATGACAGCCACCTGAAGGGGTCATCCTCACAGTGACCGAAAGGTCTATTTTATCAATGAGGCAATGATAATTCAGAACAGTTAACTAACTTGGCTGATAGCACACATGTGAGTGACTGGTAGAAACAGGATTGAAACTCAAAAATGGACTTCCATAAGCACCAAGATCCAATCCAGGACTTCCTAACTCTGAAACCCACGTGTTCAACTATTAGTTTATTCATTCATTTGTGTTGAATTCCTAATGCAAAGTGAAGCAGAATAATGTTGACATTAATAGCTTGGGCTCTAGCCAGACCTTTCTGCATGTTAGACTCATCTCTTCCAATTACCAGCTGTGTGACCTTGTGAAAGTTACTTATCTCTCTGTGCCTGTTTTCTCACCTTAAATAGGTATCACAGCAAAACTGCTTGGTTGAGCTCTTAAGAGAAATAACCCAGTGAACACATGCAGAATGTGTTGGGACAATACCTGCCGCACGGTGCTGGCTGTACCCCTGCCATGAGCAATGAACAAATGGAAGTTTCGGGTGCAGGGGCAAGGGCAGCGGCAGGTGGGGAGGGCGGTGCTGTTAGACAGGCCGGCCAGGAGAAGCCGTGCTGATGGCTGTTGCACAAAGCCCTGGCTCTGGTGAAGAAAGAAGCCACAGAAAGATCCTGGAGACAGACGCTCTTGGAGAAGAGAGCAGCCAGGGCAGGCCTTGAAGCGGGGAGGCCAGGCATGCTGGAGAAAGAGCCCAGGGCCAGCGTGGCTGCCCCCGAGGGGTGGAGAACCGCAGTGCCAAGGTGAGCTCGGGAGTGTCCTACGAGGCCTGTGGGCCGGGACGCTCCCGCTGGGGAGTTGAGAACACAAGAGTGGATCCCCGGAGCCAAGTTTCTAAAGAGCAGTCGGGCTGACATGTGCCCAAGAGGGGCCAGGGACCATCAGAGCAGCAGGTGGGGCAAAGCTGCGATCAGACTGAGGAGGACATCTCCCTGGAGGAAGGGCAGGAAGGGAGGCCTCGATGCAAGGTACGCTCTGAGGCCATCTTCAAGGATCTGGGATAGGAGAAAAGAGAAGTCAAAGCTGAGCCAGAGGCTGGCAGGTACTCTATGACCACGAAGACAGGAGGGTATTGTCAGGGTGCAGTTAGGAGAAAGAATCCTTGTCGGCTATCCTACCAGAGATCATAAAGTGACCAGTAAAGAGACGGGCTAGCCAGGAGGACATTAAGACATCACTGCAGGGAGCAGTCATTGCTCCCCAGCTGGCAGAGTCAGAGGCCTCCTCCAGCACCCCCTGCTGGCCGCAGGGCAGAGCGCGGCTTACAGAGCTGGCCCTAGAAGGTGGGGTTTCAGAGAGAGGTGACGTGACAGCTGAGAGAATTGGGTTTTGGGGGCACATTAAGGTAAGAAGAATCAACTGCTGTTGGATGGGTGGATGATTGCCGCAGTCCGGCTGCAGCAAAATAACCGGGGGTGGGGGGGGGGGACGAGCAACTTGTGTTACATTGATACAGCAGGAGTGGGAGCCCTTTATTGTAGGACAGGAGGGGTATATATACATTACACACAGCTTATCTTAATTAACATAAACTAGATACAGCAGTCAACCAATAAGGAATCTCCACACTTAATGGCTCGCTGTTGTTACTTCACAAACCACTCCCTCTGGCAAAATGCCAGGCGCCATCCTGACTTGTTTATAGACCCTAACAGATGATGGAGATGTTGAGACAACAGACCATGCAATGGAGAGACCAAGGAGAAGCTGAAGCTGGGGTGGGAATGAAAGAGTCCATGGTGACTACGTTTGACTGGTTTTTGAAACAAAGTCCCCGACTCTGAGTGCCTTCCTTACTGAGCTAGACCATGATGGTTTTTTCATGCACAAAGCAGCCAGGATTGTAGTTCACGGACACACATGTTTCGTTTTGCTTGAGATTTTGTTAATTTGGGATTTTTTTTAATTGGATAATTTAGATAAAATGTTTGAATCAGAAAAGAGAAGTTTAGGCCTTGCAATAATGGTGAAAAGAACCTTCAATGTCCTCTACTCCTCCTTTGGGTGAGGGCTGTCTGTCAATAATCCCAGAATAGAGTTCTCCTTTCCATTTGTATTTTTCTTTGATTTAAAGAGTGCCAGATTCTTCCCGTGGCATTTTAGTGATATATGACATGATACCAAATTCTGAGGCACTCATAAATTTCTTTAATAGATCAAAAATAAGACATATCAATTAGATGTTCTCTACTTACATCATCATCATTTTGAAAAGACCGTAAAACATTTGCAAAGGCTCCAGATGATTACTCATTGCAGGAACCTGGACATTGACAGAAACAACTGCTGTGATTCGCCCTGTAACCACAGAGAGAGGGAGACATTACGCATCTTCCGGAGCCCCAAGGAGCTCTCAGTGCAGGATGTAGCCGTGCTGGGCATGTTTGCGGCTGGTGTTGAGTCAGCCACCATGAGATCACTATGACAGAGGACAGCATCTCCTGAGGAAGTACCTATGCAGGGAGAGTCGGTGAGAGCTGTGTCCTGAGCCACAGCCTTGATCACAGCAGGCACGGAGACTCTGAGGACAATCTGTCCCTAAGTTCTCCTCTTGGCCCACCTCCGTGGATTCACCTCTGAGTTCTAGGGAGAGATGGTGGCAAAGGGAAGCTTACAGCATCTCATCAAAAGCTCTGTCAGTCATTAGCTGAGCAGTTACTGCTCCTTCCTGCCCGGCATCTCCTCCTCCCTTCCTCTACAGCAGTGTCTTGCCTTCCTTGCGGAACAGCGTCCGCATACACAGTCTTTTGTGAGGATTTCGTAGCCCCACTGGCTCATCTCCTGGACACAATGATGGGCCCAGGGGTGAACACCTGCCCCACAGTGGATCAAACGGTGTCTTTGGTGAAATTTTGTAAATGGTTATTTAAAGAGGCCGCTGAGCTGGGATGAGGTGAGCCAGGGTCCGTAGAAGGCCCTTTCTCATCAAACCATCACTGTCCCCAGGAGGAAATATCTTCCTAGGGAGTGGGAGTGAGGCCAGTGGAGAGAGAGACACAGGGCTTTGAAATGGGCAGAGATGAAGATTGACCAAGTGGGAGGCAGGGAGGCCAGGGAGGCTGGGGAGGCCGGGGGAGAGAACGTAAGAGCAAGAGCAATTCTGAGATCGCTGAGCCTCTGAAACTTCCAAAGCCATATCAGAGATTTTCCAGCTATATGTGATCCAAGATAGCCTCGTTTTCTAGAGTCGCAGAAAGTTTTAAAACAGAGATTGACATAAAGGTGGAGGAAAGAGTTTTGCCTCATACACCAGAAAGTATTTGACCCTGGAGTCCCCATAAGACACGCCCTGAGTGCCCAGGCACATGAACAGCATCCTGGGAGGGACATACCCAGAAGCACTGGAGTACCAGAGCCCAGAGCCCCAGCACTTGAGGAAATGTTTAGAAAGTGCTGTGGTCTGCTTGTGTTTGGCGACCGCCACCCCCGCCCAGCACACACACACCAAGACACAGTCCTAGAAGGTCCTACGAGGTGGGACTTTGGGGAGATCAGGCTGAGGGTAGAGCCCTCATGGGTTGGATGAGCCCTCCCAAAGAGGTCCTGGGGGCTTGTTTGCCCTTCCACCAAGGCACCAACGACGAAGCAGAATCTGCAGCGCCTTGGTCTTGGTCTTGGTCTTGGATTCCCAGTCTTTCCAACATGAGGATGCATTTCTGTTGTTTGTAAGTCGCCTGGCCTGAGGCCTCTTCAACAGTAGCCAGAACATCCTGAGACACCAAGGGCTAAGAAAGCTTTGGTCCAGGTGAGGGTGAAGGGACAGAGCGGGAGGCTCACCGGGCAGCATCCTTGATGTCCCTGGGGCATGGCCATGGTAGTTTGTTACCATTGTTGTACGCAGCTGTGGGCGGCTTGACCAAAGGGGATAGCTGGGTTCAGAAAAGGAACAGAAAAGCCAACAGATGCCATGTGGATTTATGAGTGAACACTGATGTCTCCAGAGACAGGAGGAGAGGAGCAGGTGCTGAGGCAGGCGGTGCCTGGCAGCCCTCCTGGCTCTCGGAACTGCAAGACGCAATCCTGTTTCCACTCAAAGACTCAAAGACCTGGGAAAATGGGTTACACAAAGTTTCGCTTTTCATCCAGCAAAAACATCTGTGATGGCTGTGCTTATGGGGGGACCGTGTGCTCTTCGTGAGTCACCTCGAGGACCAGGACTTCCGAGCAACCGGAATCCACACAAGAAGAGGGAGCCAGAAACAGCTGCTAAGACCTCGTTCCTGGAGGATCATGAAAAGCTGAGCTGGGGCCAAGGTCAGGAGCAGAGCCAAGATGTAGAGGGAGCAGGACGAGCAACTGGGAGCCGCCAAGGACAGAGCACGCAGGCCCCCAGGAAGCCACGTCTCCACTTAGCAGACAGGTGTTCTGTGGAAGGCCAGGGAGCCAGGGGACAGACCTTGAGCAATGCGTTTCCTTCCAAGCCTTGAGTCAGGAAGAGGGGTTCACACTGACTGCAGACCCAGAAGGCAACCTCACAGCCCTGTCCCTGGTCCACTCTGCAGCCATGGAGGGAGGGCGTGAAGCAGGACGGGAGGTCCCAGAGCAGCTGCAGCCCGCAGCTTCACCTCGGGTGTGCACCTGCCCCTCACCTCCCTACATCCTTTCCTCTCTCCCTAAATCCCTGCAGGAGCTTCCGTTCCTCTCTAATTACACCAGCAACACACGCACCAGTGGCAACGTAACGCCCATCCACAGCATGCACACCTTCACTCTCGTGTGCCCTTGGCCGCGTCTTCTCTCATCATCCAGCCTGCACTGGTCTGGGGGTGCTGTCTGTGCCTGTATCTATTCTGGTTGACAATGTCCTTGCAGCAGGCACCAGTGGTTAAAGATTCCAGATGTCATCCCCATTGTATGTGCTGTGGTCAGGTTTGTGTCCCCTGAAATTCATGTTGAAATCCCAGACCCCAAGTGAAGGTTTCAGGAGGTGAGTCTTGGGAGGTGACTAGTCACGAGAGCAGGGCCTCACGACTGAAATCAGCCCTCGTGAAAGAGACCTCTTCCTCCCCTTGAGGGTGCCACAGGAAAGCGGCATCAGTGCACCAGGCACTCCCCAGACATCGAATTGACCTTGCCTTGATCTTGAACCTCCAGCCTCCAGAACTGTGAGAAATAAACTTCTGGTGTCTATGCGCCTGCCAGCCTGTGGTATTTCACTCTAACAGACCGCAGGACCGTGACTGTACACTTGGTGATTTCTCTTCTATTTCTCTTTCTTCACATGTGCACGCATTGCTGTGGCTCTAGGCTTATAATTAACATCTGCACTGTTTTAACTAGAGAAGACAGCGAGTACGGTTAGACCACCACCACCTCTTACCCTGAGGTCTTTTATTTGGAGTTGGGAGCATCTTCTACTTAATTTGTGCTAGTACAAGCTAAAGAAAGAGAATGTCTAAATAAATAATGTGGCTGAAAAAGAGAAATGGTGTAGCTGCCTCTATTTTACTACTGCTACTTCTTCAGGCAGTCTAGAGGAGAACGTCAAGAGGGACCAGTGACCTACGAACAGTCTCCTCCCTTGTCCCTAAGCTGCAGTGAAAGTTGCCATAGAAATTCATTCCTCATCATCTGAAGGTGATTGCTCTCCTCATTACTATGTGAATTTCTATGCGAGGTAAGCCTGATAATTTTGTATCCCTGCCAACATATAATGCTGATAAAGAATTTAATTTAAGGAGTTTAGCTAATTACATCATTAACTGATGTGGGGAAACTCTTAATGAGCCAAATATTTTGGATCAGGGAATTCAGTAACATTTATGATGCTTTTAATTAGAGGAGAAATGCAAAACGTGTTTCCACTTACACCTCCTCCAAGTTGCATGTGATGAAGCCGCCCCTGTGGTACCAGGGTCCTGTGCAGAGCAGGAGATTCTGGTGCCAAGCAGCCAATTAATTATGGCACATGCTGGTTAGATAACCACCAATTCCTACCATCCTTCTGAAACCTCATTATTCTGAAATGTAAATGAGTTCACTGGTGAGCCAATAAAGGGGAGATCTCCATCCTTTCAGAAATCCAGGGTAAATGATTGGGGCTTCAGCTAGTCAAACCTGCCACAGGGAAACACGAGCATTTTAATAAAAATGTAGGCAGCTTAATTTCACTTAGAAGAAAAACTGAGTTAACTCTGAATGCATTGGCTTTGAAAAACTGGTGATAATAAAAGGAAAAATGTAATAATTAATACTATCCATCAGCCTGAGAGGACTCTCAAGAGAAAGACCCTCTCCCTTCTAGCACCCTCTCCAGGCCAAGAACAGGCAAACCCAAGGGGCAGCCATCTCTCAGCATCAGCCACGAGGAAGGATGAAGGACCCACCCAAGGCGGGTAACAGAGGAGACTTGCAATAGAGGCAGCTTCATAGAAGCAGGGAAGGGCCGCCACACCAGACCCAGACAGAGGGGACAGCCAACAGGGAAAAGGGCCACCTGTGGGCAATGTGGCCTTGACAGAGAGACACAGCTCCTCAGGGCTCCCCAGCAGAGGGCATCTGGAATGCCCACCCTGACTGTTCTTCTCTTCTCTGATCCCTGCTGAGTGTTTCCAGTGGACCCAATTCAAAAGGAAGCCAAAGGGACAAGATGAGGACCTGTCGATGTAATAGAAATGGGTCAGCCACCCGGCAACAGAGCAGAGCAGAGCAGAAGAGAGCACACAGTACACAGGAGGCAGGCAGAGAACACCCAGTTAGTGCTCTCCTGTGTCGCAGTCCTGGGCCCAGACCATGCACCCCCATTGCTCGCTCCCCTAATTCCTCCTCTGTGCCTCTGTCCATTCTGAAAGTAGCTCAGCTCCCAATAGCTCAAGAGAAGTAAGACTGAGGAAATGTCCATGCCTCGTTGCAAGAACAGAAAAGTGTATGCATTGATCACAAAGGAGTTAAGTGGGAAACAACTTAACAAAAGATTTCTGGGAAATCATTAAATATTTGGAATGTAATCAAGACTCATTTAAATTAAGGGAAAATAAAAATAACAAAATCTGTGGGATGAAGGTAAAGCAGTGCTTAGAGAGAAATTCACAGCATGAAATGCTTGTATTTAAAAAAAAAAGAAAGTCAAAGCTGAAGGATTTCAATTCCCTTAGAAGCCAGTGAAGCTCAAAGAATGTAAAATAAAGACAAGAAATCAGTAAAACAGAAAACAACACAATTAATGCAAAAGCTGGTTCTTTGAAAAATCAAATGCAGTTAATAAAACTTGTTGGACTGATTTAGAAAGATGATCCATTTTCCAGCTTCAAAAATTAAATGAGAGGACAGCTGTCCATATACAGAGACGTTAAAGCAACAACAGAACACTACAAATACTGTACATCAGTAAATCCAAGAGCTCAGATGAAATGGTCAAACACGTCAACAGAGACAAATTCCAAAACTTGACTCCACAAGAGGAAATTTGCATAGCCCTCTATCTATTTGTAAAATCTAATTTGTAATTTTAAAACCTTTCTGAAAAGAAAATTCCAGAACTCTACAGCTCCACTAGTGCACTCTACTCAACATGAAGAAAACAGCCAGTCCTACATAAATCCTTTCAAAACGCAGAGGAGGCAGTGCTTTCTGGATTCACTTACTGTGACCACAATCACCGTGGTTGCAAAGCCAGAGAAAGACTTCACAATAACGGAAACTACGGCTACTCCTCCAGCAGAGACATAGCTTCCTAGCAAGAAATCAGCAAGGTGGGAAAACCAAGGCACTGCAGTCAGGGGCTCCAGAGCTCGAAACTCAGGAGGGGAGCGGGGAGGCTTCTGCTGTACCTGATGGGGCCCAGACAGCAGGGCGCTACCTGGGGACGATGGGGAGGATGGAGGGTTGGGCTCCCTGCTCCCCGGCCTTTCACTCACCTGCTCCAGGTTTCCATGGCAGTGGCTGTGCTGACGGTCCCAGCACAGGAACCCACGTCTGTGAAACATGGTCTTTGAGGACATACTCACCCGTTTCTCCCAGCAGTGGGGGCCCTTGAGACTCCCATCTGGTGCTGTACATGAACCTTGGGCTCAGTGGCCTACATGGTGTTTGCAGCTTCAAGTTCATGTAGCCACCATCTTGAGTAAGAGGAGTCCCTGCTCCTGTCCCAGGAAAAGGGACTGGGAGGACTCTCAGATCTGCCTCTCAACTCTGGCCTGCGGCAATGTGCCTGAGGTGAGCACACAGCCCTTGAACCATCCTTGGACGTAGCTCTTCAGCTGCTACTGTGTCCCCAGGTCTTCTGGGCCTGCCCACTGCAGTGCCTGGAGCACCTGCAGCACTGGGGAGACCTGCTCTCCGTGGCGGGCAGCGCAGCCTGTGTCCTCGCTGGTTATTGGTGTGGAGCCGAGGTGTCCTGAGGAAGAAGAGCCTCGGGTCACCCCCGTGTGAAAAATGGGGCCTGGCCTTGAGAGTTAGAGGGCACATCGCTTTGCCCCAGGAAAGGTATCCCAGACAGAGACTGAGTGCCAGGGGGCACGTGGGAGATGACTCTGGTTCAGGGAGACCTCCACCAGCCCAGAGGAGAGAGCCTTCAAGGAGGGAGGAGGAAGAGCGGCAAGGTCCGCTGGTCACAGAAGGCTTCGGAGGCAGGGAGGGTGGAGGAGACTTCCAAGCCAGCTCAGAACTTCCCCAGCACCAGGCTGCTCCTAGCAGGGGCTGGCCACACAGGTGCTGAGTGCCCACTGCCCCAAGGCCTTTTGCCCAGATAAAAGCATGGCCAGTGTGGTGGCAGCAGGCCCTAGGTGGGCAGAGGAAGAGTCTCTTCTTGGTCAGGGCAGACTCACCCCAGGGAGGCTCTGGGAGCCAGAGAGCCGCCACCACTCGGGCTTTGAAAGTGCAGTCTCCCCTCTGGGAAAGCCCCATAGATGGCCACTGTCTAAGAAGGCTCAGGTGGCCAGGTGGAGCTGGGTTCAGGTGTGCTATCAGGTGTGTTGAACAGGTGAGACACTACGAGCAGAGGAAAACAAAGTTCAGGAAACAGAAGACGGGCATCACCCACAGACTGCAGAAAGGCCAGGGTGCCCCTGGAAGTTTGGAGGCAGCATGGAGCAAGGCCAGAGGGCACAGGGAGGGAGGGAGGCTGAGGGCCCGTGGGATCCAGCCTTCGTTCAGGGATCTCTTAGGTTTTCCAAGGGCTTGTGCGTTGGCTGACTTACACGTGGAGAGTGGGAGAAAGGAGCTTCAGGACTCTGCTGTGGACCATCAGATTCTCTTGTGGAGGGGACATTCTAACTAGGCCAATGGCAATGGCATGTATCAGGCCCAAGATTGTCTTTCCCCAGCCTACAGACAGAAGCCAAGCCCCCTTGGCCATTAACCAAGCTTACCACAGTGACCAGCGGTGTCTCTGAATGCACAGCTTCCCCTTGGCACACATTGCTTGGCTATTATTTCTTTGTTTGTTTGTTTGTTTTGGGGGTGCTAGGGATGGAACCCAGGGCCTCCCTCATGCTAAGCAAGCACTGTACCATGAGCTACACCCCAGCCCCACTGGTGGATTTTTAAAAATGTAAACTAAATTTGCTTTTCCCACCCATGGACAAAAGTTAAATTTGTCTTTTCAACAAATGGAGCCAGGCAGCTGAACATCCATATGGAAATTAATGACTCTTGACCTTTTCTTCAGGCCATATTCAAAAATTAATTAAGGAGTCACTCTGGTAAATGGTGGAGCAGACAGCTGCAGGCTCATCTCCCCTAGAGAAATTGAAAAACCATCAGAAAAAGAACCAATTTTGTCAGAACTGTGGAAAACAGTCACAAGTTTATAGCCACCAAGGAACTGCTAAATGCCCCTAGCCCAAGGTGGCAGTCTGGGTCAGAAGCAGCTGCAGGACCTGGAACCCAGTCCTGGAGGGAGCCGGGCTGGCCTTGTTCACACGTCATCCCCATAGGTGCATTACGGCCTCTCTGGGGCTGCCTGCAGGGGCAGCAGGAGCCTTGCCTGTGTTCACACCACCCCAGAACTCAGGCCTGAAGAGCCTTGGACAGTGCCTCAAAGCACCTGCCCGGAGCCAGCAGCCATTGGTGCCTGGGGCGAGGACTTGGGTAGAAATACACCAGCGTCTTTTTGAAGGCCTGGGAGCAGAGGCTGGGGAGATTTCTTTGGAAACTAGGATGTTCAAAAGTCAGTATGTAGATGCAGGAGTTTAGAAAGCCATGTGCATACCAGCTTGCTGAGGAAAGACCCGAGAGGGGCCCGACCATCCACCTTGGGGGGTCTCCAGGCCAAGAGCAAGCCTGGACGGCACTGGAGGCAGAAGGGGCACCGGCCAGCAGCCACACATCCCGTCTTCAGGGATCCGCTCCGGCATGGGTCTGCCCTCAGTGGATAGCCAGGCCTGCACGTAGCCTGGAAGAGGTCGGGAGGGCCTGAGGAGGGCAGGGGCCCGGGGATGGAAAGAGGCAAGCCTTGCATATCTAGGCCAGGGAAGAGCGTGTCTTAAGGCTGACTTCACAGTGGCACCTTCAGGGACATATGGCTCCATGTTGACAGAAAGTACATATCTGAGAATTAGTGTGAATGGCAGGGGTGAAGGTCTAAGATTTAGATTATTAACTCACTGAGCCGCTTACGGACTCAGTTAATGAGTGGAAGATAATGTAACTGACTCAAAATAGCAGGTGACCTAACAGGCTTTGGAGAGCAGCTCACACAGACACACACACACACACACACATGCATCACACACACACACACACATACAGACATAAGTATATACAGACACACTGATACACGTACACATCCATGTAACACATAGACACACACAGGCACACACATTCACAGACACAAAGACACACAGACAAGAACACACAGGTACCCACAGACACATGCACATGTATGATGCACAGACACACACACACACAGGTACATAAGACACACCAATTCACAAACACATGCATACACATAGGCACACATATTCATAGAGACATACAGACACAGACACACAGGTACACACACACACACACACAGACACAGGTACATACAGACACTCCAATACACGGACACATGCATACATATAGGCACACACATTCCCAGAGACACACAGGTACACACACACACAGACACACACACAGACACACACACATACACACGGCAACTGCCATTCTCACACAGATGTCGTGTTTTTGTGGCACTCTCTCCGTGATCAGTTGCCAAAGCCTCCATGGACAACGGTAGCAAGTGGGGACGTTACAAATGTTCCTCAACATAAAATCCCTGCAATGACTGCCACAGAGGCCCAGGCCCCGGGAGTGGCGTTCAGTCCAGGGCAGCTCTGCCAGCAGGGATGGCATGGCATTGACAGATGGGCAGATTGGGGGCCAAAATGATGGAGTTCACGTCTACATGTTGGTCAATGTGATTATAGAGACTCGATCTGGGCTGGCAAAGACCAGTGCCCAGCAGAATTTGAGCCACTTGGAATCTTGGCACCCAGGACGCTGGGAAGACTGGACCTGAAGCACGGGCACGCTGCTACAGCAGCAGAGGCAGAGAGTGGCTCTGGGGCACCCCGCAGGAGGGAGCCTGGTTCCACAGAGCGGCCTGTGCTCAACCCAGCTCTGGCTCGTGGCCAGGACACAAAACCTTGGGTCAGAGTAACACGCGGTGCCATCTTTGGGGCTCAATTTCCCTATGACATGATAAGATAATGTTTTCCCTGGCATTCCTCCAAGATGGGAGAAAGGCAAAGATGATTGAAATTTTGGCATTTGCTGATAAATGGATGGAACTGGAGACTATCTGGCTAAGTGAAATAAGCCAATCCTAAAAACAAAGGCCAAATGTTCTCTCTGATACATGGATGATGACTTACAATAGGCATGAGTGGGGGAGTGTCACAGAATTGGAAGGGCAGAGTTGAGGGAAGGGAATAGGAAAGACAGTAGAATGAACCAGACATAGCTTTCCTGTGTTCATATATGAACATATGAGTGGCTGGGGTTGTGACTCAGTGGTGGAATGATTGCCAACATGTGTGAGGCCTTGGGTTCAATCCTCAGCACCACATAATAAATAAATTAATTAATTAAAGGTATTTAAAAAAAATATGAACACATGACCAGGTAACTCCACACCATGTTCAACCACAAGAATGGGAATTGACGCTCCATGTATGTATGACATGTCAAAATACACTCTACTGCCATGTATAACTAAAAAGAATAAAAAATTTTTTAAAGAAAATAGAAATAATTTACAAACAGAATTAAAAAGAAGTGAGTTTGTGTCAGAATGGAGAGCCACAGGATTTTACACCACGCTTCATGGGTTCCTCTGAAGAAAGGAACGGGAAACGCCACACTTGACACCCTTGTCACCAGCAGGAAAAACAGTCATGTGCATGCCCCTCTGACCCCGAGGAGGTGAAGACGTGGTTAAAGATCCATGCACACCACTTTTATTGAACAAAATGCTGCTTGCAGAAAGAAATATTTAAATTTTCAAAATATGTGGATTAAGGATGGTTATTACCACAGGAAAGGAGTGGGGTCTGGAGCAGGAATGGACGTGAAGGGTTGGTACAGCCTAAATACTCCAAAATTATAAAGGATTAAACCAGCTGGGAAAATATTTCTGCCTGGACATGATGACCTGAGTGGTCAAGTTCAAATTTGAAAGTCTTGAACTCTTGGCATCTTGTACTAGAAAGTGACAGAGGAAGGAAACCTGGATCCCAGCCCCACCCAGCCCCCTTCTGTTCCACCTCCCATTCTGTCCAGATTCAGAGGCACCTGCACCCTTATGCAGTTGCTTAGCTCACTGTCCCCATGAAGAGCTGCCTTTCAGCCATCTTTCAAACTCTCAGGCAGCAGAACCCAGGAAGGAGGAGCAGAAGCCTTGCGCTTCCTCCTGAGGGGACATCTCACCAAAGCCCTGGAAAGTCTTCTGCCAGACTTCCCCCATTCTCCCCATTAGGCACTCCGTCACTTTCTCATATCAGTGTGGATTCACGGGCTTTATTTTATATTTGGGTTATAACACAATGCTCTTTTTAACACTTTTGTTGTGCAAATAGTTCCAGCTTTGGCCCTGGGAGCACTTCATTAAGCTCCTGTCAAAGTGGGGAGGTGCTTTTCTTTGGGGGGGGGTGCTGGGGATGGAACCCAGGGGCATTTTACCACTGAGCCACATCCCCAGTCCTTTGTATTTTTTTTATTTTGAGACAGAGTCTTGCTAAGTTGCTTAAGGCCTCACTAAGTTGCTGAGGCTGGCTTTGAACTTGTGATCCTCCTGCCTCAGCCTCCTGAGCTGCTGGATTGGCAGACATGCGCCACTGCGCCCAGCAGGGTGGAAGGATATCCTCTGACCATGATAGTCATGGTTTCATGGCAGGAGCAGGTTCCCTCTCTAATGATCCTTACTGAGAGGCACTTACCTGGGCACCCCACCCAGGTTTTATGGTCTGTATTATGATGTTGAGAATGGGTAAGGTCAGGGACCAGTGACGAGTTCATCTTTGAGAATGATGAATGGACAAAATTAATTCTCCGTGAGTTTGATGCAGTTGTATTCTCAAGGGTATAAGATGAAATAAGCAACAGGAAGCCAGAATACACATTTTGCACACAGCATATGGCAAGATCATACCTAAGGCATTTAGAGAACAGGAAAAGCATGGGTAGGAGTTGCAGGCACAGAATTACCCAGGTACCTTCCTCATAAAAAGGGGGAAGGAAATCAGAAACATGCCTCTCCCTAAGCAAGAATGAGCTGTTAACTAAAGACGGTGGTGAAACATGTCGCTTGGATGGAAAAGCACTGCCGTTTATTTTCGGCTCCATGTTGAGAACTGTTTCTCCCTGGTGAGAAGAGAAGCCAAAGATATCTCACACCTACCACCCAGGAAGTGAGACTGAGAGCAAGGCTTCCGAGTGCTTGGGTTGAAATGAATTTCCAATGAGGCCAAACTTTGACTATGTTTGATTGAGAGGCACCTGTTCCATTGGGTGTGCCCCTGTTTAAAAAGGAGCCTCAGATGTTTCCACCCCAGGCTTGGCTTGCTGCAGTGCCTGGGCTGCAGGGTGACTGTGGTGTCAGGGACAGCTCCCTTCCCTCAGTGCCAAGTCCTGGACACACCATCCAGACACCTGAGATCCCTATGTTCCCTCCCCACAGGGCCTTGTGCATGCAAGGCAACCACTCTACCAACTGAGCTATATCCCCAGCCCTCTTTGCCACCATTTTTAATCATGTGTTTTAACAACTGTGCTTTAGAGGCTGAAGCAATATTCCATTTAACAGTGTTCTTGCTTTGCTGTGTGTGTGAATAAGACAATTGGAGCCATAGAAATTGGTGCCTCTTTTGCCCTGCCCCCTGAGGTGCAGGCATGTCAGGACCTGCTGGGGTCTCCTAGCATGGATGTCCTGTCAGTACTCAGCTCTACGTGCTCCTGATCCCCTCTGCCACGGGGACACCCTGCCTGCGCATAGAAAACTCCATCTTTCCTGCTTCATCTAAAAAGCCTTTTTCATCCAGGTTCATTTTGGAAACTGGCTGAGGAAAAGCTGCCGGTTCTGTCCTTGAGAAGCGCACGGCCATCTGCTGCTCATCTGCTCTGGGGAAGGGAGTAAGTTGCCACCTCGGGGTTGGCATCCTGGCACCACACAGTGACCAAGAGAAAGCCACCTGGCATGTGCTGGAAAAGCTTCCTGGAGCAGATGCAGTCACTTGCTGTGTGGCCTCCCCTGGCTAGTACTGCCTTGCCAAGCACATACTAATGACCACCCAGGTGCAGAGAGGAGGAAGTGGGGGGGCACTCCCCTGTGCCACCACTCTCACCCAGGGCCTGAGAATGCAGGGGGGAGCCTGGTGTGGGGAGAAGTGCTTGTGGTATTCTGCTACAGAGCTGGGAGCAGCAGCCACGTGCTCCAGACAGCAGCCCAGGGTCAGGGCTACCAAATTAACTCCTAACCTGGGAGCTGTTCTATAAAAAGTGAGTCCTTCCCCCAACCTCCCCTCACCTGTTCCTACACCTGGCATTGACGAGCTCTGGGAAGACAGGCCAATTCTGTGCAGAGTCCCAGAAGGAAGCTGGTCCCTGCCAGCGGGAGCCCTCCTTAGAACGGAATTCTTTAACTTGCCTCCTGAGCCTTCTCCCTCTGCAGTGGCAGCGCCTGATGCCAAATAAGGCCACAATTTCATGGGTGACCCTGAGTTCTAAAATGCAATGTTTAGTAACCTTCAAGGGTTGCTTTTGGAACCTATAGCAAAGCAATAAGCCACTCAAACATGCATGCCTTCATTTCACATGTCCTTCTCACCCTGGGTATTGAGATGGTGTCTATCTTACATCCAGCATGCACTGCAGAAGCTCTTTCCAGAAGCTCTTTATCCTCACAACAGACTCCATGCACCCTGAGGGGCCAACCAGGGACGTCCAACACAAATGCTCCAGGGCCTGTCATCACCTGGATCCTCCCTGCACAAGCCATCTTGGCTGCTGGCAACGCAGCACATTCCACTGTGGGAAGAAGCAATGAGGTTTCCTTTTCCTTCTGAGCCTAGAGAATATGGAGATTCCTCAAAAATCAGAGCACACTGTGAGGTCTTAAAAGTAAGACATTGGCCTGTCCCACCTCCCTTAATCAGACCTCCCACTCCTAAACTGTTGTCGTCAATTGAGTGGAAAATGAACGTGGCACCTCCAACACAAAGGATAGGATCAATACCCTCATTTGTGGACCAGGCACTGAAATCAATACTTGGCTGCCAGGCTCTGCAAGCCCCCTGAGAGTTACTTCCATTTGTCCTCTGGTTTCTTATTTCTCCTTCAATTTTTATTTAAGCTTTAAGAATTAAAACAGCAAGGTTTCTTTCAATTCCTACTAAAGAGAATCTGGACCACGTGCCCAGAGCTCAATCACGACATTGTAGGCAAACCCAAAGGCAGGTCAGTCCTTCATCTCTGACAACGCAATGCGCTTTGGCTTCAGTATCCTCTTCCTTGCCCTTATGGGAAACTCTTAATTAAGCAATGAAAGGGAATCTAGGGAATCTGCCATCTTGTCTACCACTGTAGAAGGATTGCTAAAAAATGAAAGAAGTCTTACGTCTTCAACCCACAGTCCCAAGCAAACAGAACCAGGAAGAAACATGTGAGTGCATTCACACAAACACAGCCCCTCTAACAGCTGGTCTGTGGGCATCACTGCCCTGTATGGGCTCTGCTTGCAGCTGGAGAAGAGGGAAGAATCAGGGAAGGCTGCGTCTAAGGGGGGAGCCCCGTGCATGTGAGCATCACCCGAGCATGCATACACACCTAGAGCAATGGGTCCATGTTTTTTTCTGGCACTCATCAACAGGTTTCTCCTAGCTGGTTATTTGATATACATCATTGTATAGAAATCTCAGAGAATATATGGAAAGTTGAAAATTGACTTCTGGTTCAATAAGTGGCCAATGAACCAGAGGTGTTTAACCTTGCTGTGCCAAAACCCCGATAAAGGAAGCAAACAAAAGATCTCAAAGTTATTCTCAAAATGAACAGAAGAGGCGAGAACTGCAGATGGAAGGGTGGATTTATGTTTGGAATCAGGAAGGAGGATGGATGACAGAAGATGGAGTGAGTCGCATCTCAGACTTTTGGGGGAAGATGTCCAATGAGGCCCCAGCATGCCCAGACTCGTCAGAGCAGGTACCGCAGCAGGGGCAAGAGGCCAGTGTCTGTGCCACTCTTGACTTTTCCTGGTCCCCACCTCATGACAGCTGGCTTCCTGAAGGTTCCCAGGGCAGAAGTACCCTCCCAGAAAGGATGCATGAATTCTTCCCTGAAGAAAGAGAGTGGGCTCTGCTGGGGAACAAAGAAATGATCTATTGCCATTTAACAGCCCCCCAAAGAAAAGCTGAGCTCCCTGCCCTGTCACCCCAGCTGATCCCAAGTGGAAGCCCACCCATAGAGATGCGTCACCAAACACACAGGGCCTCCAGCAGTTTCTCAGTGTCTCAGTCTTACAGAGGAATGGACCTTTAAAGGCATTTGAAGAAAGCCTTAACCAAAAAGGAGAAAATCTAAAATAGCATCATAGAAAAAGTATCTCAGAAAAAAAACAGAGACAGCACAGGCAAAAGAAAAAACAACAAAATAAATTACAACGAATGCTCAGAGAAATAAGAAAAGATATTGTGCCCATAAGATAAGAACAGATTGCTTGAGAAAAGGAGCAATCAGAGAGAGAGGGAAAAATAGAAAACAAAAAACTGTTAAAACTAAACCACGGTTATAGAAACTCCCGCCATTGGGACTTTCCTGCAGCCACATGAAGAGGTGGCCGGTCCCCAAAGCTGGTGGACCCCACTGAAAGGGCCGGGAGCCTCCCACGTCTGCTCTTGGATAGTTTCTGGATTGTGGACTCTGCCCTCTGTGCCAGCTGCTGTGTGCTGGGGATGCGAGGTCACACCAGGGCACCATCCTTCGTCCGGGCTGGGGTCGTGCTGATTTTTCTGATTTGAAGCTGATTCGAGGCTGCTGTGTGTCTTCTTTGGCCTGTAGTTCTAGAACGTGGAAATTCCAGATGCCCACAGAAGCCTCTTGGCCACAGTCTGGAAATATTTTATTTCTGTAATAATGCTACTCATGTTAAAATGAAAGCCATTAGTCATAAGAACACTTCTTTGACACAGTACCTGTGTTATGTGTATTATTATTATTATTATTATTATTATTATTATTATTATTAGCCTCCTCACCGGAGCCCACGAAAGGTGGGGCACTCAAGATGGGGATCCAGCAGCACAGCACAGCCCTAGGGAAACCTGCCCTCCTGCTTCACGAGCAAACATGGGCCCCAGTGGGAATGCAGTGGTGGAGAGTGGGGACTCCTCTTCCGAGGGCAAAGGTGGAAGGTATGATGTTCATGAAGCTCTGGTTCCTGCAGTTTGGGTTCCTTGATTAGTAAGGTGAGAACACATTAGCTGCACCCAGCATGGTGACAGATCTAGGTGTCCTTGGGCCTGATGCTAATATCATTTGGAATGTCTCTTTAAGAAAACAGTTATAAAATTAGATACACAGTGACTTCTTCAGAATGCAGAAAGAATTCATAACAACGACTAGAGGATAGAATCCAGGTCTCTTTCTTCCAAGATCTCTTTAGGTTACCAACACTTCTCAGTAGCAACCTGTCCTTTCCTTCCCGTCAAACATTCAATGGCTCCCATCAGCTCCCAACAGGTGAGTTCCTGGGCAGGTAAAGTCTGTGATACTTAGTACCTTCACAGTGAATCTGCTTCTAGTCCGGAGCACAGATGTGAATGAGACAGCCCTGCCAGCATCCTCGCCTGAACCTGGGGGCGGCTGCACAGGCCTGCGGCTATGCGGCTGCCCCGCACATGCTCACGAGGGCCCAGGCTTGGTTTAAGCCCTGCTCTCGGGCTGCACCTGGAAACCCACTGATTTTGTCTCTCAGTGGGTGTTTGTGTGATGTGGGTGAGATCATAGAGCAGGGGGTGTCCCGGTCCACCGGCATCCCCTGCCACACAGCACCCTGTGTTCCTGGCATGGAATTCAGATGATGGGGACATGCAGCAGTCAGGAGACGTAGAGTAGGACAAAGAAGCACACCTGTCCACACCTCAGTAAGAAGGGCTCCCACAGCTGGCTGTCCACAAGTCAGAACCTGCAGTGGACACAGAGAGGAGGCACACCTGACCCGGACGGCCTCGCACAGTCTTTCCTGCTGTGTAACGACACCCTTGTGTTGGCTGACCCCTGGGGCTGAACAGGTGGGAAAAGGAGGGTCTTGTTTCTTTCTGGCCCTGCTTGCCCATTAGCCGGCCATGATATTGGTGCAGAATGCTGAGGCAGAAGCCAAAGGACGAGCTTGCCTAGCCTCCGGGGCTCCCACCCTCAGAAGAAGCTGTGCCATGTGACAGCAGGGTCTGGAGACTCTGCCCGAGTGAGCGGCTCCTACCCTGCAGTTAAACAGCACCCACGGTAAACGGGAATGGAAAAGCTCCTTCTGATACTCACCTTGTATTACTCAGAATAACATTAAATAACAAATGTAAAAATGGCATAACTTGAGAGAGACAGGCTCTGTGGAGGAAAGGGAAGAGCTTTGTAAGTTAGGATGGTGACAGGACACACTTTGCATTTTTACTTTTCAAATGCTTTGTTTACATCAGTCGATGGGGCACTGTTAAGGCCACAGTCGGGCAGTAGACTGGGACTATTGCAGCATAGCCAAGGATGGGAGGGAAATCACCAGGACACCGTGATTAATGTTGGGCTAATGTTTATTGACTGACTAGCTGATTTATTCTCTTACTTGGGTACTGGATTCCTGTTTCCTGTGGAATATTAGAACTCGGGTCTCACTGAATTTAAATAGGTATTATTTCTTTCATGAAGATTACACCCACTTGCTAAATAAATTATTTCCATATGATGCATAATTACCTGGAAGTTAAAATGACATTTCCAAAGTTAGTTAATAACCTGGGTAGGTTAGGATAGAAATTTCTAAATATAATGTCATCCTACCTTAGCATAAAATCATGTATGCATAAAAATACTGGAAGAATGCAGATCTTTTCAAGGGTTGAAGTTTTAAATGATTTCTAAGTCCTCACCTCAGCTTCCTGGGCTTAAGTGCTCTCGGGTGACCATATATTCATTGCTTGTATAATCAGACATGAGTTCAGCAACATCTCCACCCTCGTGTCCTCAGTGCTCAGCATTGCAACTACCTGATGAGCATCACCTGTCAGTCATGCCAGGAGGCAGAGCTCCACACTTGCACATGTTCACACATCTCTAAAGAGCCAGTCTCTATATGGTGAATCTCCATGTAAACACTCAAAAACTACCATCCCTCCTTGTGCAGTTTCTGGGTGGAAGATCTCCCCTGGATTTTCCTCATAGACTCTTCTCCCTGTACCCCTGTCAATCCACTCTCTACTGACCCTCTCCTTCCTTTGCTCAGAGGAAGTTGCCCCTCTTCACCAGTCGCCCAGGCCCCTGGATGTCTCCCAGACCCCACTCTACTAATTCACCCTCTTTCCTGCACCTTCTTCTCCGCTGCCTCCATCTCTGGGATACTCAACCTCCAGCACCTCAGCAAGATGGAGTTTTTATAAGCATGCAAGCTAAACAATGCAAAGATGGTGCTCCTCCCAGCAAGCCACCCACCATCCCCAGGCCCATCCCTAGAGCCAACTCTGCTCCCTATTTCCCGACAGATCCGTGCCCTCTCACAAAGAAAAAATATGTATTTTTGTAGAGACACACAGAGTTGGCTTCTGTTTTTTCTGAATAGAATTATATATTTTTTTCCTAGATGATTTCCTTTGGAGGTTGTTCAATGCCAGTCAATATAAACCACACTGTTTTTTCCTTTATTTCTTTTCTTTTTTTTTTTACCTGCTGCATAACATCTATGTCCCATTGTTAATTTGAGAATTCTCATATACGATCATGTGAAATATTTCCATTTTTTTCCTGATTAATAAAGCTGCACATAATTCTCTGTGTGTGCAATTTTGTGCACATTGTGTTCCTCTAATGTGGTTATTTACACCTTAGTACAGACTATAAAATGGCCATTACATTAGCCAACATAACACAATATACAATTTGTTGATATTTGTCAAACTAATGGCTTTAAAATAGCATCTCATTGTTTTCATTTGTATTTCTCTATGTTGAGCATATTTTCATTTGCTTTATAGCCATTTGTAATTTCTCTTCTATCAATTCTCCGCTCTGTTCTTTGGTCATTTATCTTTTGTGATATTTACATTTTCCTCTGATTTTCAGTCACTCAACATATTCTCCACCCAGCGCGAATCTTTTATTATGGACATTGAGAATTCTCTTCTCATCCTTCTCATTTAGCTCCTATTATATCTTTTGCCATTAAGTTTTTTCTTTTTGTAGTTTGAAACACTCCTAAAGTACATCACATGCTCAGAAACCCATTCATGGTCTTTGTGTTCAAGTCTTGTCCACACCAAGATTTTTGGCATATCTTCTGTTTTTTTTTTCTTCCAGCTATTTCCTATTTATTTTTTAGTAAATAAAAATATTTTTATATCACTGGAATCTGGTTTTGGAAACCAGATTCAAGATGTGAAACTTCTTTACAGGAGCCGAACATTTTCCTAATGCTAAATCCCTACACTTGCATTTGTTTGCCCTGTGTCCCTCTGTCCAGTCCTACAGTGGGACACTCTTGCTGTGTGACATGTTCACAGGTGGTGCATGTGGTCTCCCACTTCATCCTGGCCTGCACATACCCCCTCAGACATGTAGACTCTTGTTTGTTTTTCTCTAAAATCATCTCAGCTGTTCTGTACTTACTTCATTTGGGTTTTTAAATTACTGTGCCAATTTCCATGAACAACTAGTTGTCATTTTTCTCATGATGCCCTGCAGGAATGGCACAGGGCTCTGGCCTTTGTCCATATCCCCAAGTATATGCTTTTATCTTTTCATGCACCGTCTTTTCCAAGCCTCAGTAGCTGATTAGTACCTTCTCTTTTAGTCAAGTACTATTATCTTGAAATAGGCTATGTGCCCGCCATTTGGTCAGTCACATTTTGGTCAGTCACAACGAGAGACCCACTTCAAAGCCCATGAGTCGAGTATGCAGGCCTTTTCCTCTTGGTGGTGATTCTTATCAGTTGATTCCCTGCCTCCCTTTATTTATTTCACTTTTCCTTTTAGGCTGCAGATAATAGGGTGCTCGATGGGGCCTCAGCATTTCTGTTCTTGGGGCTTTTCACCCCTTCTCTGGTTTGGGATCAGCTTCCAGCCCTACCTCTCAGGCAGGCAGGGGAGTCACAGATGCGGAGCCCATTCACAGAGGGAGGAAGAAGGCATCCGCACACGGGCCCCTTGCCAGTGGCACAGGAAGAGCTGGCCAAAATCAGGAACAGAATTCAGTGTGCTATTTGAAGAACATTTGCAAGGACAGTCAGAGAACAATTCCTGGGCTGTTTTTCTGACACAAAACCATGAAGTCTCAGGTACATAAGAGGAAGGAGTTCAAGAGCCTCACCATACAACCTGGTTTCTGCAATTAGTGGCAATGTGCTGCATTCCTGATAATCCCCAGGAGGTTTCAAGAATTCTCACTACAAAAAAAAAATGGTACATAAGTGAGGAAATGCTGGTCATTGGCTTGATTCTGCAGCTCCATAGGTACATGTTTCAAAGCATGTACATGGTAAATCTATACAATTTTGACAATTAAAACAGAGGAACAATATTTAAATTTAAAGACTGCTGAAACAAAAATCTCTTTTTCTACAACTGCTCCATGCCCTTGAGGCCAATGACGCGACTGTGGTCCTCTGGGGTGCACAGTGAGCAGAACCTGCTTCACCAGTGTGCTCACTGTGAGCCCTTCTAGGAAGCCCTGCTCCTGGGCCCCGGGCCCATGGGCGAGGCCTGACACCTGCAGCAGGATGGGATAGGAGCCCTGCTGGATGCCGCGGCCCCTTCACGAGTCCCTGCCTGAGTCCCTCGAAGTCAGAGAAGCCCCTGGTCACACAAACACGAATGTCTGGGTCCTCGAGTGAGCGAATGACTGCTGTTTGGCTTCTCAATATGGGTGCTTTGCACATAGCTGTTGAGTCTACCTCTCAAAGACAAGGGGTAAATTAGATTTCCAAACCTTGGAGCTGAGGACCAAGCCTGGCAACCTGCCTGTGGTGCGGAGGGCAATCATGTGGGGGGACACCAGACAGTCTCTCCCCTCTGGTGACAATACCTCAACATAGACAGACGCCCAGAGGCTGCTTGAGTCTTCCTACACAGGCACAGTCCCTCCTTACACCGCTTTCCCATCCATGTGCAAACACCCAACAGGCAGCAACTGTCCCTGACGTATCCTGTGAAGCTCACGTGATGCTGAGCACAAAATAGGGGCTTGAATTCTCACGGATTAGCCATTTGCTTTCCCTGGAGACCACGCTTTATCTCTCCAGTCATACTGACCCAAGAGATGAGGCGTCCACAGGACCTACAAACACCGCTGATGGCAAACAGGAGCCAGGCCTGGGTGGCAGCAGTGTTCACAGAGCACTTCCGGTGAGCAGGCACCCGATGGGCCCTGCTAATGGCAGGACGGGGCACTGGTGGGAAGCTATTTTGTGGCAGTTCAACTTACAAGGTGATACCCACCGCACAGTTCTGTAGAAGTCACACAGAAGCAGCGCAGGGTCAGGAGTGGGACAGGGCTATTTTTCCCCATAGGTTTGGAACAACTGTGCACATGCTCAGTTTAAGGAGCTGCACAGCATGGGGACTATGAACACTGTCACTCCGAGGGCTGTTCCAAGCCTGGAAGCCTCAACACTCTCAGGCACCCACTCCAGCTCAGGACCCGGGGGCCTACCTGCTCACAGGGCTCTGTGGCTTTGGCTGCGAGTGGTGAGTCAACGTGGCCTGGTTGGCGTGGCCTGGTCAGCGTGGTCCTGCCCACTCAGCCCAGGGCCTGTGGGGCACCCTCACCTGCAGAGCGGCTCCCAGGCACAGGCTGAGGATGGATGCTGAGCCCTCTAGGCCACCTCTTTCCTGGTTTGGAGCCTTGGTTTTCCTCTTGCTCTCCTGCTGATTCTGTTTTTGGTTTGGGTTTATACCCTGCTTCCCAGAGGCCCGGGAACGCCTCCTCCATGGAGGACTGTGGGGAGCCCCTCTGAAGGATCCAGGCTTTCCATCCTGAAGCAAGAGGCTCTGACCAATCACCACATTTCTTGGTGACTTGGGCATTGTCCCAGCCCAGGAAGCTGAGGGCATGTCTTCAGGAGCTACACTCACCTGTTCCTTTGTAATCATACCCCTTTGCCCTGTTTGGGACAGAATGTTCCATGGAAGCTCCCTTTGTGTGTCCCCTTCTCTTGCTCTGCCCTTGGGTGTGGCCTTCCTAGATGTCAGTCAACCTGCTGCCAGCAGACATCACTAAGCTAGACTCAACCCCCTGAAACCTGACCCCTTGCCTCATTTGAATGGCTTCTCCTCAATAAAAGGATTCAGCACGTACCCTCTCTCTCTCTCTTTCTGTGGACCCTTAAGGTCAGAGAAGCCACCACAGGACCCAAAGAAAATGTATCTCTGTCTCTTGTGTGGTTATTTCACGAAGCCCAGTTCACCTGGAGTGACCCTGAGTGTTTTAGTCGTGAGAAACGCGACAGAGGACCCTCTGTTCTTTGCCCCTTGGGGTTGGGGTCCTAGCCCCTGCCTGACACTGTGTTGAAATCTCCCTGCAGTTGGGATCTGAGGAGTCTAAACACAAAGGGAGACCAAGCTTTTATCTGAATCCGTTTTTCCATAAGCCTGTTATTAAATACTCAGCTTTCAGACCTTCTGACAACTCAGCCAGCCAGACCCGGAGAAGCAGCTTTCAGATGTTAATCACGATTCTATTTGCCTTTCTGGAACCTTCACAAGCAAATCCTGTGAGATCAGATGAAATTGTCCACAGACATTGCTAGGCACTTTTTCACGTTGAAAAATGTCATATTTTTCACCTCCAGTGAAATAATTACCCCCAACTGACAAGGTTAATGGACATCGCAGGATCTGATCATTTAATTCCAAGATCACAGCTACTAAGACTGTGCTCAGTAGGAAATTACAACAAAGAAAAGCCGTTTATAAATGAAAGCTCAGACTTTTGATTAAGTGTGCCTCATTCTCAGGGTCTGCACTCCCGTCCCCTGTCATTAAACTCATCTGTGCCTCGTGATGAACAGTGCTTAGAAGAAGCAATTTGCCACGTCTCATTATCCCCAATGTTGGGAGAAAAGGAAGGCTCTGCAGACAGTGCTGCTGGGCTCTGACCTGTGGGCGGGGGCAAGCTCTGGGAGCAGGGTGGGCTCTGCCAGGCCCCTGCAGCCTAGGGCAGTGGGCTGCCTGCTCTGGCCCTGGCTGACCGGGGGAGGCAGGAGGGTTGTGAGGATCCCCCTGCAGGTGGTATTCTCCAGCAGAAGCTCTGGAGGCAGCTGCCCAGGCCGGAAGGAAGGCGCCAGCCCTAGTGTGGGACTGGGAGAGTCCCATGGGCCACTCATGGGCTGTGAGATGTGGCCCAAACCCTGAAATCTCCAGGCCTCCAATCATTGAAATGATCCAAGGCAGGTTGTTCTGAAGGACCGAGTGAGGGTGTAAGAGTGTATCTGCTCACACACTTTTAATCACTCTGTGGATGTTGGATTTATGTCACTGTTGCTGATGAAGGTCTCCCCTGGCAACCACTCAAGGGTTGCTAACAAGCCAGGGATGACCTTCTTTTACTCAGAATTCTCCTGCCTAGAGGGCGGGCTCTGAAGGAAAGACGGCCCCCCTCCCGGGAACAGGGTGCAAGATGAGGAAACGGAGCCAGCCCCACTAGGCAGCCCCACTTGGGCACCCCAGGGTGTGATCTGGTACTGTAGACTCCGCTGAGCTGCGTCTGTAAGGGGCAGGAGTAGGGAACGCCAGCACTGGCCACCGTGGAGCTGCCCCTGGAGGAGCCAGAGCACCACAGCCACACTCACTCACACTCACAGTGCAGGGTGAACACACACTCACAGTGCAGGGTGAACACACACACTCACAGTGCAGGGTGAACACACACAGTGTAGGGTGAACACACACTCTCAATGCAGGGTGAACCTACACACAGCGAAGGGTAAACACACACTCACAGTGCAGGGTGAACACACACAGAGGTGGTGAACACTCACACAGTACTGACTGGGCCTGGGCAGTGCAGGGAAGCCTGAGAATGCCGCTGTCCCCAGGCAGAAACCCCTGACGGTGGGCCAGCTCTCCTTACCCACTGCTCCTCCTCCTGGGGAGTCGGTGCCCTCTGTGCTTCAGCTCTGACTGAAGAGAGGGGCATGCTCCTCTTCTCCAACTCCAGGCTCAGGCCAGCAGGGGAGGCAGGCAGCAGGGGTTTGAATGGTAGTTGCCAGGGTCACAGCAGCCTCCCTGCCGGGCTCCTGCCCCCATGGGTTCTAAAGGAGGTGCAGGCTTTTGTTCTGAAGACAGGGGCGGGGCCTGCCCCACCCACCTCCTCTCCCAGCCCCAAGGGAGGACGCCCCAGAGAGAGCTGTACCAGGCTCCACCAAGGCAGAGCTGGGTCCCTGCACATGGTGTGGCTGCAGCCTGAGCCCCGTGTATGCAGCTGGACATATTCAAGTGAGCATGGCTTCGTTAACCTTCTGGTTTCTGCTTGCTATCCGTGGAAAGGGTAATCTATTGGAGGAACTACATCTATCTCTGAAATATTAGTTAGGACTTAACACATTAGGAAGACCCACAATATGATATCCCAAACTCATAAGCTAGTAACGATACAAAAGGGTTATCAGAATTGAAAATTCTGAAAGTTTATTCATTTACTCTTTTAGTGGATATTTTACCCTAATGTAAAGATTTCTGAATGGGGCTGGAGTGAGTGAGGCTCAGCGGTAGAGCTTGCTGGGCTCGAGGCCCTGGTTCTGTCCCCAGCTGCACTAGCTGCCCCCAAAGAAGATGTTGGAAAGGCTGGCGGAAGGCAGGCAGGCTTGGTGTCTTGACAAGGAGATCTGCGGGGAGGGGAGGAAGCAGGCGCCATCACAGCAGGTGCCTCAGCCTGGGCTGTCTGTGGCAGGACCAGAAGCTGGGTCGGAGTATAAGAGAACTCGTCGCCCCAAGGAAGTTGCCACTGAGGTCCACTCAGTCATCCACTCCACTGGTTCACGCACATCCCAGGTCTCCTGGGCCTGTCATCAATGGGGACGGCGCCAGACAGCACCAGCCCTGGCTACCCTGAGCACTAAAGGGCAACGGGATGTTAGGGGAAGGGAAGGAGCAGGGCCCCACAGGGAACCGACCTGGGGAGGCAGGAGAGGACCTTGCACAGGGGGGCCCAGAGCTCAGGGACCCAGAGGGTAAGAGGCCTAAAGCCTGGCAGGGTCAAGAACGCAAGATGGAAAGGAACCCAGCTCCGGCCTCTGGCTTTCCATGCAAAGTCCCCCAGAGCAAGTGTTCTGCAGGCCCCTGGGAGACAGGAGGGTCCCCCCGCCCCCCATGTTCCAAGCTACTCAGGAGAAGTCTCGCACTCAGGACAGCAGCCAAGATGCCACAGTGACACCCACAGGCCCTCAGAGGGCTCAGCCCCTGCTGTGAGCTCTCAGAGCCAGGACCAGGCTTGGCTGGTTACCAGAAGGGAGGTAGGTGGGGGGCTACGGATGCCTGTGTCCCCTCCTTATGGCCAAAGCTGGTGTGGGTAATCCTGGGTGAGTGGAAGGGCTGAGCGCCCCTCCTCTTCTGCCAAAAATGCTGAGGAGTCCGCCCAAAGCGGGCAAGGGTTTGTTCCCCTGGACCTCCAGCACATCGTATGGAGTTTGGCATGTGGTGGGTATTCAGTGAACATTTGCAGAATAAATCGATAATGTCATAAGTTTGTCTCATAATTTTTAGGTGCTTTAGCATCTGAAACAATGCCGGGATTTGGAAGGCCTTGAGAAACATTTCTTAAATAAGCAAATACTTGTACTCAAAGTGGTCCTCTCCCCCATTCACCTTTAAAATGAGGACGTATTGCATGTGTGTGCCTGACACAGTGCCGGGAATTGCTCTGTGTGCCTTTTCTTCTTGTCAGCTTTGAAAAGCACGCAGAAAAACACGTGCCCCCATCCCAATATACAACACCTTGGGAGGTCACCTAAAGCAAATCCTTAAAGTGTACTTTTTTTTTTCTCCCTCAAACTTTCTAAAGAGAAGAAACATGACTTCTAAATTTTAAAAATGTTGTTTGGAAGTGGAGGTTGGGGGAAGAAGACAGCTATGTGATCAACTCACGCCGAACTTGATAGATTCCACATTTTTACAAATTGTAACATGAACTTAAAGGCAGATCATTTAACAATGAGAAACCCAGGAGATACGGAGGGGCTGCATAGAAGACTCTGGAATCTGGGCAGGTCTTTAAGATCCGTGTGAGTCTGGGGAGGGAGAAGGTTCTGAAGGCAGATGGCCTCTCTCAGGAGCAGGTGGGAAAGGACCTCAAATGTCAGGAACTTCTGCCAGGGGAGGGCAAGCTCCAAGACAGAGAAGGCATTTCTGGGATCAGCCAGCGGGAGGCAGAGCAGAGTCCTTCTGGGGTGGTTCCTGCAGGGGAACAGCAGGATTCCAGACCTGCCACTGGATACTTTATCCTGGGCAACATTTAAATTTTTCAAAGTTTTGACTTCCCAACTTTTGAAATGGACGTGATAATAATCAAAATGTACATGAAGTATTCACCACAGTGCAAGTTACCTCACATGCATAGAAATTCTTAGGCAAAGATGGAACAGAGCAAAGCTTTGCTGAGAAGCACATCCTTCACCTGGATCTTGAGGGACATGAGGGAGTCCCCAGGAGGACATGGAAGACAGTGTCAGAGGGGAGCCTGCGGCAGGGAGTGGGGGAAGGGAGGAGAGGCATCCAGAGGGCTGAGGCCACCGGTAGTAGTAGGGGAGCGAGAGGGGGCAGAAGGTGCAGCTCAAAGGCCAGCCATACTGAAGGAGCCCCACACAGGCCAGAGAACCCACCAGTCTGATTCAACCAACCCAGAGAGACAAGGATGCCTTGTGTTTCAGCCAGATCCTGTTCTTCTCAATGTCACCACTGACTTAGGAGCTGCTATCTCCAGGTCCACTCACCCCCGCTGCTCCCATCAGCAGCTCCCAGCTAACAGGAAGCTCAGTGGCCGTGTACCCTCCTGTCAAACGGTGAAAAAAGTAGACTTCACTATTTAAAACAACTTGAGGATTAGTGTTTTTGTAAGGCAAAGAGCTACCCACTTTTTTCTGTTTTATGAATTTCAATTGTTTGAATGTGAATTAAAACAGAGGCAGGTGTGGTGCTGAGAGCCTCTGCCCTGCACCAAGCACACCTCCTGGCTCACCTGCCCCACAGGCAGGGAGTGCCTGCTGAGGGGCAGAGCCTGTCTGCTAAGGGGTGCAGCGGGAGCTGCAGGATTTCTTCTGCTGAGAGAGTTAATTAATGGGTGAAGTCCTTTGACTGGACACCCAGTTTGGCCCCCAGCCATCTGCTACATCCATTTTCTTTTTCAAACCACAGGGAGTGATTCCCGCCTGCGTAGTCTTGGCACTGAACCGATGTCACCTGAACGAGACGTGGACAGCAGCTTTCAGGCCATCTTAAGCCACTTGATAAAGGTTATGCAGGTGACTGGAGAGACCACAGTCTGCACTGACAAAGAGGCCATTGTCATTGCACCTGGCCCACAGGGACACAGGTGAGCATAGGTCGCTGGAATCGATGCTGGTGTCCTTTGGACTCTGGCAGTCTTCTGCTCCTGGTGAAGGAAACATGCTCTCACTGCATAATTAAAGGAAGAGAAAACAGGGGTTGGAACAACAGTACCATAATATCTTGATTCTCAGCTAAAATTTGGGTTTTGATATGTTGTGCTGCATGAGAAAATTCTTGTTCCAAAATATTTATAGTGGAATTCAGTCGGTGGACCTGGGTATAAAGCAACAGCACCTCTGGAGCATCTGCCAGGAGCCGGACAGCAGCCTGCTTGGTCTGTGCCACCAGCCTTCCAGCGCCTCAGCGGTGGCTTCCCTGAGGAGCCTGCTCCTCCCTGGGTTTCCTTCCCCCTTGGTCTTCTGGACTCTGCTCCAGTGACGTCACTGAATGCTAAGCTTCTCAGTAGGGAGTGTTTTCAGTATTATAAAATCAAGAGGAGGACAAAGCCAGGCCCCCGGCCTTTTATTGTGGCAGGCGCCTTTGATAAATGTCTGGGAACCAGGCAGTTTAGAAGCACAGTGGTAAAAAGCAAATTAAAATAAAATTATTAGAATAAAAATGACACCTCAATAATGGAGCTATTTTCTGAGATGGAAGATGGAAAGTTATGCCACAAAACCCACCTTTAAACGAGGACCAGCAGGACGAAGAGACCCACCTGAGGATGAGTGGGGGTGTCTATATCTCCCAGCTGCTGAATCACACTTGATTCATTGGAAGATGTGAGACCCCAGAGCCCCGGCTTCCTGCTTCTGACAATGGCACATCAAAAGTCTTATGGAGAAAACAAGAAAAGTGAGAATTTCCAAAACTGAACAAGAACTTGAAAATAAAATTCATGCCAAATGCTCTTATTGGCATTGTTGCAAGAATTCTAAACAAATTAGAAGCTAGTGAGATCCAGTGATGAATACGGAGAATAATGCATTATGACCAAGAAGGTCTATTCCAGGATGGCGAACTTTGAATCATACTTAAAAAATCCGTTGATGCAATCCTCATATTCACATAAAAAAGGAAGAAAATCATGCAATTATCTTAATAGATGAAGAAAAAACTTTTGATAGACTATAATACCTGTTTGTGAATCAAACTCTTAACCAAGTAACAAAAGCAATTTCCCAAGCTAATAAAGGGCAGCAACAAAAACGTCCAGGGAAGGCCACGTGTGAAGAGGAGACTCTGGAAGCTTTGCCGAGGTCAGCAGCAGGACTGGCCACCTGGACATCCGGCTTTGTGCTGGAGTTCTCACCAGTTGAACAAGGCAATGGAAACACACGGCAGAAGTGTGGGGAAGGAAAAGGGCTGCCCCCTAGAGCTCGTGGGACACCCAAAGACCCACAGATAAAGAAGAGAGCTCGTGAACTGTTTAAATAAGTCACTATACTCTTACTCAATATAGAGAAGCAATAATAATGCCAACAACCATCAAATACTAAGGATATGTTTAATGAAGGATATGTATAATCTCAACAGTGAAAACTATAAAACATTATTGGTAGACATTAAGGAAAACGAGAATGAATACAGGTGATCCCTACGTTTAGGGGTCAGGAGACCCAGTGTGGTGACGATGGCAGCTGTTCCCCTATTGATGCAGAGTCAAGGCAATCCCAGTTCTACCAGACCCCACTGTGTGTGTGTGTGTGTGTGTGTGTGTGTGTAAACTAGTGTCTATGTGGACATGTCAAGAGTCAGGAATTACGAAAAAATACTGACAAAGAACTGTTACAACTCTTACAGTACCAGACATACGAACCACAGCAATAACAGCGTGGTGTTCATGGAAAGAGGGGTGCATGGAACTCACTAGAAGGGCCGAGACATGCTTCCATGCACATGGACTCTAGATTCATGGTCTGGCCTGTGGCCTGCCACATTTCTATCCCAGGGTTTCCCAACCTCTGCCTTCCATCGCAGCACCATCAGGAGGGCCCCAGGCCATTTGAACATCCTTCGCATGGTAGACGCTGTGATGACGAGGTGGGCTGCAGGGTGGCTGGGGTGCTGGAGCTGGCACAGCTTACCCTCTGTGCTCACTCCACACAGCTCCTCTGGGCTCAGTCCCTCACGGGCTGTTGACTGGAAGCCTTCCTCAGTTCCCCATCCTGTTTGCTGACCACAGGACAGCTCAGAGCCCAGCAGCTGGCTTTTAGCCGAGGCAAGAGAGGGAGCAAGATGAGACAGTCATCTGTCACCTAATCCCAGAGGTAAAATCCAACCACCCGTGACATGTTTAACAGAAGCCAGTCACTAGGACCGCCCCACTGGAGGGGAGCATGATGCATGAGGATTCAAGTACCAGGTGGGGGACACTGGGCACGTTTTGGGAGCTGCAGTTCCAGTTAAGAATCATGAGTTACAAGAATTTACTTCTGGACTAATGCTCAGTGACTTACAATACAAAAAAGATCACCATGGAAGAAATGAAAAGACTCCTATTCAATTTACCCAGTTTCAAAAGCCCGTCATGAAACTCATATGGCTACCACCATCTTATTCTTCACACCAACTCTGACTTCCCTTGAAGAGGGGAGAAGGCCTACCCCTCGACAGATGCTAAGACCACCCAATCGCTGACCTGTGACCTATTCCTCCTGCTAAAAGCCCTGGAGACGATGTATAAAACATAATGAAATAACGCGACCTTGCGTATGACGCCCAGAGCCTCCCCAGGTTCCTCAAGAGCCGTCAAAGACACAGCTGGATCCCCTGGCTGATGGCCTCGCTCTGAGGAGATGCCCAGGTGTGCACCATGCCAGCAGCCAATCAGCTCCAGCAGGAAATGTCTCTGGCAGTGGTGTTTTTAGGAAGTGCTAGGACACTGCCTCCTACGTGAACTTACTGGCAAAGGAGGCTTTCATAAGTCACACAATGTTCCTGGCAATTTTCAGATGATGAATTAGGTTTTGAAATTCAAAGAAAAATAATCACTTTTGTGCACAGCCTTCGCCTACGTGCTATAGAAGTTTAAAAGGCTCTCCACTGGGAGAAAACCCGACTTCAGTTGTGCATGGTTAGTCACCACCAGAGAACTTTCCACTACTATTGCTTTATCCAGGCAATTGATTTGAGCTGCTTGAGTCCCTGTACTTGAACAGTACAGAGAATTCATAGCAAGACTGGAACAATGTTTTGGCCGACAAAGTAAGGTGCAGGAAAGACCAGGAAGGACTTGGGCAAAGGTGAACAAAGGAAACACTTGAGAACGGAGCCAGGGGGTGGACCTTGACCACTTGTGGTCAGTCCACCCCACGCTGTGCCCCCCCCTGGCCTGACTGGCATTTAACACACATTCAGGTGTGCTACAGTGATACAGAAGAGACACAGTGGGCGCTTCATGAAATCACACACTCCAAGAAGTGGGTGCCCAGAAAGTCAGGTGTGGTTCCTTCTGAGCCTTACAGAGAGATGTTTCAAATAGGTTTTGAGAACTAGCGCACCCGTGACCAAGAACTCCCCATGCACGGCAGTCCGCCTGATGGCAAGATCTGACGTCCGCAGAAAAACAGCCAGCGATGGTCATGACACATCTCACCAGGGTCCATTACAGGTCAGGAGCCACATGCGGCTTTGCATGCATTTGCTGACCCATCCTCTTCTACTATGTAGGCCACGGACTTTTTGTTGTTGTTGTTTCGTAGATTAAGAAAATGAGGCCTTTGGGGTTTCTAAAGCTCACTGAAGGACACCGCTGAGTAAGCACAGGGCACATGACACTCTGGCATTGGATCTAGATCTGGACACGGAATACCTGCAGGAACTGAGAGAAGATCCCTCAGCATGCGGGGTGCAATGTGAAAAGTGTGAGGATAGACAGAGGGAGACCACACGGCTGTCCCCAGGGGGCACGCTGCTGGGCGGGGAGGCTTTGGGGATGGACTGCCGTCAGAAGCCTCTCTTCTGCCCCTCTACCTACCTGCTGAGGCAAGAAGAGCAAGCTGGGAAGTGCAAGCCCTAATGCAAGTGGGAGTCTTCCCCGGGGTGCGATTTTGCCGTTTTCCATGTTTGAGAGCCATTTCTCTTGGAATGTTCACACAAAAAACACCAATAATGTTATTCTGCTCAAACTTCCCCTTCAAAGTGCAGAGTAGGAAGGGTCATGAACAAAATGCCACAACTAAAAGGTGACTTATATAACCCCTGCACCTCTCAATTACTTTTGATTTGAAGGGAGTGTGATCATAGACCTCCACTACCTTAAGGGTTTGATTACAGTCCACCCCAGGGATAGGCATCCCAAAATACAATTAACACGCATACAGCCAGTACCGCTCCTGACCTTAAAAGAAGAAAGGTAGTGCCGGGCTTTGGTTTTACAAACATGAAATCCCACATGACATGGAGGGAATCACAGGGCGATTACACTAAGGAGCCGAGCGAGCAGCCTTTGTCAGGTTACACGAACGTTGGCATGAACGGAGACGCACCAAGTGAAACTCAAGCGAAACTGATCACAGCTGCTAGGCAGCTCCACCCCACTCCCCCATCAGTTCCTGGTGACCCAGTGGCCCACGTGTGTGCCTGTGTTCAGTAACGTCCACTAACAATTGGAGGGATGGGCTGCCTGCATTCGCTTCCTTAAACGTGGGGACACCAAAGCCGTGCCAGTTTCTTTCTTTCTTTTTTTTTTTTAGTTGTCAATGAACCTTTATTTTATTTATTTATATGCGGTGCTGAGAATGGAACCCAGCACCTAGCACATGCTAGGCAGGTGCTCTACCACTGAGCCACCACGCCAGCCCCAGCAGTGCTAGTTTTTACAGTTATCGTGAATTTGCCTTTGCCAGAGCTCTCTCTTGTCTCCATCCAGTGGTGAGTCCCTGTCCAGTGTCCTTCAGATCAACCCAAGGTGTGAAATTTGCCAGATTTTACAATCTTTCTGGGGCCTCTTTGCGTGTGAAATGACGTGCACATGGCGCCATCTGGTGGCCAGTACGTGGAAACCCAACGGAAACCTCCAATTCTGGAGCAGGCAGAGCCCAGAGCTGGGGGGAAGATGAGGGTGGGTTACTCCCACCTCCAGGGCTGGAACCATTGCACCTATGAATGCCTGTTTAGAGAAGAGGGCGTGGCGTACTAAAAGTTTAACACCTGTTAAGCAACAGGACAGATCCCTTTAACTATCCCTCAGTTCTGACACAGCCAGGGGTCACCAGGTCACATTTTGGGCTATCCTAGAATCTCTTTTTCAAATAAGTAATACATTTCCATACAGACTCAGGCAGGGAAGTGTCCACGAGGAAGTGTCCACCATCTCTGTGGTATGAGGGTTGTGCCTGGGGGGCCTTGTCAAGAGCCTGGGCTTTGGCTCTACCTACAGCTGTGCCATGGGGCTCTCCCTGCTCAAGCCAATCCTGCTGGGCTGGGTCCAAACCAGGAGGAGAAGGACCCTGCACTACTGGCAGGGGTTTCCTGGCCATCTGCAGGAGCAGCAAGAGGTCAGACGGCTGCCAGGCCCTGCAGACCAGTCAGCATGGCCAGGGGGACAGCATCAAACACATCATTCCTACTCTCTGGTTTTAGGAATGGGTGGCTTCAAACATGGTGGGTGCCCTGTGCTCTCCTCACACTTAGGAAAGCACAGGGGGGAGATGCGGTGACGTGGCCTGAGTCATGGTTCTGGGTTGATGTTGCCCACCTGGGTTCTGTAGGCAGGTTCCACTCAGCATGGCCATGGCTGTTAGTAAAACGTATGAACGTCGGATTCCCTTCCCATGTCTGGTTAGAGGCGAGGAGAGCCCATGGCTTTGAGAATGGCCACTCAGAGGTGCTCACCTGGGGTTGAGAGTGCTGTGTGATTGTCCCTGACTTCCGCTCCCTGGGTCTTCCCCTGGGCCACTTGTCCCTCCCCCTTTGCACACCCACCTTCCGGCTCTTGTTACTTTTTCTCAGAGATCCTATGGGTGTCTCTGGAATTTGTCATCCTTCAGAACCCCAAAGAGCCTTCCAAAGCCAGGTCCTGGCTCTCCCTCATACCCGTTGTGTGGCCACGGTCTCCCAACTGAGCCCTGCTCTTTCCCTCTGTGATGTCCTCTTGTAGAGGACCCTTCCCTACCTGCCTGCTGTAACAGCTGGTGGTATCCTGTCCTCAGGGACCATCCTCCTCCCTGTCTGATCTGCTCTACAATCCCTGCCAAGTTGAGCACAGCCCTCTTGTGCCCCCACAGCAGATGCTGAGGGATGACTACAGCAGATGCAGAGGAGTGGTTAGAGAGGGCTCTTTACAGAGGTGAGCAAGCTAACAAAAGGCCACAGCAGACTCTCATTTGGCATGCTGATGTCCTGGAAAGGTGAGGACATTTGGACACAGACACACAGAGCGCTCAGGTAGGGACACAGGGAGAATTTGCAAGCTGAAAAGAGGCCTCGAGAGGAACCAACCCTGCTGACACCTTGACCTTAGACTTCAAGGTCTCCACGTGATCCTTTTTTTTCCCCCTTGTATCAGAGATTGAACCCAGGGGCACTTAACCACTGAGCTATATCCCCAGCCCTTTTCTATTTCATTGAGACAGGGCCTTGCTAAGTTGTGGATGCTGGCTTTGAACTCATGATCCTCCTGCCTCAGCCTCCTGAGCTGCTGGGATTACAGGTATGCACCAGACCACAAGGCCTTTGGACTGGAGCTGTGACATCCGTTCCTCCCTGGGTCTGCAGCCCAACTGCCTGCCCTGCCAACCTCACACCTGGCACTTCCACAGTCACCTGAGCCAGTTTCCTAGACATGTATCTATAGACATTCTATTCTCTATAACATATCTATTCTCCTCTATAAACATGTATCTCATTTTGTTCTGTTTGCTGGAGAATGTAATAGGTACTCCAAATTAAAACCTGTAATTGCTCCTTTTTAATGCAAAATACAGTGCCAAAGCTTAGGCTGGCACTCCCAAAGTCCTCCACATCCCAGTTGTAGTCTACACTATTTTCTTAACTGCTCTTTAATGAGCACATTAGCAATAGCATTTATCGAAAACCAACTAATATCTAGCAAACTTTTTCCCTGTGCTTTAAAATGAATTAAATGGGGATGGGGTTGTGGCTCAGCAGTAGAGTGCTCGCCTAGCTCTGGGTTCGATCCTCAGCACCACATAAAAATAAATAAACAAAGGTATGTGTCCAACTATAACTAAGAAAAAAAAATCAAAAAGAAAAAGGATTTAAACAGATTAGAGGGTTAGAAGCAGGCTGGATTCAAATCCAGCACTTTATCTGACCTCCCTGAGATGGAGTTTCTTCATCTGTGAAATAAGAAGAATTCACTAATCATTCTACAAGTGGTTATGGAACGACCCTTAGGACACCCAGGGCTCGTGATGTTGCCTATGAGCACTCTCAAGACCAGGGCTCCTCTACATTGAAAGCAACGACCTAAACCAGGCCTGTGGGCTTATCAGGTAGTATCAGCAGGGACAGCTCAGCAGGGTCCTCCTGAAATCCTGGCCCCCAAACTACATCTGCCTGAAATGAACTGGAACAGGCTGTGAGCACCTTGTGCCCCAGGACATAAAGAAAATAACAGGACAATTACCCAGCAACTACTAGAGGCTGACCAGGGGTGTGAGGCCAAGGAAGCACATGATTAACAGATGAACTTGATTGGAGAGACTTGAGGGTAAATGTGAACTAAGAAGCAAGGAGCCAGATGTGATGGCATGCACCTGTGGTCTCAGCTGACTAGCCAGGTTGAGGCAGGAGGATCACTTGAGCACAGAGCTCAAGGCCAACCTGGGCAACATAGCAAGACCAGGAAAGAAGAACCACATTGCACCATGTCATCCCAGACCTAGTGTGCATGGCCAAGTCAGAGCCTGCTGAGGGAGGGTGACACAAAGGCCTCACACCATGGAGGAAACAGGCTCCACCACGGCAGACTAGCAGATAGCCCAACAAACAAGCAGATACAGCAAAATGGGACCTGGAGGGGGCGGTGAGGGACACCAGTGTGCACAGCTGCTGCAACACAGCACCTTAAATATCCAGAGTCCAAAAGCACGAAACACAAAGAAACAGGGAAACATGACCCATGCACCAGAGAAACAGAAATGGCCTAAGAAGGGACCCAAGTTTCAGGCTTCACAAAGCCTTTGAGACTGCTATTGTAAATGTGTTCAGTGAATGAAAGGGAAATGTTTTTAAAGAGGCAAAGGGAGGCAGATGTTGCCACCTCATCAAATAACGAACATCATCAGAGAGGTAAACATTATGGAAAATGAAGTCATGGAGTGGAAAACAGACTAGTCAAAATGAACATCTGACCACAGGGCTGGACAGTAAATTTGAACTAAAGAAGCTTCAGAGACCTGGATGGACGGCTTGTGTGCCCAGGAATTCAAAGCCAGTCTGGGCAATGTAGTGAGACCTGTCTCCAGGGGAAAGAAAGGGTATTTGAAGAAAGATCAATAAAGATTATGGGAAAAGAATGAATGAATGAACAGGAAGACAGTTCCCGAGAAATGCTGGGCCTAAACGTGAGAGAGAAAACGTAGCTGGGAAAAATATTTGAAGAAATAATGGCTTCAAATTTTCCTGCAGAGTGGCTTTGAATGGAGCTCCCAGCTTCCTCCACTGGCCCTACCCTGGGGCGGATGAGCCCCTGAAAGGTTGTCCCTTGACTGAAGCACAATTTAAAATGAAATACCAGGGGCTGGGGTTGTAGCTCAGTGGTAGAGCACTTGCCTTGAACGCGTGAGGCCCTGGGTTCGATCCCCAGCACCACATAAAAAAAATGAATAAATAAATAAAAATGAAGATATTTTAAAAATAAATAAATAAATAAAAATAAAATACCAAGCAATGTCTATAATTTAGTTTTTCATTGTATGAAAAGACTTTAATATCTACTGTCTGTCTTCTACATGACACAATCCAGGGACAGAAGGGATGAGAAACTTAGGCAAATCCATGAGCAACTGCTGAGCCATTCCTGACCCTGTAACCCGGTGGTTGATTTTATGACTATAAGATCATCCGTGTAAGCACCAGGTGGAGTGAGGACCCAGGGCTCACATTCCAGCACCACCACCCCTCCTGCGTTGGCAGGGGTTAGGGTGCTTGGGCTGGGATGACCCTGGGCTAACCAAGAAACGTGAAGCCCGGTGACATGAATGTTTGTAACAGGTGATGTCTGTGAGCACAGTGGGCACGTGTGACTGGTGTTTTCAACACTCCACTGGAGAACGAAAAGGTGGCTGCTCCTGGACACCCATCCACAGCTGCTGAAGAGGGCAGAGGCCGCCTCAGAGGACCGTCCACAGGCTAGCCTCACTCGAGCACCAGCACGTTCCAGCTGTGATTCTGTCACAGAGTCTCCAGGCCACAGCTTCGAGGACAGCAGCTGGATACACACTAAAGGTGCAGGCGAGGTCTTGGGGGCAAATGCCAGAACAGCAGTGGCACTAGGTCAGAAACTTCCTCTCCAGGGCACAGATGGCCGATGGGCGAGCCGCACTCTGCAAACCGCACAGGGGCACTATGCCCTCCCTGGTTGGCCCTTCCACATCGGCGTCCAGCAAGGACGGTGCCTGGAACCTAGTTTTGTCCTGGGCACCAAGAAGGCAGGTGGGGCCTGGTCCTGTGTGGCCACCATCAACCACCCACGCAGGAAGGGACCCTGCCCTCGGTGGGACAGCCTGTGGCACACTGGATGGGCTTCTTGAGGAAGCAGGGGGCGGCCAAGGCATGACCATGACAGCTGGCTGCTGCTCAGGAGGGACCTCGCTTTGTGAGTCGCAAGCAGGGCCAGGGGAGGCCGGAGGTGGCAGTTCAGAGGCCCCAGGAGCACCTGCCGGTGAGGAGAGCCAAGACGCAGGCGATTAGAAAGACGGAGACAGCCACGCTCAAAGAAATCATGACCATTCACCTGAACACCCCCCGCCCGGAGCTTCAGCACAACCAAGAGCAGACAGCAGCACACAGACCCTCCGTGCAGACCCTCCACGATCACGCTCCACACGTCAGGATGCAATTCCTTTTGGGGAGAAAGTACCCCCAAATTAGGAAGAGCACCAACGCATGGAAATCCTGCATGTAAAGGAGCAGAGGAACCATGAGGTGCTCTAGCCAGCGGCCACTGCCACAGCGTTTCTGAACAGGGTGGATTTCAAAATGCAGGAAACTGGAATAAATGTGGGACGTTCAGAAACGATGGGTGACATCGTTAAACTTCAGTTTTAGGTTGGGATTTGGAAAAACTGACAAGAGTAGGAAGGTGGTCAGGTCCCTCTTCTCTTGTTGGTACTGAAGCACCAGGTGACTGGCTTCCAGCAAGACCAAGGATGGCTTCTCATAGGGTCACTGTGCTGGGATCCTGACTTGTGCATCCATTAAGACCAGCACCCACTGACTTGCAGACCAATTCATGGCTCAGTAGGAGCTCATGGATGCCAATGAACAATAATCATTCCCATTTGACTGAAGGGAAGCAGACCCAGGATGGTCAGGTGACTTGCCCACTGTCACACAGCAAGCTTGAGCCCAGTTTCCGCACTAACTGACACTACGGGGTGTTGAAGGCTTCCAAACGAGGACGTGGGCCACGGTTTTCCCAGGATCACAGCTGCCACATGCAGACGCTTAACTGAACCTTGAGCCTCAGTCCTGTGCCTCTAAGTTACCTGCTCTTCCCAAGTAACCAGTGTCCTCAAAGGTCAGTACCAGAGAGGACCACCCCCAGGGGTCTCAGAGGGGACCGCCCCTCTGCTCAAGCCCACACCATCTGATCATGTGAGCACTAGTCGAGTTTCACAGGTGGACAGGACAGGGGGCAGGCACAGTGCAGCAGGGGACCCAGGGCTGGATCCCTGGTGGCTACAGGCACCACTGCTTTCCCACGAGTTCTGACCCCTGCCTCTGTGCTGACCCCATGTCCACAGAGTCCCCTCAAGGTGAAGCCACTTGGGTCAGAGGCTTTGTCATCTGCAAGTGCCACTGTGATGTCAGAGACACCTCTGTACCTTGTTCAGTGGACCAGGGAAACCTGTGGAAATCAACTTTCCTTCGGCAGCATCCACACCTGGGCGCAGGCCTCACGGCGGCCTGTGGTGCACTGTGTGCCACTGGGTACCCTGCTGTACGGCAGAACGTCCCCTAAAATCCACACACTGCATCCCCGACTCTGAGGGTGGACAGGGTCTCTACAGAGATGATGAAGTCACAACAAGGCCACCAGGGTGGGCCCCATCCCATGTGATTAGTGTCCTGGGGGGGGGGGGGGGGAAGAAGGTAGGACAAGGACTCCTGGGTGGTGGCAGCTGCATGGGAGCACTGGGCGAAGTCAACGGATGCAGCAGGAGGCAGCTATGCAGGACCAACCCAGCCACTGCGGGCACACGACCTCCTGGGTGTGCTTGCGGCCTGCGCCTCGTCACCCAGCCCTGGCACATAGAGGTGCCCGCCGCCCTCCCCGCAGCAGGAACAGAGCAGGGCAGCCCCGACGCAGGACGCAGCAGCTGCCACCAGCTCTGGTCCCGCTGTGTCCCCGGCTGTCATCTGCACTAACGCCAGCGGCTCGCCTTCCCTGCCTACGTTCTGTCCTCGGTCACTGAATTTAAGGACATCTCCCCAGAACCCAAACTCTCGTTAGAGTAAATCAAATGAAAGAGAAGGACAAATGCAGAGGTCCACATAAAAGCAGTCAATTACTAAACGCAATCTCCAGGGGAAAAGCAGAGCAGACAGAGCCACCTCTCCATGGAGCTTTGCGCTGGTCCCCAACTAAGGCAACCTACTTGGGGTCGGAGAAGCTCTCTCCCCAGATGCAGGTCGTCCGCTATGCTGTGCTCTGTCTTCTGGGGAACGAGGCGCGTCCCCACGTGCCTGCTCCCAGAGAGAAGGAGGAGCGCCATGCAGCCCAGTGTGACCAGCCTCAGTCCTTGGCACAGGGCTGGGCTCACAGCTGCAGCCCAGAGTGGAGGGACAGAAATCCGGAGCAGGCACCTCGGGGTCCCCAGGGACACGCGTGCTGCCCTCGGGTGGCTCACGGCCGTCTGTCTGCAGCCAGCACCTGGTGGCCAGAGAGGGTGTGGAGGGAGGGCCGGGAGCGCCTGGCAGCGAGGCGGAGGGGCTCGGCAGCCTCGGGGGTGGGCTGGCACTCGTGCGGGACCTGGTGGCCCACTGCAGGGGCCCCTCTCGCTTCTTCTTCTCCTCCCTGGGCAGCGGTTCTTCAGCAGCCTGCGCTCTGCCAAGGTCCCTGACATCCAGCCCCAAAGCCACCGAGGCCAGCAACGCCGTGCACCTGTACAAGGCCGTGTCTGTTTTCCTTCTCTGGGGTGGTCCCTGCAGGCTGGCCACAGGCATCACCCGAGAGGAGCCCGTGGCAGGGCTGGCCGGGGGCCCCTCCTCTTGGCTCTCAGCCTCCGCCAGCTTCTCTTTCTGACCATCTTTCCAAAGAGGCAGGTCAACGCAGGCCTGTCCGGGCACCTTCACTGGCTTTGGTCTTCTGCGTTCGGACCCGCCAGGGGAAGGGGCTGGCTCCTCACAGGACCCTAAACAAAAGCACAAACACTGACAATGTGGCACCGTCTTGCAGCAGAGATCAGTGAAACTGTGACGTAAAGCAGAGCTCAAACCTCCCGGTAAACATCCTAACCCAAGGCACACAGAGTCCTTCCGGAGGGCCGGGACCCATCTAGCACTCTAAGGACAGACTCCAGGTCCTGCAGCTCAGCTCCCCAGAGATGGGCCAGAAGGACAGCCCCTGCTATTCCCTACCCTCTAGAAAGCCTCCCTCCCCAGCATCGTGACAGACACCTCCTGGAAAGAAAGTCTTGGAGCTACAAAACGCACACACGTGCACACGCAGAATACTCCTGCTTCCTCATGCCCCGTATAAACACGAAGACCCACATCTACAATATGTCTTGTGGGCGAGACCATTGCACGCACAGACGTTTCAATATTCACAGCAGCTCAGTTCACAAGAGCCAAGCCATGGAACCAACCTGGGTGCTCTACAACAGATGAATGGATAAAGAAAATGTGACACTCATACACACTGGAATATTATTCAGCCATAAAGAATGAAATTATGGCATCAGCCCGTAAACAGATAGTACCGGAGACTATCATGCTTAGTGAAATAAGCTAGGCCCCTACACCAAAGGCAGACTGTTCTCTGATATGTGGATGCCAACTCACAACAAGGGAGGGGAAGATGAGAAGTTCATTGGACTAGACAAAGGGAATGATGGGAAGGGAGAGGGGATGGGAACAGAAAAGAGAACATGGATCGCACATCTTTGGTCTCCTTATGTATGAACACACAACCAATGTAACCCCACAACATACACAACCACAACAACAGGACCATACTTGGAACAAGTTACACCTATTCTATGTGTGCATAATATGTCAAAATATATCCTACGGTCAGGTGTATCTACAAATAAAAAATAAAAATAATAATAATAATAAAGAAGAGCGTCACATAGAGGCCAGTGGTTCTCAATGTGTCCCCTGGACCCCAGCAGCCCCTAGGAATTGAGGACAAGCAAATTCCTGGCCCATCCCAGACCAGTGAAGCAGAGCCCTGGGGGTGGAACCAGCAGTCTGTGCTGAGACAGGCCCAAGTTAAAGCTTGGGGCCACAGCAGTAGGGGATGACGCCCCCAAAGGCCGGGGAGCCTAGAGATCCCTAGAACTTACACTAGCTGCAGAGGAGGCTAGTACTCCCACCACACATGTGCTCACCAGTGGCTGATCCAATGGAAAACCCTGCCATCGGGCTCCTGAAGCCTCCGTGACACAGCCTCTAGCTTCTCCAGCACCTCCTCCTCCGGCACCTGCAGTGTGCTTTATAAGCTGGACGACCCGGGACGCGGGTGTCCTCCTCTCCTCCACTGGAGGCCCTGCCTCCAGCACAGCTTCCCTCGCCCCGCCTGGATGCAGAACCCTCCAGGAAGAGAAACGGGCATGGGAAATTGAGCCCACAAATCACCCAGAAGACACCAGAGAAACACTGTTCATGTCTCCATCACACTCAGAACCTTGAGCCTCCTGACGCTGTCAAGTGCGGAAGCCAAACTCTTCTCTGCTAACTAGTGCCCTTGAGGCTTTTCAATGATTCCCGTCTCTTCAGCCTCATGTCAGCTCTTCCTCTCAACAGAACTGTCAGATCGATGTGTTCATTTTGCTACCTCCTATCCTAAATAAATTGGGTCTATGTAGTATAAAGCGTGTCAGCAAATTTTCCGGTAAAGATTAGGAATTATAAATTCCCCAAATTCCAACTGGAGCCTACTGACTTCGCCATAAGGACTGGGTAGGAAAAGCCCCCCATGGGGTCGAAACCCAAGCTAACCACTCCCAGCAATACCATTACCTGGCTGGTCCACAAATAACGAAGCCAACGGCGTGGATTTCTGACTTTTTATTAAGTGAAATGACCAAGGGCTGTTTCCATCCGAGAGAGGCCTGATCCTGCAAGAGACAGACTGTGTGTCACGTAACAGGACCGCAGGACACACCAGGTTTGGGTACCTATGCTTCAGCCAAAGCTTCAAAGGTGCAGAGGAAGTGCATTTCACCCTTGAGCTTTGAACAAAAGCTAACTAAGCACACGGACCTTAAGACAAGACAGAAACATGTCAGGAACTTTTAGCCAGTGAACTGAGTCTTCACTTAATAAAGCCAGCGGCTCTCATGCTGGCTGCGCTTTCTGGAAGCCGAGTCTAGCCAACAGCCTGGGCTGGCCCGGCCGCAGCCCTCAGAGCATACCCCAAACCCCCACACACCTACCTCTCTCTGATATCGGCTCTTTCTTGCATTTGAACTGAGTTTGGTCCCCACGTACAACCCTTTCTCTTGAAATTCCTTCCAATATCTCCAAATTCTCCTTGCTGAAAGGCTGCGTTCCTCCCCCACGTTTTATTGCTCTCCTCTGAAGTCACTAAACAAAGAGCATCATCATTAGGGACGATGGCTTAAAGCCACATGCACAACCCGTCAGCCACGAGACCTCCTGACTCAAAATGCGAAAACAAGGAAGGGCAGATACATCTTATCCAGACCAATGGAAATCCACTTTTCTAATCAGAAAAACAGCAAGGCAAGTGGGCAGAATTAATGGAAAATCTGATGGAAATTAACAGCAGAGATTGGATTTATCCATCTGATGTTCTGAGACAGCGAGGTGTGCATTTTAACTTCTGAAGCAGGAACCAGACTGAACATTTAACTTAAAATAAACTCAGTACCCTAATGTTGGGGGAAAAAAATCTAAGTTTTAAGCTTGAAACACAAACACATGCTTTAAAATTGTAGCTTAACCTGATTTTTCAGGAGCAATAGGGTTGGCTACAGGTGCCCTGGATAATCTGGAAATACTCAAGGTCCCTGTCCTGCCTTTACTCTCGCCCCGCAGGTCTGAGCAGGCTGGTGCCCCTACTTTGCTAATCTGCTTCCTCCTGGGCCCCTGCCTTCGGGGGATTTGGAAACCACTGGGGAAATGATCAGCCCCAGGGAGAAAAGCAGCCCTGAAACACCAGGCATGTCCAGCAGCCGAGCAGGAAGGGCACCTGCAGGAAGTCCTGGGCCGTGGAGAGAGGGACGGACGCCATGACCCCACGCTCACACACAGCATCACACACCACACACGCGTGTACACGCTGTGGGGGGTGAATATAGCAAGCTCCTGCTGGGGCTCGCCTCTGGGGGAGGCTGCCCGCAGCACAGGGCTGGGCCACTTCCTGGGGGGGCATTTAAAAACCAGAGGCATTGGGTGTGACGATTTGTGGCTTCTATGTTTCCATTCTTTTCCAAATTTTAAAACATGTGCACATACACATGTGCTGATGCACACGCACACACCTGTCTAACGCTCTGGAACAGGCGCTCACTGCTCTCAGGAGGAGTCTTCACAGAACAGGGGAGGAAGGACTGGCTGCGGCAGTCAGGAGGCCAGACCCCAGTTTATCTCAACAACACAACTGCAGAGAGCCTGACAGTCCTTGGTTTCTTGTCCTCCTCCTCCTCCCATCCCCCTCTCCTTCCTCTCTTGATGCACTCCTGTTTTTTCCCTGTCTAAACATTTTCTGAGCTGGGCATGGTGTAATCCCAGTGGCTAGGGCTCGGGAGGCTGAGGCAAGAGGATTGTTGAGTTCAACGCCAGCCTCAGCAACTTGGTGAGGCCCTAGGCAACTTAGCAAGATCCTCTCTGTAAATGAAACATACAAAAAGGGCTGGAGATGTGGCTCAGAGGCTAAGGGCCCCTGGGTCCAATTCCCAGTCCCCCAAAAATAAGCCTTTATTGAGCTCTGTGGTCTGAATAGAGGCTTGCTTCGACACTACCTACTTAGGTCAGGTCCTGCCTGCACCTCAGCTGGGGATGGCACCGGCACCCACCCAGGGACTGGGCTAAGCATTAAGTGGGTTAACTCAGCACGGAGCCCCTAGAATATAGCTTAAATACAGCAGGTGCCGGGGGACACGGGTTGCTACTGCCATCAGACAGGCCCCCAGGTCTCTGCTATTGGAGGTTTGGGTGTGGTATCTCTGCCTCAGTCAGCAGAGCTACCTAGGTTTCTGTTTATCCTGCAGGTTGATGAGCGAGGCGGGGAGTCAAGGGCGCTCCTGGCATCTCCAGCTTACAGCCACTCCTTGGAAAGACTCAGGCTTAAAGTTTACCATCCCTCCTGATACTGTCACCGGGACACAGGCCAAGGGTGGACAGGGCAGCAGGCACCACAGTCAGGAAGCTCTGACTGTCCGACAGGGGGCAGGTGCATTCTGTCCTGGCTTTGAGCCTTCGACCTGAGTCTGCACCCTGAAAGCTGATATCTCCAGAATGAGCGAATCTTAGTGTTTCTCATTCTCAAAGTGAAGCAGGCCCTAACATGGTCTCACATGGCAATGCCGGTCACCAGGGGAGCCAGCGGGGGTGACAGTGAGGAAGGAGACATTCTGCACAATCACTGGTGCAGCTTGCCAGCGACCATTATCTGCACCGTGCCGGAAAACTGCCTTTGTGCCCATGTCGAGCCTACACTGAGGCCCTTTCCCTGGGTGTCCCTTAAGACGCGTCTGGGTCGGAGCTCTCTCTTGCTGGCGTGGTGATCTGACCCCATGCCCCTGCTACTTCCCACTGTAACACCTTTCCTTCTGCTTCAGACTCCTGCTGGCAAAATAAGTGCTTAGTGGCTCTTGCACAACGAATGTTTCTCACTCAAGTCCACCCACGTGTCCAGGGAAACAGAGCCAGAGGACATCGTTGACCCTCTGCAGGCAGAGGCAGCCCAGGCCCCTCGGCCGGGTGTGCCTATCCGTACCCCAAACACCTACCAGAGGCCGGATTTCCACAGTGAACACAGGCCAAGGCTGGGAAAGGCAGAATCCAGACAGAGGAGCAGGGCAAGCCAGGAAGAGCCCCGGGGGTGGTGACAGGGCAGCAGGAAGCAAGATGGGAGGGCAATGCTCGGCACACATGGAGCCTCTGCGCACCAGGGATTCCCAGGCCACCGTCACCCTCAGCTCACAGAACAGCATCGCAGGGCTGAGGAGTTAAGGGAACTTGATCCACGTCTCAGGGGCAGGGCCAAGCCTGGGGTCCAGCCCCTGAGAGTCTGTGCCAAAGTCCACCCACGCCCTACTGCCCTCCATGCCAAACACTGTGAGAACACAGGACCTCTGGGGAGCCGGGCTGGGGCAGGGACATAGACAACAAGAGCGGCTGTGCAGCAGCCGAGGCTGGACGAAGATGGCCATGCTGAGCTGGGAGGACCTTGGCCCATGTCCCCCACTAGAGTCGGTCCTGCTAGGAATCCTGGGATCAGAACGGCTCGTCGCTAAGACTGAGCACTGGGGGTGCCCACTCTGAGTTGGCCTTGTGCCCACTGTACAGGAAGGAAGTCGTTTGAAATCCCTAAAGTATCTCCTTCGTCCAGGACAAATTTTGGGTGCTGTCAGGCTGCCCAGTGCCACTTCCCCATGTCCGAGAGTGGGCGCTCCCAAGGGTGGAGGAGGAGGAGAGGGCAGAGGGCAGAGGAGGAGGGCCAATGACCTTCTCCTTCCTACAGTTAAGCCCTGACTGCCCAGGCCCAGGCAAGGTATAAAACACAGCTTTAAAGAAAGATCCTTATCAAAAAAAAAAAAGAAGCCTTCTCAGAAGAACAAACCATTTACAGAAAAACGATGGCACTGTGAGGAGACAGTCCAGGAGCTTACCAAGAAATTAAAATCCCTGCCGCTCACCAGGGTTTTCATTAATAAAAAGGAAAAAAAAAAATGGAGTTCAGAGCTGGAAATTTTCTTATGGACTTTTTTTCTCCCCAAATAAGGAGGATAAGTCAAGAGGACGGAGCTTAGTGGACAAAGGAGAGAAGCTGTGAATGGATGAGCAGAGTGGTAACGGCCTTAGTCCACTGACACTCTCATCACCCACTCTGTCCTCACCAAGTCTGCTCGTGGGGTCTGTGAGGACTTGCCTTCGGGAAAAAATAAATCAATGATCTTCTTCATCCCACTCCACCAACTGCGACCCAGGGTCTAAACGCAACTCTCAGCGCACAAAGAAGCTCGTGCAGACCCGAGCTCCTCCAGGGAACGCTGTCTCTAAAACCACAACCCGGGCAGTACTTTGAAGCATTCGGTTGGCCAAACCTAAAGTAGACTAAATTTCCCTTAAAAAACAAGCGAAAGAGGCTGACGCTGTAGTTCAGTGGCAGAATGCTTGCCTAGCACGTGTGAGGCACTGCATAAAATAATAATAATAAAATAAACAAATAAAACAAAGGCATGACAGTTTACAACTATGAAATATCCAAAAACTTAGCAATGTATGGCTTAACAAGCTGGTGTTAATTTTGCACGTGGACATTAACAAAATGTCTCAAGAGCAAGGGCTTCACCTTCCACTTGAGCCTGCCCACGTCACACTGCACAGAATCCACAGGTCACCTGTGGTCGTGAGCAGAAGGAAACTGGCCTTAGGAGCCTGAGGCCTTAGCGTGTTTTCCAGATAGTTGCTGCACCTGTTCACGTCAGCAGCCCGCGGCCTGCTGTAAAAACACGTCTGCTTGGTCTGAATCCAAGGCAAGCAAAGGACAGGGTGAAGAGAGGAGCGACAGGAGGGGCGCTCACGCTGGATGGCCCGCAGCCGGGGCAGCATGGCGGGGCTGCTGGGCGGGCTGCGGCTCCTGCTGTCCGGACTCCTGCGCTTGTCCAGGCTGGGTGAGGCCTGCACGGTTATCTTGTGCTGGAAATCTGTTGGATACAAATCAAAGAACCAAGATTTCACAATGTTACGTTATTTTCATCCACACGTCCTCTGTGCACAGCAATAAAAGCACACACTGCTGTAAGCAAGCACCAAGCAAGGCTATTTCAGAGTCTGTCTCTCATTTTGGTTTATCTGTCCTCAACTTGGGTTCCAGAGAATGACTGACAGGTTCTGTGTCAGGTACAATGACACGCAGGGAAATGCTCCTGGGTCATTACACAGCTCTTGATCCACTGGCAAGTGTCACCTGCGTGCAGTTGAAGACGGTTAAACACAAAGGTGAAGCAGGAGGCCAGGCCCATCACTGGCAAACCATGCACCGAGAGCAGGGAGGACTGCTCGGAGCCCGTCCCCTCACCCCCTGAAGGGCACCAAGCACTTCACAGGACCCTGTGGTGAGTGAGACAGAGGCGCACTCTACAAACACTCTCCAGGCTGTCCTCGCCTGGCTGGATGGGGCACAGCGAAGCCCCAACTGAGGGACTCTGATGACAGAGCAACATGGCCAGAGGGCAGGGAGGCTGAAGGGGAGAACCAGCAAACCTGGGGGCACAGGGAAAGGAACTCTCGGGCATCTTTCTGGGAGGTGCTGAGACGAACCTTTGCTTATCTGATCTCCCGCTCACGGGGCCGTTTTTTTCACGGCTGGGCAGAGGTGGGCGTGAATGTGCAGGTTTTGGCTGGTGAAGACACAAACAGTTCCTAAGAGCATAAAAGACACCCCCCAGGTTCTGGCCTGCTGCTACACTGGGCTCTGCTCCATCCACTCCTGACACCCTGCCTCGCACTGCCCATGAAGACCCCGCTGCTCGAATTCCACTGAACCAGCTTTATCTGTGTGTTTTGTTGTTGTTATTTTGCTAAAATAACAACAAAAATAAAAAAGTAAAATCTTTGGGACATGTTCATTTCATATTTGCAAGAGGGGCATAATTCACATTTTTGGAAACGATCCTTAAAGAACTTTAGTAGACGACCTATTATTTGAGACGAAGTGGGGTTAGAATTCGGAAGGCAAGGCATCTATGCAATCACTCAAACTCAAAATCTCAGGTTGTTTTGATACTTTCTTCTTCCTGACCCTACACATCCATGAAGCACAAAATTCTATTATATTTATTACATATTATTACATTATAAATTCTGTTGCATATTCTTACAGAAGAGAATTTACATCCAGGTTCTAGAGTTAGCAAACTTGGTGTCCCAATTCTACCCCTTACTAGCCAGGTGAATTCTGGGAAAGTAACTTCTTTAAGTCTCACTACATTCACTTATAAAAATTGTTGGGAAAAAAAAACATTATTCCTAATTCACAGGACTGTGATGGAAAATTGAGCCTGAAAAAGTGAAGAGTGCCCACCACCAGCCCTAACGGCAGCAGGTGCTGGTGCTCATGACCTGCTCGCTGTCCCTCCCCACGACCACCATGTGTGCACTCAGGCTGCATCTGGGCTGCACAGTGCCTTCTCTCCTCTTCCCACCCTCTTGGGCTGAGTCCAGCTCACAGTGGCTAGATGCACTTTTTAAAATGCATGACTGACCGTGGCAGTCCCCTGCTTAAAATTCTTCAAAAGCTTCTCATGATTCCAAAGTTACAGATTAAAATGTAGCTGACTCAGAGACACCTGCACCTGGAATGTGGGCCTCTAGCCTCTTCTGTGATGCTGGGGCTGGACCCCAAGGCCTCAAGCATGCCAGATCAGCACTCTACCTCCGAGCCACAGTCACAGCCCCCAGTGCCCATTTTAAAATGCTATATTTTAGGTTCAGATTCTCCTGCAACTACCCAACCCTGCCACACAGCAAAGGAGAAGTCCAGAAGATGCCGGATGCATGTGCTCCAGCAGGACTCGCAAATGCTACCCCACCAGGAGGCACTTCTCCCACAGGAGGGGATAGGCTACCACAGGGGACATGGGACACGCAGGGATGAGACTATGCTGGGGTGAGGGTGCCAACCGTGATCAACTAGAGGCAGGAGAACAGGCCCAACAATCTGAACTCAGAGTGTGGCCTCCCCTACCGAACCTGGGCCTCGTGGGTACCCTTGACCTTCTGAAGCAGGGAAAGGGCGAGTCTGTCCCAGTTCTGTGCTCAGGAATTCCACCTTGTTGCTTAGTGCCTGGCTGCCGTGAGGCTCTCCCTCTGGATATCTGCTCCCAGCCAGAACCGCGGCGCGGGTGCTGAGGAAGGCTCTGCAGGTGGGTCAGCTATGCACTCAGCCAACAGCCTCCAGGGGATCAATCACTTTCACGTGAAGGCATGTAACCCTCCAGAATCCCGAGGAGCCCGCCTGCTCCCCGTGCACATGCACGCTCTCGTACACATGTGTGCAGCGGTTCCTGCAGGACTTAGTCCTTCTGAAGCTGATGAAGTTAGAACACAATGCTTTAGAGAAATACCAAACCTGGGAATCTTCACAACCTCTCCTCTTTGCTTCTTACACATCCTAAAAGCACAACCTAAGTTCAAAATAAACCCAGTAGAGAGGGAGTGATTTCAAGTGATCACAACACAAAACATCTTGTGACCCTACCTCTTCCTTCTACAAGTTCCGAGAAAAACATTCAGTATAATCACAAAGCATAAAGTTTCACAATTAAGTGGCACAGATTATGCTATGTCGCTTTTTAAATTGCTAGTCTTCCTTATTTCAGAGCCAGGCACCAAGAGATCCTAGCAGGGATAAAACAATATTAGTTTTCTAACTGTAAGTCATCATGGCTATAAATAGTCATAAGATTAAACATCATCATCAGTGATTCTCAAAGATAAAATCACAAGTGAACCCGACTATTCGCCTTGAGTAACAGGTGTCTGAAAGAACCACAGGCACACATATTGAGGGCTGATTTGTAGGAGCTTCTGCGAAGTTCTCTGATCTGGTTCCACATAGAGAACCTGCAAAGGGGCTCATGGTGGTAAGGGAACACCCTGGATGGAAAGCCACACCTCCCAGCTCTGTCTTCCTGGACAGGGTGCCGAAAAGAACTGCCTACTAGATGATAAGTATAACTCCCTTGAATGTAAAGTATGAACAACTGAATATAAGGCATAAATAACTGCTGTTCTTCTACACTAAGAACGCCTGCCCTGCTCTGGGTATTGCACTTGGTACTGCACCCAGGAGGAAGGGTTTCCACACTAGTACCAGGACTGCAAGGTGCAACGCCCCCTTGTGGGCACAGGAGGTAACTGCAATGCCAAATCCCAGAGGCTGATCTCATTCCTGCCTGATGGACAGATAGTAAGTAGCACAGCAGGGGATTCTTTGGTTATGTTTTAACTAAAGACTTTCACTAAGTGCCACAAAGTAAATAAATATGTAACTAGAAGAGAAACATCCAATAATACAAGCCAGGAATAAAAACAAAAAAAAAATAGATATATTTAGTCTGTAGAAATAATAAGCTCCAGGTATCAGCCAAGGGGCATTGAAAGGAAAAGCAGGAGTGCAAGTCTGACTTAGAGATCCTAAGGAATTTCACTTACTCTCCCTGCCCATGAAGAGCAGAGAACCACTGGGATGGTTTAACTTTTCTTCCAAGATTTTTGCCTTTCCGAAATCCAATTCTTGCTACTTGCTCCCCCAGAGTTCCCAACAGAAACCATGAATGTCAATGACCACAGCTCGGTTTCCACATGGGCAGGAAAGGGGTGCAGGCAGAAAAGGGGTGCAGAAGGCAGCTGGAAAAGAAAGCTACCGTCTAGTGCCTCTCAATCTTCCCATCTGCTATGCAGGAAAGCAGAAACCTCACTGTAGACACAAGAGTCTATAACTTACTGCCGAGACCTATATATGAGACTGTCCTGTCAGTGGGCTCCAGGCACACTCCAGCTGAGGCAAACATCAGAAGAGAGCCTGAAAACACAACTGGTTTTCCTCACCAGAGAGGGAAGTGTGTAAGGCCCCCAGCCTAGTCTCACCTCGTCAAACCGAATCATCAGTAACAGATAACCTTCATCACCACCACACATTAGCAATTTCTTTTTTTTTTTAATTTTTTTATTTTTTATTTATTTTTTTATTGGTTGTTCAAAACATTATAGAGCTCTTGACATATCATATTTCATACATTAGATTCAAGTTGGTTATGAACTCCCAATTTTACCCCAAATACAGATTGAAGAATCACATCGGTTACACATCCACATTTTTACATAATGCCCTATTAGTAACTGTTGTATTCTGCTACCTTTCCTATCCTCTACCATCCCCCCTCCCTCCCCTCCCATCTTCTCTCTCTACCCCATCCACTGTAATTCATTTCTCTCCTTGTTTATTTTCCCATTCCCCTCACAACCTCTTATATGTAATTTTGTATAACAATGAGGGTCTCCAATTTCTAATCAACCAACAGCACCTTCAAAAACCTTAAAAAGTCACTCTATCCTGCAAGCCTTCCAGTGTCTGTAAATAGTTTATAAGACAATTTATACACACGTTGTGTAAAATACAACTGTCATCACAGTTATTTAAGTGAAATTTCCATGTCATTAACAAACACCTTAGGAAGACACAGCATCCACAAAGAGCATCTTAACACAAACACATATGTACCTGGATAGATAATATAATTCTATATCAAAGTTTTAGCAATCCTTGTATGTTATTATCACAATGTTTAAAAAAATGCTTTTGAAGGCTTCCCTAGATTTACTGGTTTATTTTTATGCGCTTGGATGAAGGTTGGAGTATAACTGAAGAACTCGATTTGCTATGTTGACTGTGCTGATGACGGCAAACGTGTCCCTGTGAACTCGGGCGCCAGATGTGATCACAGATCCTCGAGATATCCTTAACCTTTAGAATGAAATGTCAACGTCCTACTGTTCCGTACTTTACAGTGCCACCCGGTGCCATCAGTGCCACCAGCAGGACACAGGCTCTGCTTTGATTTCAAAAGGACTAGATCGACCCACCACGACACCGGGAGGCAGGCTGAGGACTGAAAGAACGGCCACACACTCCTCTATGCTGTTTTGCACCTGAAGGTCATCGGGTCACTGAATGAGGACAGGATGAGCAACCAACTGTGCATATTTACGTATTCACTGTTTTAAAAACCTTCCTGCCCAAGCTTTCACAGTTCTGAGGAGACAAAGCCAGTTAAGGGTTTGAGGCACAGAGATCCTCCAGAAACGTGAGAACACATCCTACCTGAGGGGAGACTGATGAGATGTCCATCTTTGAGCTTCAAGCGGCTCCTCCTGAACTTGCCCTTCCTCCTCTTCACCTGCGGCTTCTCCTGGTTCAGCTGGAAGATCAAGAGGTTCAGCTCTCGCTCCAGCACGTCGATCTCACGCGCTGCCAGCTGCTGCTCCCGGCGCCGGAGCAGAGCTTCCTGAGACTTCTGCTGCAGAGTAGCCCGCACCAGCTCCTCCTCCCGGGACCGCAGCTCCTGCAAGGGTCACACCCAGGGAGTCACTCCCCGCAGGGAGGAGGCCCTTCAGGACTCTAACACCTCCTGCAAACCTCAGCCTCTGGATTCCCAGGCGCACTGGGCTAAGCTCCCTGTCCTCAGGAGCTCGTGGGAGTCAGGACAGCCAGCATGCGGAGCCAGCCAGCCCACCAGGACCTGGAGGAAATCCAGGCCTCTGCGCTCCCTGTGCCCTCTTAGCTCTGTGACCCAGAGAGGGCATCTCTGTGCCCTCTCAGCTGTGATCCAGAGGGAGCATCACGAGCTCTCACACCTGGGCTGCACGTTTGCCTGCAGCCTGCAGCCACCCGGCACATCGAGGTATGTTAGCACAGCAACGAGCACAGGCCTGAGTGGCCCATTGCAAAAGGAAGCCCAGCGGTGAAGCCATCAGTGGAAGGATGATTACTCTAATTCCAAAGCCTGCAGTCCAGATTTCTTTAGAGAGGCCCTTCCTGTGGGCATTTAACAGCTGCTTGAGAATAAAACATGAGATGGAGAGAAGAAAGGAAGCAAGCTGGTGTGGGAGGAGGCAGAAAGAGCCTGCCGGAAGGGACAGTGCTAGAAGGGACAGTGGAACACACCAAACCGCGACCCTCTGCACAGGCACCCCCCCATGGAGCTTTCCTGGCCCCAGACAGCTCCTGTGAATTACTCAACAGAAGTTCCTCGGCAATGCCTACCTACTGACTAATATCAACTTCCTCTTGGTTTTGGTTTTAGAATTTACTGAATTTCTGAGAAATCGGACATCTATGAGTTAAAAAATATTTCATGCCTCTTGGAAAAAAATTATTCAACACGGAATCTGAGAATGCTATTACGTTTAAACCATATCCCCATTCCTGTTTCTATTGTGTTCTCTTCTTTACCAGGGACATAACTATTCCTTTGAGGGGTGAACTCCTTTCTATGGTAGACATACTGCTATTAAATCCAGCACTTACACGGAAAACAGGGTATCTGCAAGCTCTTCCCGTACTCTGCTCAGACGAACTCAATCTTAGCGCAGCCTCAGTCCACCCTTGGTTGGATCTGCAGACGGCTGCTCAGGCAGAGCTCCAGGATAGGCTTTGGGAGTCCTGAGGGTGGGGAACATGTCCCACTGCATGTGGCCCACCTCCAGGGTGCTGGTCCCCAGGGCCAGCCAGGGACTAGGAGGCCAGTTCAACTCTGCCAGCCCCTTGGACTTTACAAATGGACCCAGGTCTGTCAGAACAATTATCACAAAGCAAAATAAACACAGAACACCACCTCCGCCACCCCCCCGCCCCTACCACACACACACACACAAACTAATAGGACAAGATCCAGAAGAGCCTGGAAGAGCCGGGGTGCAGCTCAGAGATGGAGCCCTTACCTAGCAGGATGAGGCCCTGGGTTCCAGCCTCAGCACACAAAAAATTAAGAGACCAGGAGCTCCAAGAACAAATGTGTTCATTCAGATCAAACCAATTCTGAATTTATGGCAATTTCACCAAAGAGAACTGAAAACTCTGAAGCATCCTTTAGTTTAAATTTTTTAAAATAAAGTGCACAAACAAAACTGCAGAGGAAATGGTTTACCCCAGATAGCCAGCCTTCTGGTCGGCCTGTGGATAAGCACCAGCTGGGTCCTGCTTATACAGCTCATTACAGTGTGTCAGGTGCAGACTGCTATTTATTACTTGAAAAGAAAGAAAAATGTTATGTATTTTTAAAAGTTCTGTAATTCATTTTTTCACTGGTAACTTTCTCCAACTAGTTTGTCCAAATTGGAGCTTTTACCACAGTGTATTTGGGGACAGAGGATAATTTCTATTCAGCTTACAGCTTCTAACTCCCAACATGACCTTTTAAAAAAGATATTAGTTTTCAGCAGTGTTGACGCCAATCCAGCTCACTATTGTCAAATGAGAGGCATAAGGACGAGATATGGGCAGCACATTCACTCGGGCTTTTGTGTCACTACTACATGAATTAAATAAGAAACCACTTTTAATTCCAGGTTCAATCTAAAATATGCATCCCCTTGTAATACCTCACCCGAAAAAAGAAAAAAAAAAAAAAAAACACTTGCCTAAAACATGGTAAATATTTATATATGATCAAAGAGAAAGCAGTCAAAGAGTCCTGAGGGTGGGGAACATGTCCCACTGCATGTGGCCCACCTCCACTTCTGTGAATTTTAAAATTCTAAAGTAAAAGAAAAAAAGAGGTCTGGGCATTAAACCCTCTGGCTATTTTGTAATGAAGCACACCAAGCAAGTCCTCCTGCTGGAAGGAGTGCCAGAAGGGGCAGTTGTTGGCTGCAGGCCATCCTTGAAATGGCAGATCCGGGTTCCCAGACGGGCCGCTCAATCATTAACGACAACCTCCTGTCCCACAGAACCCAAGCAGGCACTTGGAGAGAGGCTGGGGGACTCGGGACCCACATTTGAGAAGCTGTATGTAGCTGAGCAATGAGACCGTGGCGGCCCAGTGCCTGGCCATCCATTCCAGCCCACGCCTCCCAGCCCAGGAGCCCACGCCCCCTTGTGAGCAGAGAAGACCCAGCTTGGACCCTGTGCTCCTCACTGTGTCAGAAAGATGCCATCAGGAAGCTTTAAGCAAAACATAAATTCATAAGGTGGGATGATTCTCTTATGATGAATCAAAGGCTCACAAGATACCATCAATGCTGGATTCCAAAGAGCAATGGGTAAGAATCAAAGCGAAGGAAAAAATCAGCACCAAAACAGCTAATGCTGGGATTACTACAAGGGTATAACCTGATAGAGGTCACCAAAATGCAATCAGAAGAATAAGAAAGACTCCACTCTCAACTTTAAGAGGCAGAAAGTGCTCTGGAAGCAAGCTCTTATTCTTAACCCACCGACAGGAGAAAAGCCCAACACACCTGCGTCCTGCTTCATCAATGACTAAAGGAAAAAGGTCAGAATAGCTAATGAGATCACTTCACAATTTTAATTCTGTGATTTTTAGTATTTTTAATATTTTTGCCTCAAAATCCTCTACCCCTGCATAAAGTCATTTTTATTTTTGTGATGAACCATCAAATTTTAGTATTCCTGAAAATAATTTAGAGAAACGTAAAAGGGAAAAATATCATTTTTAAGTCAACTAAAAGCACTGAAGTTCACCCTAAATGTAATGGTGACCTCCCCGCTGAGAGGAGCCCTGCCAAGAGCTGCAAGGCGAAGGGCCAGCCAACCTGTAGCCTCCACATCCCTCCCCAGCAGGTGCCCACCTTCTGCCAGGGCACCACCCAGGTCAGCTAAGGCCAGCCTGTCCTCTCCCGAGGTGAACAAGTACCCAGCTCTTCCTTAGTGGACTGGTGTACTGTAAGGAAAGTTCGACCGACCTCCCCCAATCCTAGGGACAATGGCCTTGCTATGACACTCCAGTGCCCAGAAGCAGAGAGTGATGCTGAGTTCAAGCCCATTTGGCCAGGCCATCTGGCTCAGAGCCCTGGTCCTCACCACTAAAGATGGCCACCAGTGCTGGCATGAGACCCCTGGGTGATCCCATGCCATCTCCTGAGCTCCCTAGAGGGGAGCTGACAGCCTTCATGGCAGGCTAACATCCCAAGAGCCCAAAGTCATCCATCTGAAGACCAGACCTCAGTCCTCCTGAACGTACGTCCCCCTTGTCCACCTGACAGTCTGATGAGGTATGGGATTCCTACAAGGGTATAACCTGATAGAGGTCACAGAAACTTACCATGTTGTACTTCAATGTGACATGTTAGGAATCTTGGGCACAAACATTCAGAGGGCTCAACAGTACTGCAGGTCACGCACTCCAGGCAGGAAGAAACCCTGATCATCAAAATGCTCAGGCACTACAAAATGTCTTTAAGAAATAAATATTACCACTGCACCAGAGAGGCGTGCCTGAATTTGGAGTCCCTACGTGGCCCTCAATAGCATCTGTCTTCATCCAGGAAACCACACGACTCATCTCCCAGTCCACCTTCCCACTGTGCTCCTGACCCAGGGTCCCCTCTCGTGTCACAGAGCTGCAGCCTCAGTGTGCTTAGCATATGGGATTATCCACCCCACACCCCGTGAAAGCCTAAGCCAAGCACAGCTCTACGGCAACATCTTAGGAGCCCAAACTTATGCACGGTCCCATTTCCCCAGCAAAGCAATGGTCTCGGAAATCAGAGAGGTGAAACAGGAAGAACCAGCATCAAAGAGGCTTTGGAAGCCCTAACCATGAAACCATGCAGACCTTGTGAGTCTGAGGTGCATGAGCCAACTGTAAGAAGACATTTTTGTGACCTCCAAGTACCAAGCAAGTATATGAGATGGAAGGGTTACTGTGGATGTTTTGGCAAGAAAGCTAAAGATGCACCAAAATGCTTATGGGTAAAATAACATGATTTGGTTTAAATATTCCAGTTTAAAAAACACAATGGGAATCAGGTGTGGTGATGCAGGCCTGTAATTTCAGCTACTCAGGAAGCTGAGTCAGGAGGATCACAAGTTCAAGACCAGCCTGGGCAACTTAGTGAGACCCTGTCTCAAAAAACAAAAAGTCCTGGAGATGTAGTTTAGTGGTATAGCACCCTGGGTTCAGTCTCCAGTAATGCCAAATAACAGTAGTAGGAGTAGTAGTAATAATAATAATAGTGGGGAGAGATTTACCAAATGATGAAATGATGGCAATTACTAAACTGGTTAATGCACACAAAAGGTTTATTATGCTATTCCTTTTTTTTTTTTTTTTAACATTTAAAAATTTTCCAAACAAAAGGACTTTTCCCCCAATTATCTATTTTAAGGACAGTTTTGCTTTTATTTTTAACCAAAAGAAAGCAAGAATCCATAAATCCTGAAAATACTGTAGAATAACGCTACTAGTGACTTTGGCTTTTATTTTCCATAATTTTTATGAGTGTAAGCATGTTACAATTAAAAAGTCTACCTCACCTTTTCCTTGGTTCTCAGCTCATCAAACATGTGCTGAATTTCCAGTTTCCAGTCATCCTGCATGGAATGAAAAGAATCCTGGGGCATTTCGGTCAGCACGGCCTCTTCTAGAGCGGTCAGCTGCTGGAGAATCAAGGCGAAGGACGGGCGGATGTGAGGGTCTTGCTCCCAGCACTCTAAGATAAACAGGAACCATGTGATTCTCCCTGGGCATACTTCAGGGGACTTCCACAGTGAGGTTTTAAGATGTATTTTACACCAACCCGGTTTTCAGCTTGACATCTGTCACTGAACCAGAAACCCATGTCTTCAACGTCTGCCCTGAAGGTTTAAGGACCCACTGACAAGAATGTTCACACTGTATCAACCCAGGTCCCTGCCAGGAAGGCTGCTGTGGCCAGCACCACAATACGGTCAGCACCTGGACCCGTGTGTCCCATGCCTTGCCGTGAATGGTGTTGTAGAGGCCTCAGCTGCCAGGGTCACAGACTTCCTGGTGCAGAAATGCATGTCCATAAAACCCACCCCAGGAACACAGTCTCCAGAGTGTCGTCCTCACAACAGCAGTTCTAGGAAACAGCCTGACCATGGGGCTAGCACGGCTCACCAAGAATAAACGAGTTTCAAGAGATAAGGATCAGATAGACAAGGTCAGGTACAACCAGGCCAGGTAAGCCTGTAAAACACTTCTGATCGTTAGGTATGACAAATGGCAGATGTGGCCCAGCTCAGGGCCGCTTGAGTTCTGTGCTGTACAGGGAAACTTTCATTCCACTCGGCTGAGCTCTGTGCAGAAAGGAGGCTCTGTTAAAAAACACATGGTGTTCAGCTACACGGGTCACCAGCGGGTCACATGAGGGTTCCTATCCAAGACGAGGCTTCTCCCCTAAGCAACTGGGAACTGGAATCACCAGACACTGCTTTTATGGTTATCCATGCGGATGTCCTCACGAGCACCTCTCCTTGCCCCCGACACATGAAAGCAATGGTTGCACAAATAAATACCTTTCATGAGCTTGGCAAACGGCTCGGGACAGGTGGACGGGATGGGCAGAGTGAGCTTGTTGACAGCCACACCATAGGCCACAGCAAGACCGTCGATGCCACGGTAGGGCACCTCTCCCGTGAGCAGCTCCCATAGCAGCACGCCATAGCTGGAAAGAAAAGTCAGCAGGGTGTCAAAGGGCCCAGGCGCCCCTTCCTCAAGACAGCTTTGACACACATGTGGCCTTCCTGAAGTCCCCACCAGGGTGGCTCACCCAGCTGGCCTAGTGGCCACTGTCCAGGGGGAGGACAGCTCAAACACCTGCACACCACACAGATCCCCTCCACTAGGGCTGCCTGCACTCTAGGCTGGGAACCGACACGCACAGGAAAGAAGGGAGAACACGGCACATGCCAGGAAAAGGCCCTGGGGTGCGCTGGTGCTCCTCCACCCTGGGCAGGGCTGTTCTGGCACCGAGGCCTGTGGCGCGCCCAGGCAGGATGCAGGCCGCGGTGAGCTGCTCACTAGCTCTGTCTGCACTCACAGCCCAGAGAGACCATCTTCAGTCAGCTCAGCCCTAAATAACAGCAAACCCTGCTCCACCCCTCAGAGCTGTTCTGTGTAGAAGAGAAAAGAGAAAGGAATGCATCACGTACATGACGCAGCACCACAGATGGTGACATGCCAGACCTCTTAGCTTTCACCCTGAAACCAATTCTTTTCCAAGATTATCTGGTTAGTTTCTTGTCAATTATTTCCATCTTGATTCATTAGTAATGACATGATTTCAAGAATAAGTAAACTTAACTCATATATTGGTTAAGAAAAATCACCTCAGAGCAGGGGATCAAAAAATTCTCAGAACTCAAAGTCTTCAACATAAAAAAATTTTTTTAAAAAAATCTCATTAGCAGGGGCTGGGGTTGTGGCTCAGTGGTGGAGCACTTGCCTGGCTGGCATGTGTGAGGCACTGGGCTCGATCCTCAGCACCACAGAAAAATAGAGAGATAAATAAAATAAAGGTATTGTGTCCAACTACGACTAAAACATTTTTTAAGGAAATCTCATTAGCAAACGACACAACCAAAGCATAAAACAAGGTGATTTTTCTTCTCAGAAGTCTCAGGGAAAGAACGACCCTACAGGACAGGTCACCCCATGGAAGCCCAGCTGGGAGGACACAGCTGTACCCAGGGCTGACGCTGAAGCGGGAGGCCTGTGTTCCTGTCCTCTGCTGGGCAGGAAAGCCCATGACAGCCCTCCCCTGAGAGCCCCAGGGCATGTGACCTGATGTTGGTGCCTGGAGTCACAGGTCTGGTCCCAGGACTGAAGCCTGCTTCTCACTGGCCTCACCACCCGGAGCAGCACCCCGAGGAACTTAACTTCTCGCACCTGGCTCCCTAAACTGTACAACTGGGGCAGCAGGAGCTGCTGTGGACGTCAGGTGAGTGTCCAGCTTCACGCACAGGAAGTGACCCTGCAGTGGAACACTGGCAAGGGGGGAGGGGAAGAGGTCCGGTGGACACACATCCCGGTCCACCCACTGCACAGGCAGGACCTGCTTTCTGAAGGCTCTTCTTCTTGTGGAAACATTACAAAAGGAGACGTGGTGGCCAGGGGAGGCAGGATCGAGGAGAAACCTCCTCTGTGGGAGTCCAACCTTGCACGTGACTGAGTCACACTCCCGGCTGGGTGCTGAGGCGCTCAGTCACAGAAATGTGGCAGAGCTTTCCCCACCCTTCTTGAGTGCGAGGGTCGTGTCTCGTGCATGGGTGTGTCTTGCTACAGCCCATGGGTGAAGCTACGCTCACCTGTTCCTTTGTCATATAACCCCTTGCCCTGTTTAGGATAGAATCTTCCATGGAAGTGCCTTGTGTGTGTCCCCTTCTCTTACTGTGCCCTTGGGTGTGCCTACCCAGGTGTCAGTCAACCTGCTGACAGTGGACATCATGAAGATAGACTCAGCCCCCTGAAACCTGGCCACTTGCCTCATTTGAATATCTTCTCCTCAATAAAAGGTGTCAACGTGTGCTCTCGTTCTCTCTCTTCCTGCGGACCCTTAAGATCAGAGGAGCTGTCACAGCGACCCCAAAGAAAAAGTTATTGTGTCTCTTGTGTGGTTATTTTGTGCAGCCCAATTAGCCCAATTTAACTGGAGTGACCCCTGAGCCTTTTAGTCACGAAAAGAAACCCGGCACTCCCAGCCTCACTTGCGCCCCCCCTCTGCACCCAGCAGCCCCGAGGGTCTCGGGGCTCTGCTTTCTTATTTCCTGTGGTTCCTGCCTGCTGCCCACCTTGCTTTTGGCCTGTTTCAGTACCACTAGCCTGGCGAGGCTCTCCCACCATCTACCAAGCAGCGGGAGCATCAATGACAAGCAAGCCAACTGGGGAGAGCCCTGCTTCCTGGCTGTTGCAAGCCCCCAGTGTGACTCAGTCACGTGCAAGGTTGGACTCCCACAGAGGAGGTTTCTCCTGGATCCTGCCTACCCTGGCCACCACGTCTCCTAGGGGGAGCTTCCTTCTAAACAGACAGGGCCACTGGGAGCATGTGGAGCTCACGCCCCCTGCTGACCACAGGCCTGTGACAGAGGCACAGGATGATATGGCTCCCGCCTTCAGACCTATCATTTTGAATGTGAACCTGATGGATGACGTAGTTTAATAATTCTTAGAGTCCTGAAGTATGATTTCTTACAAGGATGGCCAATTTCACTCATCTCACATGCTAGAAAACCACTGTGATGACATCAATGAAAACCCTTATTTCCCTATAAAAGCCCATGCTCAGCCTCTACCAGGGGACAGTCTAACTCAGTAAGCAGGGACGTGTAAGCCTTTGAATTTTTTTAAACTGGTGCTAAGACACCACAGAATTCCCCACCCAACAATAAGCTTCTTACACGTTGTAAGTAAAATAACTAAATCGTATTGTAAATGTTGTAAATATAAAGCAACTTTATAAAACTTTTACTGACAGGTGTTTCTGCCACTGACTTCACGTGTGGGTCTGAGTAACTTCCAGTGCATCTTAAGATTAAAGGAAAAAACAATTTTTGCTGATCAGAAATTTGGAAGTCAGACACATCTGGGTTTAAACAGAGGCTTATCACTTCGTGGAAATGGACACTAGCAAGTGACATTGTCTCTCCTGCCATTAGTTTTCTTTTGTGTTAAAAAATAAATAAAAATTTGAGTTTTAACCACAATGAAACACACTTCACACCTGGGACACTCATGAGTCAGAAAATCAGATAACGACCCACGTTGGCAAGGAACCTGTGGTGAGCTCTGAAAGGAGCAGCACTTTTGGAAACCAGGAGTGGCTTCTCAACAATTAAACATAGAATTGCCACGTGGCCCAGCCACGGCACTCCTGGGTACATGCCGGAGAACCAAACCCGCGTCTTCAGGGAAACCTGCACGTGGGTGTTTGCAGCAGCATTATCCATAATAACCAGCAGTAGACGCAGAGCAAACACTCACCGCCAGTTGAATGGGCGAGCAAAATGGGGCCCATCTGCAGAAGGGACTATCACTTGGCCCTGAAGAGAATGAAGCTCGTGACGCAGTGGAAGAAGCCAACACAAAGGGACAAATACTGGAAGGTTCCATTCAGTCAAAATGTTCAGAATAGGCGAGTCCACAGACCTGGCATGCAGACTGGTGCCCGGGGCCAGGAGGGAAGGGGCCCTGGGACTGAAGGGTGAGGGGATATGGAGCTGCTTTATAGGGTAACAAAAACGCTCCACGTTGACCGGGCTGATACACCGAAACCCACTGTAGTGTGCCGTTCAGGGGCGAATTGCACGATATGGAAATTGCCTGTCAGCAAGGCTGCTCAAAGACCACAGAGAAAAATCTGTGAGTTTAACATGTGCCACTCAGGGCTTGATGAGCGACAGCCAAGGCTAGCTAGCTCTGAGGACACTGGAGCTGTTGGGAGGCCTGGCTTCTCTCTGCCCTCCTGCTGTTGGTGATGTCACTCTAAGGAGGTACAGCTGAGTGACAGCAGCAGCACCTGGTGTCCCAGCCGGGTTCACTCTCCGTCCTCACCCCAAGGCCCTCAACTTTCGAGGAAACATTGAGGACATGGAGGGACCGTCTAAATTTCCTTTTCCTCCAGCTCCTTCCAAGCTAGTTGTCTGTGAATCACAGAAGTCAAGTTTGCTTGAGGGGGGATTTCCTTTCATTCCCTGGCCCTGCCCTTCACTCAGACTGTGAGCTCCAATCAGCTCCGGACTTCACAGGAAGCTTCGCCCAGTACACGGGGTCTCGACTACAGAACCCTCAAGTCCCCGTCCTGTGGCTCTTGACTAGGAATCTAAACCCCCTGCAGGTGCACCTGGCTGCTCAGCTCGGGGCCACCCAGCCCCATGGGACTCAGCACAGCCACAGCTCACCTCCAGACATCACTGCCCTTGGAGAACAGGGAGGACCTGATGACCTCAGGGGCCATCCAGGCGTAGGTGCCGGCCGCACTCATCCTGGTGGTCCTGTGCCACTCGCGGGCCAGCCCGAAGTCCGTGATCTTCAGCGTCTTGTTGTAGACGTCGTCCTGCTCGATCTTCTCCAGCAGCAAGACTGAGGAGAGCCAAGGAGGACACGCTCATCGCCCCGCTCTCTGGTCATGGGTTTTCAACGGCACTTAAAACATGATCTCACTGGAGTTTGGGGCACAGGTGAGAATGAATTTGTATTTCATCATTTTTCCTAACTTAAAGCAGGCAGGTCTATTATAACCCTGACTGGGTCATTTGTGCCTCAAGTTACGCATTTTTAAGAAAATCTACAGGTGCAACATAGCTTAGTAGTTGCTATTTTTCTTTTTGGGAAAGGAAAGGGTTTCCATGGCAAGAAACATTTGCTGAGACTTCTGATCTGTAACAATTTGTCTGATATGGAAAAAAAAAAAAATACACTGTTTTCTTCCCAGAAATGCCTCGTGGCCCAAGGAGACATTCTCATGACTGGACGGTATATTACCGTAACTCACGACCATAAGATTTTAGTCTCCTGAATTTACAGAACGCTCGCCATCATCCTTTAGCTCCTGAACATTATTTATAAGATGTCATTAATTGCTTTACTGAAGCTTGAAATACAGCAAAAAGCAAAAGCTTCAGAGAGGCCCCAGGTGCCAGTGTCCTCAGCCCCGCCTCCTGCAGTGAACTTGCGGGCAGGGAACTCACACCAGGTCTGGGGCCTCTCCTGTGGGCCTCTCCTGCTCTGCAGCTCGCTGGGTGCATTCAGTCCCGCCAGGCGGCCAGCCCTTCACCTTCCTGGCGCCCTCCCATCCTCTGCCCCTGGCTGATTCTCCAATGCCCAGAACCTCAAGCACGTGTCCCCGGGTTTCCAGGAGGCTCCCACGGAACCAGCGACCACGCCCTCCTCCTCTGTACACACACCACCGGCAGCAGGTCCCCCAGGCATCACGGCACTGTTTACCTCTTAAAATCCCAGGAACAAACTACCAGCACATGCAACAGGATGGACCTCAAAACCATTCTGTGAACTGACAGCCAGACATGAAGGCCCCTACTCTAACCCCACAGGAGGTTCTGGAGAGGCAAACCTGGGTCAGTGCTGCCGGAGGCTCCGGAGGAGGTCTGACTGCAAAGGGGCACCCAGGAAGCTCGTGGGGGTGAGGAAAATTCTGCACCTTGATGGTGACGGTCACAGGACTCTATTAATCTGCCAAAACTCATCAAACTGCACACACTCAGGGGGCCACTTCACTGTGTATAAACCAGATTCTAATAACCCGGCACTAAAAAAAAAAAAGAAAAAAAAAAGCCCCTTTGTGGTTCCATGTAACCCAGGCCAGTGTCCACACCCCTAACTGGGCAGCCACAGTCCTCTACATTTGCACACTGACCTAAGATGCACCCCATACCTCATTCTCTAGAGCCGGGCTGGCTTTTCAGCCAGACCAAAGGTCTCCTTGGTGAGACCCTCCAACCCCCCAAGGGGGAGAAACGACCCTCCCGTCCTGCATGCAATCCACACAGCACTCAGGAGGCATGGTGCACCGTGACACCTGTGTTCACCCGACTCTTGCTCTGGACAGCCAGTCTGGGGTGCAGGGCCCAGAACAGAGGGGGGCATCAGGGAGAAGAGGAGGTAAATGGCAGAAGACATTCGCCTTCAGCTCCTGAACCTGCTCTGCGGAGACTGATTCAGAGTAAGAGCTGAATGTCCACAGAAGAGGACACACGGGCCCTGACACTGCCCTGGCTCTTGCCCTCCTACCCCCTGGGGACATCAGATTAAGAAGAGTCACCAACAAATACTGAGTGTCCCCTGCATGCTCTCCTGCCACCAGCATGATCTCATTCACAAAAGCCCCAAGAGGCAGTCTTCATGACCAAAGGAGAGTCAGAGAAAGCGGAGTGACTGAGCAAATCCACTGAACAGAGAGAGCGGTACACATGGGGAGGGAGGGTTTCACTCAGGTTCACCTTGAAAAGTAAAATAAGTTCTTCAATTAAAAGAGCAACCAGGTGCTCTTAGAAGGAAAACAGTCCTTAGAAAGACAATGAAAAAACAAGCATATGAGGTTTTGGAATGAACTATCCAAACAAAACTGGGGCAAGACAGAAGGCATGATATTCTTCATGTCTGATCATAAGAGCCATTTTCTCCAGTGTCAGTCTATGCTGAGAACACTCTCTGCCAGGTGAGGCCAAAGATCTCTCATTATATAACCCACTACACAATTGACAGGTAGACACTGTTGTCTCCACGTTATAGATAAGAAAGAGGCACAGAGAGGTTGAATACACGGTATACAGTCACACAGGTGGGGGGGGGCAGAAAGGCCCAGTGTGACCCCAGAACTGGCTGCCCTCATCCTTCCAGCAGAGCCCAGCTGACAGCTGTCATCAGTTCCTTGGAAGAGCTTGCTCTCTCTGCAGGGGATTTCTCCCAGGTGCCTCCTGTTTTGATTTCCTGTCTCTGGTTCCCCACCTATGGGTCTGTGGGCAGGCACCCACACCAGCAGCTTGGGTTGTGCTGGAGAGAGGACAAGTGACATGTGAGGCGCCTACAACAGAGCCCGAGACTCAGCCGCCCACCATAGGACCTCCCACGCAGACACAGCCTGGGTTCAAAGTGTTTGTGGCAAGTTTTCAAATTCACTCTCGTGGACTTCAGTGAACCCTGCCAGGCTTCTGCCAGGCCAGAAGCCACCGTGAGAAAGATGTGCATTTACCTGCCCTGTGCTGTCCAACAGCTACCATACCAGTCATAAAAACCAGTGCACCTGGAGGCCGCCAGGTCTGAATGGGAGGGATATGTGCAAGGGCCCTGAGCTGGCAGAAAGCAAGGAGAGCCCTCCTACGCCAAGGCCCAGGGTTCCAAGAAAGGCCCATTGTCTGGGATTCTGTTTCAGGGCCGTGGGGCAGAATTCCTGAAATTTCTTATCTCTTGGGCAGTGTGACTGAAACCACTAATAGCGTCTCACCAGGGGCACACAGTGGGCCCCCAGCCAGGTTTCAGGTACAGGTGGGGCCACCTTCCACTTCCTGTCACCAGCAGGAAGGGCCGAGGCGCACTGGCGGCCACCTCGGCTCAGAACTGCAAACCAGGCAGCCTGGTCAGCAGCGTCTGTCCGCAGACATGCACTCCTTGGTAACTTCCCACTGGTTCCCCTTCCTGGGCCTTCCGTGAACATGTCCCCCAACTACCTCCACAAAATCAACTGGCTGCCCCTCAATCACAGCAGGAGGCACGGGTTGTTCAGCCCCTTGGAAAATTCTGTCCAGAATTATAGTACAGGATATATGTTTTTAAAAAAAATCAATTACAGGGCTGGGGCTGGGGCTCAGTGGTAGAGCACTTGCCTAGCATGTGTGAGGGACTGGGTTCGATTCTCAGCACCATGTACAAATAAATACAATAAAGTTCCATCAAAAACAAACAAACAAAAAAAAGCAATCACAATGGGTCCTGTCGCCATTTCTTGCTTCTATCAAGGATGCTCTTCCCAACCCGGCCACACCCTCACTGCTCCAGACCCTGCTACAAACCTGCCTTTGCAGGTGTCCCCCTCCTGAAACCACCCCACACGGTTCAGAACCTCCTGCTCCCCCCCACCCTCTCCATCCTGCTTTACCACATTAGCTTTTACGCTGAACACTTGCTTCTGCCAGCACAATACCTATATTACCATTTTATTCTGCTTCATGTCTGCCCTGCTGGAACGTAAGCTGCACTAAGGGAGGGGTCTGTTCTGCTTTGTTCGCCACTGACCACCAAGAGCTTAGGAGAGTTCCTGGCACAGAGTGGTTAATCCATCAATAACTGTTCTATGAGTGAGTGAGTTGGCTTATACATACAACACCCTTGTAAAGAAAACACAGACATGGTCAGCTAAAACAGAGCTTCACACTGCTCGTACACCAAAACTAAAGCCACCTCTCACAGGGCAGGTGTTCGTGGACACAATATCCAGTTTTAATGAGAAAACATTTATGATTCACTGATGTGAAATCAGCCCCTGCTGCCAGCACCTTGCTTGGTTCACTAACAGGACACATAATGAAGGAGACTGAGACAGGACTCTTATGCCATACCCTACACTCATAGGCTGATGCAGTATTTGTAGAAAATCTGAAAAAAACCCACAACTGTGTCAAGCCAAATCTTCAGAAATGAAAGTTGACATATCCTAGGTGCAATGGAGACACTTCCCTAAATACTTGTAATTTGCTCTTTTTAAAATTTTTTAAATATGCAGAAGTTACCAATGAGTTGTGCAAACAAAATGGCTACAGTAGTAATTTAGTCCTTTCTGCCACTCATCCTGGGTCACTCCACACAAAGCAGAGCTCAAGCCCTGTCCTCAGGGGTGGGCTGGCTGAATCAACCACATCAGCCAAACTAAAAAAAAGAAAAACCCTTTCCCTCAGCCAACATGAATAAACATGAGTAAATGGCACTACAATCTGGAGAAAGAACAATAATAATGATTTCTTAGGTGATAAAGAGTTGAAGAAAACGTTTAGGTCTCAATGAGTTCATGCACAAATAAACTAGAACTAGGCATTGAGAGGGTTTCTAAACAAAATGTAAAAATGCATAGTCACCAGTGGACACATAGGTTTTATCTTGTGCTGTTAACTACTTTGACACACATCGGGAGTTGGCAGAATTCAACTTGCGGGCCAAATTTGGTACAAAACCTCCTTTGTAAATAAAGTTTTATTGGAAACTGCCACACTCAATTGCTTACACGTTGTCGTGATTCTTTTGGCTACAACAGCAGGGCTGAGGAGCGGCCAAAGACCACGTGGCCTGCAAAGTCAGAAATGCTTCCTCTCAGACCCTTCCTGGGGGTCTGCCCAGCCAGAGGAGCCCACTTGATCCTCCTCAACTCACAGGGTCCTAGGGGAAGGGTGGGCCAGAGGGGTAGAGTCGGAGCCCACGCCTCACACACCACAATTGCCTCATCTGTCCCCCAACTTAAGAGGACAAATGCTTGGAGATGTTCCTTTCCCTGGAACTTGCCAGAATAAGCCAGGCAGAGTCTCATCTGGCACTTCCTGTGACCAGTCAGAGGTGACCATCAGACAGCTGCCTTGACTGGGATCCAGCCTGCAGATGGGAGGATTTATACACCCCCAGACCAGCCTCATACAGGAATCCACACATCCAGTCCTTGGGGTGGTAGCTCCCAGACTTGGCCCCACACCTGAATCCTGTGGGAGCTTTCCAAAACAATGTCCTGCTCCACCCTAAGCCAAAAGGAGGGACGTGGGGGTCCGACCAGTGAGGGGAGCTACACAGTCTTGGGGATGGAGTTTAAGAGATGGTATGGAAAGGTTCATTTAGAATTCTTTCAGTTCCATATATTTCAGGATTTTCAAAACAATATGCTAGAATAGAAAGACATGACTCATTCCCAAGTAACATCAACTGAATCAGAGTATCCAAAAATGAGACAGGGAAGTTTATTTGTAAAAGCTCACGCAGGGACTGATCTAATGATCTAGGAAGGTATGCAGGTGCTGAGAAGGACAGTGTTTGCTGTGCCAATAGGGCCAACCAGTGCCAAGGACCCCAGCCCCCCTGGATGGCAAGACAGGCACAGCAGCCGGGAAGGTCCACACACCCAGCCTTCATACATCTGCCACTCAGCAAGACTCTGCTTGTCACACAATGGCGTTCTCCATGCTGAATTTGTTCTACAAAATGTGGGTTTTTCCCCCACTGAAAATGTGATGTCAACACGCAATTGATGTCTATTCCTGTTTTTATATCACTACATATTTTTAATTTACAATTAATAATAACCTATATTCCCTGGACCTCTGACCAGCTGGTTTTAAAATCAGTTTGTTTAGACCACTGACTTCACAGTGAACTAATCCTGTGGGCGGGGTGGCCAGGCGTTCCTCAGAGGACCCAGGAGCCATGGCATGAAGTCCAGAGGTGCCCAGAAGCTGGGGGCCCACATCAAGGGTGGCTGCTTCTCCTGTCACCACCATTATTTGGCGAGAAGTGCCCAAAGGGAAGCAGCATTTGGAGAAGATGAATTTGAAAATTAAGCTCACACTCACTGGGAGTCACTTGTGGAAAATTAAAGTATCAAGCAATAAAGTGTCATCAGAGTTCCTCCAGCACCTCTCACCCTGGACTCCTCAGCTGGCTCAAGTCCTGTGTGGGGACACTTCTGTGCAGGGAGCCCCTGGGGATACTGGAGACGGTTAGGGACTTTTATAGTTACATCCACAGAAAACTGAATTAATATTTTACAATTCTAAAGGGAGTGAGAAATCAGGGCAAGAAATAGTCTAAACAGCTAAACAAACTGATTTTAAAACCAGAGCTTGGGGCACGATAATCAGCAACTGACCTCAAACCAGTGTCTCAGTAAGTCCTTTTATGTTTTTATCGCTGCCATTCTGACAGCCTCTGGCAGCACAGTAATAAAGCCTATGACCCCAGCTTTGTTCTTTCCTTCCCTCTACTTGGTTTCACCAGCAGACCACATACCACCTTCCTCCTCAAGGACCCTCAACAGCTCTCTGATGTCCACTACCTGACACACACACCTGCACAACCCCACAAGACCCGCATTCCCGCCCCAGAAAACCCATCTCCGCCTTTCCTTCTGGCCACACCTAGCTGCTCACCACTGTCCTCTGGAAAGCTCTCAGGCTTCAATGCCGGGATTTATCTGGCTGCCTTTGAAGAGTTAATAACATTCAACAGATTTTCCCTACAGGGCTCTGCCAGGCTCCATGACAGGAAATCAATACACGCTGTGGGAAACCAAGATCACCTGCTAGCAGGTGGCAACACTGATTTGCTTCCAGGTCTGGCTGACCTGAAGCCAATGCCTGCCACCAGTGAAGGTGGACACCTACATGCTTGTGTGAAGATGCAGGGCACACGGGCAACCTCGGACCAGGGGGACGGCCCGCCCCTCTCTTCCCAGTCTCTGGCTACGGAGTGACCACTGTGTACAGTCTGCTAATCTGGAACTGAACAGCCGTCCCCCAGGTGTAAAAGTTAAGAAGTGGCCTACTCACATTGAATAGGCAAGCATCACCTGCCAAGGAAAAGAGTCTCTGCCTAGGCTTTTTGCTAATCTTTTTTAAAAAAAACATGTTTTTTTTAGTTTTTTTTAAGTGGACGCAATATCTTTATTTTACATTTATGTGGTGCGCTGAGGCTCAAACTCAGAGCCTCAAGAATGCTAGGAGAGCGCTCTACCACTGAACCCCAGCCCCCTGCTCATCTTATTTCAAGAGCACATTCACGCCTCAGCGGCCACTGGGATGTCTGTGCTGCCTACCCTTGTGCCCTGGGACAGGAAGTGGCCCTCCAGGGAGTAGTGTATCCTGGTGAGAGAGCAGAAGAGGGCAGGGATAGGTATCTTTTAATTGATAACAGCGTAATTAAGAGTGGCCCCAAGCCACTCTTAGAAGGCCTGAAATACCTTATTTGTTATTACATCTGCTATAATTTTATCAAACAGTTCCTTTGTTTACAACGTATTAATGGAAAAGCTAAAAATACATAGATTCCTTTGTCAGTCTCTCTTAGACCTTTGGATTGCATTTCATAAAAAATACAACTTTATGCCTAGTTTTAGACTATAGGTGTAGTGTATTTGTAAACCGTAAAGTAAATTAGTAATAATTATTCACAACAGGCTAAAAAAAACACAAAAAACAGCGGGATAAAAGATGTTTGGTCATTGACCTCAGAGCTACTGACATCTGAGGCTCAATCTCCCTAGGATGTCATTTTCCTTGAAGAATGATGAAGGCAGAACACAGCGACCACTGCTACAAAAGGAAAGGAGCACCCGAAGGCCGCCGCTCACTGGCTCAGCATGAACACCAAGCCCACTCCAATGCCCCCCTCAATTCCTAAGGTGCACCTTGATCCTTGGTCTCCACCCAACTCCCAGAAAGCCCCTCCCACAAGCAGCAGCAGCAACAGCGCGTCCTCAGCCCAGAAGTCCCTTCTGCCCAGCAGTTGGTGGCCTCTCAAAACAGAAGTCAGGGGGCTGGGTGTGGCTGGGTGGTGGAGTACTGGCCTGGTATGCCCAAGGCCCTAGGTCTGACCCCCAACACCGCAAAACATAAATAAACTAAATAAAAACAGAAGTTAGATGGCACTATTCCTTAGCACAAAACTCCCAGGACCCTGGAAGAGAAAGCTCAGGGCAGCTGAGAGCCTACAGCTCTGGCCTCCAGCCTCACTGGGCTCCCCAACTCCTCGGGCCTGCTCCCTCTTCCTCTGCCTGCATCTGTGCTAGACTCCTGGACTCCCCCGGGGTTCTTTCTCAGAGCGGCTTCCGTGGCCACCCACCCCTGTCTGAGACATCCCCTCTACTCCACCACCACTGTCAGCAGCCCCTAGCGGGATAACACAGGTGAATGCATGAATGCATGAATACCTGTTGGGCCAAGCTCTATGATGGCAAGGATGTTGTCACTGTCCTCTGGTTTGCTACTCTGTCCCTAGGGCCTGGAGGAGCCTGGCACAGGGTTACATGAATTTCATGGATCCTCGATGTTTCTCTCCTCTCTGATGCACGTGTAAAACTAGCAGTTCTGCAGCGGCCCAAGGTGGCCTGGTATCGTGCCTCGCTGGGGCAGGCAGACAGGATGGCAGCAGCCTCCTGGGAGTTACGAAGACCACCGCTGTTCTACAACAAATTATTGTTTTAGACAAAAATTTCCACAGACTTCCACCAGCTCTGTTATGTGAGTAGACTGCAGAGTGAAAATAAGGCTCAATATTGACTTTTAAGGTCTAGTTTACAAGGTCATTAACTTACTACCACCATTAGCAAACAATGAATAAAGTCAAACAAGCATGCTGTGGCGGAGTATCAGCTACACTGGGAAAAGTCTGAGCAAGAAGTCCCAGCTTCATGCACCATGCAAGAATTCATTTGCTCAGTGAACAAATAGAGCCAGACGGCCAGAGTAAGGCTGCGCCAGGCACTGTGACTTGCACATTTAAGGTTCTATTCAAAATTTCATTTCACATCCATCACATAACTATACTAATGGCCACATGCAACAAATACTTAGCCGAGCTAGTGACTAGCCAACTGATCCTTTGGAAGCCAAGGTGACCTCGCCTGACGATGACAGGAAGTAAAATGCTGTGGGATGTCTGGCACTGTGTTCTGAGGGTAAGAACTCTGAAAAACCAAGTAGCGGTATGTAATCACCTTCAAAGTACAAAAAATCAACTACATGCACAACCATCTGCGCTCTCCAAGTTTTTCCAGTGTCAACAAAATCACAGTTATTCTTCCAGGGCCATAGTATTTCTTGTTACAATTTAGCCCATTTGTGTCCCATGGTCCCAGATGTGGGACACCTACAAAAACTTAAGTTTGGCAAGACTCCAAATCTGAAGTACACTGAAAATGGTGCATCGTTAAGACAAATAGTCCCAAAGTCCTTCAGGAGACCTACAGAGCACTAAGAATACACTGGGGCACTGACCCTCCTCCATGCCACATTTTGATAGGCTATGCTCCTATCACTGAGGCCATTAAAATCAGAGCTATGAGAGACTTGGGGAGCGTGGGATCACACAATGAAACAACTACAACAAAGCATTCACAATTCCTATAATGTGAATGCTACATTATTCATTTTTAAGTAATTTTCAGTACTGAAGGATTTTGATAGGAAAAAAAAATCTATACAAACATACAACAGATCTGTCATTTCTTCTGGTCACTCTTCTCTCTGTTCTTGGAGGACACGGGCTCCATTTGAACCACCTCCAGTCCCAGCAGGTTTTACAAGACTGAAAGACACGCTGCTGCAGCAGGCAGATGCCAGCTCCGGCTGCAGCCTTTAATCTTCCAAAGCATTTCATTTCATTCATATGAAGTGGTCTTCAAGAGCAAAGAAGTAACTTCAAACAGCCACATTATTAGCTCTTCTATACAGTGAAGGTTAACAGTATTTGGATTTAGGTCACATGTCAGTTCTTTATTGACACCAGAAAAATACAACCTGTTTATAAACAAGGTAAACGGCACAGGCCAGGATGTCAGGATTTCAAGTACCTATGCAAGGACAATGCACTTGATTTTAACCCACAAGTGCATACTGGCTCAGACAGGTACTTCCTATCTGAAGAAAAGAAGCTACCCCATCTAGAACGAAACCACAGAAAGTGTAAGTGAAATCACGTCCTTATACACAGAGATGGCAAGTGAAAAAAATCTTCGGATAAGTCAAAGGTCGGGCCAGGGTTGTGCTCAGTGGTAGAGCCTGACATGTGGGAGGCACTGGGTTTATTCTAAGCACCACATATAAATAAACAAAAGTCCATTGATAACTAAAATATATTTTTAAAAAAAGGCAAAGGACATAAAGCCATATTTAAGGGACAGAATATGGGGGAAAGGAACGGAGCTGAGGGCACAGCATGCACAGGCTGCGAATTCAACTGACACAGGACTGGGAAAATGGCAACCTCAATACTCACTTGTAAAGGGCCAGTAAAAGGCCACCAGGCTAGAGGGCTGCCAGGGCACCTCAATGTCCAAGGACACCTACCTCAGTTTGCACTCCTACCCCAAAGAATGGTCAAGGGGGCCTACACAAACATACAAAGGACATATCATTTCTTGTTGCCTGCTCTTACTGCCCCTGAGGGTTCCTGCCAGTAAAGATATAGACAAAGGTTTTATCTACAAGCAAATCTGGTCTGCCTCTTTAAAAAGACGCCCAAGGGCAGCAAGTCAAGGCAGGAAGCACCTGCTCCTAAGCAAGTAACCCAGGCCTGCCGGGCCTCAGCCCTGAAAGGCGCAGACCAGAAGAACACGAGATGCGCCGGGGGTCCCGCGGTGGCCGCCGCTTCTTTGCCTGCCGCCTCTCTGCTCCGGGCGAGGGTCCTAGGAGCCCTCCCCGGTGTGGCCCCAGCTGGCGTGCGCCCCGCCAGCCCACTTACTGTTGCTGGACTTGAGGTCCCGGTGCAGGATGGGCACGAAGGCTTCCTCGTGCAGGTAGAGCATGCCGCGCGCGATCTGCACAGCCCAGTTGACCAACACGTGCGGGGGGATGCGCCGCGCTCGACGCGGACCCGGTGCGCGCGGATCGGGCGCGGCGGCGGCGGCGGCGGCCAGCGCGCGGTTGAGCGCCCCGCCGCGCGCGAACTCGAGCACCAGGCAGAGGTGCGGCTGCCGCAGGCACACGCCGCGCAGCTCGATGATGTTGGGGTGCCGTAGCATGGCGAAAAGCCGCGCCTCGCGCCGCACGCTCTCCGCCGCCGCCGCCGCGTCTTGCTCCGGATCGCGGCGCGCCGCCTTCACCGCCACTTCCTGGCCCTGCCAGGTGGCGCGGTACACCTGCCCGAAGCCGCCGGCGCCGATGAGCTCCTTGAGTTCCAGCCGCTCGAAGTCGACGTGCACGGGCGAGCCGGGTCTCGGTGGCTGCGCGGGGGGCGGCGCGGGGCGGGCGGCCGGGCGGCACGGCGCCACGTAGTTGGCGGGGAAGATCCCCAGGCGCCGCTGCACCTGGCCGGCCCACCAGCCCTCGTCGCCCGACACGGCGGCGTCCTGCGACAGCACCTCCACCAGCTGGCCGCGCCGCAGGTTCAGCTCGTCCTCGCCGCGCGCCTCGTAATCGTAGAGCGCGGCCCACAGCCCGGCGCCCGCGGGGCACGCATCGCCCGAGGAGGCGGACGACGAGGACGCGGCGCTAGCGGGGGCGACCTGGGCCGGGGATCCCGGCATAAGGGTCGCCCCCTGGGCGCCCGTAAGGGCCATGCGCGGCCGCAAGGGCTCGGCGACTGCGCGGCGCGGCGGGCTTAGTTCAGTCTCCCCGGCGGCCTGGGGCGCTCATCATCCAGTGGCGTCGCGGTCTGCGCCTAGGGTGGGCGTATGGAGAGCGGAGCACGGCCCTAGGAACGCGGAGGTCACTCCCACTATCCGAAGGCCCTTCCCAGCCTCCGTTTAGGCTGGGCAGCCTCTGCTGCTGCAGTGGCCCCCATGGACGCGGGCACGGTCGTCCCACGGTGGCCCTGGGCCTGCGGACGCCCAGCCGCGCGCTTCTCAGCCTAGCACCCGCCCAGCCTCCTCCGTCACCCCGGGCCGCCCCGCCTCCCAGGGCCACAGGCCCTCTCCAAGTCTATTCCCAGGGCGGATACCGTTCCCGCCCCAGGATCACTCCGCCCCTCCAGACCGCCCTCCAGGGCTCGTCTCTCCACCTGGGCCCGCCCCTCCTCTCCAGTCCATCCCTCTCTCCAGAACCCGCCCTGGCGCTGGGTCTGCCCCTCCTCTCCAAGTTTCCCTGGATCCACTCCCCCAAGCCATGAGCCCCACCCTAGACCTGTCCCCGCGACCAGCCCGCGTTTCCTCTCTAGTTCCATACGCTCCCCTCCCCCAGCCCGCCTCCTTCCCTGGCCAGCTCCGAGCGCTCCAAGTGCATTAGTGCAAGGGACCCTCTCCCGTACTCGCCAGCCCTTACGCGCCCCTGCCAAGGGCCCTGGGGTGCGGAGGTGCGCGGCGCCCACGTGGCCTGAGAGGCGGAGCCCGCCCAGAGCCACTTAAGAGTTCTCGGGAAAGTTTAAGCTAAGGGTGGGTTCCTCGGGTGGAGACCCCTCTCTAAAGAGGTGGGGCGAGGGAAGAAGGGATCCTCCAGTGTGCCAGAGCTAGGAAGTCTTCCCAGAACAGGTTGCCCACTACAGGTGCGCGGTTCGAAACGTAGACCTGTGCGTGCTCAGACTCACCAGACTGCTAGCGTTGAATTCTGCAGATTACAGGTGGCAGTGCAGCGCGCCCTGCAGCGGGCGTAGCCAGCCCCGGAAGTTGGTGTTTCCGGATGGCCAGCCAGTGTTGTCCACCTGCTCAGAGGCGAATGGACCGCAGGTGTTTTGCAGCAGCAAGTTCAGCTGTTAGAGGCTTTGGAAACACTATGTTAGAGGCTGCGCGATTAATGTGGCAGGAGATAAGGCTAAAAAAGTAGAGGAGTCCAATGATTAAAAACTCCAAAAATTTAGGGTGTCTTGTAGCAAGCCAGAATTTCTTAAGTGTGAGTCCTGCCCTACCCATAACAGGAGAGGCTATTTGGAATGTTAAGAGAATAGGAGATAAGGTAACAATTTCATAATGAGAATTTTTTTTGCCTTTTCTGTTCTTTCAGCCTCTCTTTAAGCCACTTATTGGCTTATGGCTTGGCGACTCAGTTTCCTCATCTATAAAACGGGAATAATTAATAGCGCACACCTCATGGGGTAGCTGACAACCACAGTCTTTTCTAAGACAGAAGAAGGGAGGTGGCTGTGGATCCAAGAGGGCAGATGACAGGTGCCTGTGATGGAGCTCTCCATACTTCCTAGTGGCGTTCACATGGATCTGTGCAAGTGAAAATCAGCACAGAAACACACACACACCCCAATGAATGCACATGGATACAGTGAGAACTGAATAAAATCACTGGACTTAGTGCTGATTTCCTGACTGTGATGTTGTTTTATAATTATGCAAGATACAAACATTAGAGAGAATGGAGTGGAAGGTTTACAGAATACCTCTACAATATGTCACACAAATGCACGGAAGTCGACCCTTATCTCCAAGTAAAAAGTTAAAGAACTTCTCTGACTTTTCCAGCTATTCATCTGGGTGAGATCACAACTCAGCACCGAAGTCCAGCCTGGATGACATATTGCAACAAGAATGCAGAAGCATCACAAAGTGCATCTGCATCTACCAAGTGGGATGAGAGAGACAATCAATAAAATAGGAACAGTGCCCATCGATTTTCCTATGAGCTTTAGCTTAGGAAAACAATTAATTTTTCATAAAATGCATTAAATGTTACCATGTAATGACTTGATTATTACTTTTAAAGTCTAACCACAAGTATTTGAAACATTTCTCAGTTTTAATTTTTAGCATAGAAATCATTGATAGTTAGAAACCATATACACAGAAACCCTTTGAGATCTTCCATAATTTTTTAAAGTATGTAAAGAAGTTCTGAGACTAAAAAAAGTATAATTTTCCTAGACTGAAGGGAGGACTCCAGGAAGACAAATGAACTCTGCCAATGAAGTTCTTATTCAAATGGGGTACTGGACCCCTCCCTCGATGCCCTGTAATGCTGATGGCCAGTACAGACAAGGCTGGAATGTTCCAACAAGCTGTCGCTGAGGGAAGCGAGTCTATGAAAAGGAATCAAACCCTCAACTGGGGTGAGGACCCGACTGACTTTCCCTCTGCCCCACCTGCTTGGACTTCAGTTTCCTGCCTGTAAGCACCCTCCATGCCTAAGATCAGGAAAGAGCCTCCCTTTTGTGGCCTGTCTACCCCAGAGGGACCACCACAACCGTCCACAGGAGGAAAAGTTGCTTCTGAACTTGTGCCAAGAAGATCTCAGAGTTTTAAACTTTCAGCCTCCATAGCCTGAAGGGGGATGTAGTGGGCAGAAATGAGGTGAGAGGAGGAGGTGGTACACGTTGGCCTAGCACTGCCCTTGCCACAGGCTGCTGCACATTCTGCATGACATCCTGCTTGAGGACATCACGCCGTGGGAGAAGGAAACACGTAAGTTTCAGAGCCACAAGGGATATAGTCAAAGCATCAAGTGAACCCCTGTTACAAGGTGAGGCAGAACATCATGGCGGAGGAGTATGGTGGAAGAAAGCCAATCAGGACGTGGCACCAGGAAGCGGAGAGAGTTTTCACCAAGAACAAAATATGTACCCAAAGGCACACCCCAGTGACCTACCTCCTCCAGCCAAACCCTCCCTGCCTACAATCACCACCCAGTTAATTACTCAAAAGTGGACTAATTAATTGATTAGGTTAGGGTTCTCATGACCTAATAGTTTCACCTCTAAGCTTTCTTGCACTGTCTCACACATAAGCTCTGGGGGGACACCTCACACCTAAACCATAACACTGGGGTTGACCATATCAGGTTCTGCACCTAACTTTATAAGACAAAGAACATTCTGACAGATAGCCTGGGACCCTGTAACACCAGCTGCCTCTGCCGACCTTGGACTGCATTTGGGAGATGAGGCGGGAGTGCCAGTGTGTGCCCTTTTCCCTGTGTGCTGTAACTTAGGATGACCGGTGGTATGCTATTGAGCAATCAAAGTGACTGACAGCAGGTGGCTGCCAGCAGACCAGGGTTCTTGTCTTGACTTTGTCCTGACTGCTGCATGAAATCTGGTCTCCGTTCTCCAGTTATCTCCACCATCACATGGTAGAGAACAGGCATGATGTCTCTGACTTGTTCCGAGGATTCGCGAGTGAGTGTGTCAAAGCATGACACTTGTGTAGTGCCAAGAAGTGATAACCATTATTTTAATATAAGTTCTTATTTGTGCAGAATCCATCAGAATAAAAACTTCCAGAGCACACCCATACTTTCTCCCCTTTTCTACTTGCTATAGGCATATCTTCTGAGTCCAAAGATCAGTTTCATTCTTGCAACAAAAATGTGAAGCATTCCACAGGATTGTCCAAATTAGAAGTTGGAATGGTAACTTTCCAGATTCCTGGGTTCAAATATCTAAAAACGTAATTTCCTTTGAGCAAATTCAGTTATTATGGGAGAACATCCTGTTGTCACCAATATTCTTGTTACGATTCACTGTGAATGATGTTCAGGTAATCAGTGCACTCCTTGGTTTATAACAGAGACAGGAGAAAGCAGGTGGAAAGAATCAGTGCGCTGTGGTACTCACATTCTTTCCCTGCCAGGCACTCTCTGGGCACTTGAGATGTAAAGGCGAATAAAACAAAGTACCCTGTCTTCATGGAGCTGGCAGAAGATGGAAAATAGACAAGAAACTGCATTACATACTTCAATAGAATTTGGCAGCTGCTGTATAAAAATGGAAAGGAGTACAAGAAAAGATGGGTCAGGAACAGGCCAGGGAGGTGGAGTGAATAGGACAAGTGGTCATACCCAAGAGAGCCAAGAGCCTGGACAGAGCAGCCTCATGGAGAAGGACAGTCAAGCAGAGGCTTGTAGGAGATCGGGGATCTGAGCAAGTGACCCAATGGAGAACCTGAAGTGGACAGATGCTCCGGAGTGTTCTGACCCTCGGATTCTGCAGTGACTTCAGTGCTGTGATCAGATAACTACAAACACAAAGAAGTATGAAGTGCCTTGTGAGTGTCTTGTGAGCCTGGAAACGAGCTCTTTGTCCACGAATCTGGGCCTCTGCCTTTGCTCTCACGCACTTAGATGTGCTGTTCAATGAATGACCGTAACGGTGATGATTCAGCAATAAGTTAACAATTATTGGCATCTAGTGCCAGGTGTTGGAATCTTGAACTCTGCTGGATGTCAGGGTGTGTTTACTCTGAGTTTCAGCTGGCTTCCAGCCTTAGGCAGAGTAATCATGAGTTGTAGGATTTCTGTAACTTTAATCACTGGACAAGACTAGAGCCCTGCCTAATCGTCCCCAAAGTTACAGAGCACAGCCAGGGCTAGGAAAATGGACAATGAACTACTTCATTGAAGAAGGCAACAGTGTAACGTCCTTAGTGGGTCCAGAGAACCAAGGTTATTAAGACCTTGAAGATGTCCCTTCTGAAGTCAACTGCAGGGCTCGTGACCCTGGGCTCAGATAGGAAGCCTGCCATGCCACTCCCAGTTGCCATTTTTGTACATTTGTATCATCACAATTAGTTTTATTTTATTTGCAATTTACTGGACTGGTTTCAAACATAATGACTAATTCTTCCCACCCTATTGGACATATTAAACAGAGGACACAGGGGACAAAGAGGATAAGATAAAAAAAGCAAGTCAATCTCCTATGATCAAGGGGTAAACATGAGTGCTATGTTCGTTTTTGCTTTGTTCTTAACCAGTGTCTGCCACACGGCCTGCTTTGCCAGTGACCTTCCTGCTCTGCACAGGGCTGCTCTGCAGGCCCTTCTGTCCCCTTCATTTGGCCACAATGTGGTTTTCCTGTAATTCAGATTTATTTGGAAGCAAGGGACGTTCCCTCCTTAAACTAGACTAGGACACAAGAGTCACACCTACACCATGGACCTTTGTAGAGACCCCCATCTTTTGTTTCAACTCCCATTTTAAAAACCTGTATATGAAAATAGAGGAGTATTAATGTACCCCCTTAAGAATATGGTGACAATGGTAAGGATTCGTGAGAAATATTAAACAACTCTTTTGAACTTCTTAGAAGAGGGCTGATGAATAAATCCTGCACTTTTCCCTAGCTATTGCCTGCAACAGATGCTAATTCAGCACCTGACCTGTGTAGTTCAGGCCGCTTTCACAGAGAAACCTCCTTCTTTCCTCTCTGCCTTATGAACTGTCTCCTGGTGTCTCTCCCTCTGATTTATTTGGAAGCGAGGGACGTTCCCTCCTTAAACTGAACTCTGCCGTGAACCTGGCTGGACTTCCCTTTCCTTGGGACACCTGTGGAACCTATGGTTTGTAACTGCTTCCTGGTGACTGCTTTCTCTTACCTCTAGGGATGTTTATTTTCTGTAAAAATTTCCAGAGCCCAAGACTATTTTGATGGGGCCATCCTGATCTCTGAGTGTCGCTGTGACCTTCAGGAGCTGCTCTGCTCACCCGCAGGTGCCAATGAACCTGAATCGCCTCTGGACCGCAGCTAGCAGAACTGTTTCCTGACCCCCCACCACAAGGTGGCCTGCAGGTTCCCTAATCTGCATAGCTCACTCCCCACCCCCACAAAGCTGAGGGCTGAATGAGGGGAGGCCCCAGGAAATAGTTCTTGGTTGCATGTTCCCTGACAATTCTCTTGCACAAACTTTTAAAATACTAACAGTAGGAATATCTTAAAAAAAAAAAAATACTGTGCCAGAGCAGCACAGTACCTACAGGACTAAGCTCCACACTGATGCCAATGTCTAGCACTGTGCCAGTGGGTCTTCTTGGCTTATATTTCATTTTTCAATGCCTTAAACACACACACACACACACACACACACACACACACTTTAGCCTAGTTCAATTAAATATGGTCAAAAAATATTGGCGTATTTTGGTATTATACCACGGGTAGATTCTGAGCCCATGATTCCATTTACACATAATCCTAATCCTCTTAATATCACTGCAATACTGAAAACCTGTGTTTCCTATTTAGCTTGATTCTAAGTTAATATCCTTTTGTTTATTATTTTCTTGATTAATGCGTTCATCTTCCAATGCTTTCCATGCTTAGAATCCTTGTAGAAAGAACCTAGGGAAGTTTCTTTGTGTGTTCCAATTATTTCTGTATACATACTTTTACAATAAACTGCATATTTTTAAAAGGGCACATATACAAACAGGATAGGTTGAGGAGATAAATCCCCCCTACATTCTCTCCTTCCCCCCACTGATCTGTTTTCTTGCTTAAGAGTTTACTTTGTTTCTCTCCAGTGATAAATACAACTATACACCCAAAGATAGATGTATACCATCTATACACCCAAAGATGATAGATGTGTACACGCACAGGTCACATATGGATAGACACCTGATATTTCTGCTGGCCCTGCCTCTGGATGGCTCCTCTACACCCAGCTTGCACAAGAGCTGTGCACAGAGAAATCATGATGAAACAACTTTGTAGACCCTACTGTGTAAGCAGAGTTTCCCAAAGATTTCTTCTCAAAGGAATTTTTCTCCACTAAATCTTTCAGCCTGCAGTGGGTATGGTCTTTCAAATTCCTGAGATACCCTCATTCATATTTCCTATTGTCTCTGTGAAATGTTCTTAGAATTTCTTTGGTAGCTATAATCTCCTTAACAATCATATCTTCATTGACTCTAGTTTTACATACACTTTTCTGACCAAACTGCAAGTTTATAAAATCCTTCCGCTCCACTTCGTGTTCCTGATTCTAAGTACAACTGTCCAAGAGCTGATGGTGATATCCATGCCACTGCCTGAATGCTGTGTAGCCTTGGAATTTCCTCCACCAGATTAATTAGCCCATCACCTTTAAATTTAGCATTACACAGAGTCTCAGGACTTGGGCAAAATGTAGCCAAGTTCTTTGCCAGAATATAACATGAATGGCCTCTAATCCAATTCCCAATAGAGTCTGCATTTTCCTCTGAAATCTCATAAGCACTTTCTTATCAGCCTTCTGGTCTCCTGACTGAAAGAATCCTCCATGCAAGACACTTCGCCGGGGAGAATTCCAATTTTATTGCAGAAGGCTGTGTGCTTATATAGATCTAAGGAGAGATGGCAGGGCTTAGATAAATGGCAGGCCACCTGTTTATTGGCAAGTTCTTCCAGATATCAGTTCCGGAGCCCAGAAATTAGTTCTTATTGGGGCTAAGGTTCCCTGCCAGCGAGATTTGAAATTGGCGCCAGCGTGAGAGTTCACACCCATGGGAACTTTTCGCGCCAGTGAAAAAAAAAAGGGGGGAAAGTAGGAAGAGAAGGTCTGTTAGGCGCCAAGTTGGGGTTTTTCTCTGGGGTGCAGCTGCTGTTATACTTTTCCCGATACTGACCTCCCATCAAATCGCTCAGACCTCTGCCTCTGTTGAGCTGGGCCCTGGCAGACGGAGCCGTGCGCCTCACCCAACATATCTGGGCCGGCTCTGCTATTCATTGGCTTGGCACCTTGAGCGAGCTTAGTCCATCTAAGACACAAGGAATACCCGCACTGCCCACATCTCAGACTAGATGACCCTGTGCTGCAGGAACCTATCCTGTGCAACCTCCCTAGCCTCTGCCCACTTGCTCTCAGTGGCACTCTACCCCCAGGTGGGACAACAATGACCCTGACATCATCACATGTGACACCAAAAACCTGATGAAAACAACTTAGAGGACAGAAAGTTTATTTTGGTTCAAGGTTTGGAGCTTTAGTCCATGGTGCACCAAGTCCACTGCTCTGGGCCGAAGGTGAGGGGACACATCATGATGGAAGGACAGGGCAGAGGGAAGCTTCCTAGGTTATGAGAGCCAGCAAACGAGAAAGGAGGCTGGGGAACAAGATCTGAGGGAAGGCGCGAGCTTCCAGGACCTGCCTCCGGGGGCCCATCTCCTCCAGCCATGCCCCACTGCCTGTGCCAGCACAGTTCACCCAGACTGCACATTTCTCATGATCCAAACCTTTCACTTTTGCACCTTCCTGCATTAGCATAGTAGCTTCTGGGGACACCTCACATCCAAACCACAATAGCATTAGAGTTTTGATTGGGCATATTTAAAGGTATGTTGGGTTTTGGAAAGTGTGTTATGCTGCCCTCCTATAGAGAATTTGGAATTCTCTTTCCTCTTTCTCAGAACTCTAAAATGACCAGACATGGTGGCACTCCCTTATAATCCCAGCAACTCAGGAGCCTGATGCAGGAGAATGGCAACTTCAAAGCCGGGCTCAGCATCTTAGGGAGGACTTAAGCAACTTAGCAAGAACTTTCTCAAAATAAAAAGGGTGGCAGGGGGCTGAGTGGTTAAGTGCCCCTGGGGTTCAATCCCTGGTACCCCCCCAAAAAAATCTAGAATTATTTACGTTGGAATTACAACCCTATTAAAGTATATGGAGAAATCTGCTGTGAGTCAGCTTACACCAGAAAATTCTTCAATGTGTAGTTTTGTGAAAATATTCGCTAATTCTTTTCTAAGTCATGGAGATTTTTAGATTTCCTATCTTTTCTAAGGGTGTAAATCAGCACCTTATATTTTTCTACACAATTACCATTTCATTTAGGTTCCCATGTTTGTGTACAGAGGGACAAATCATAGACTCATGATTCTTTTTTTTAAATTTTTTAAAATTTTCAATGTACCTTTATTTTACTTATATGTGGTATTGAGAATCGAATCCAGTGCCTCACGCATGCCAGGCAAGTGCTCTACCACAGAGCTACAACCCCAGCCCCACACTTATGATTCTTTTCTTTGCTTCTTTTTTAATTTATTTTCTCCTTTTCCATCTCCTCCTCCTTCATTTCATCCTCCTCTGCCCCATGAGTGGGTGTGTGTCTAGCTTTCTGCTGAGGCCTAGCAGCCTTGGCAGATCCTCACCTTCCAGCTGCCTCGGTCCAGCATCTTCTCTCAGTGAGTACGAGGTCTGCCCACCCAGTTCTTCAGGTCAAAACTCCATCAGGGCTGAGAGTCCTCAATGCTTTCCATCCTCTCCTGGGATGGTCACCCCTCTGCCAGCCCTGCAGGGGCTTCCTTCCAGACACTGCGTCGGGGCCACCCCACCCTACATGCTCCCTGCCCACAGGGCTCCCCTCCCTGGACACAGCCTTTCCTTCTCCCCCATGTGCACCACTCTGTTCCCCACTGCCTTCCCCTGCCCTCCTCCTGGTCCCTGTCTTCTCCCATCTTCCCTCCCCTCACCACTGGCCCTCTGCACCCTGCTGCTCTCCTCCTGCACCCTCCATCCCCCCTTCCTTCCTCCTCTCTCCTCTTGTCCTTCCTCTTTCCTCCCTGTGTCTCTACAGCCTCCTCTCTCTCCCCACTCCCTGCCCCTTCCTTCCTGCTCTTTCCTCCCCTCTCCTGATCACAGCCTCCCCGCCCCCCTGGGCTCCCCAGAGTCGGCTCTGCAGAGATTGATGTGATGAATTATATTCATCGATTTCCATATGTTGAACTAACCCTGCATCCCTGGAATGAACCTCACTTGATCATGATGCACTATTTTTTTAATATGGTTTTATATGAGATTTGCCAGAATTTTATTGAGAATTTTTGCATCAATGTTCATCAGGGATATTGGTCAAAAATTTTCTTTCCTTGATGTGTCTCTGCTTGGTTTTGGTATTAGGATGATACTAGCTTCATAGAAGGAGTTTGGAAGAATTCCCTCCTTTTCTATTTCATGGAATAATTTGAGGAGTCTTGTATTAATTCTTCTTCGTTGGTGTTGTAGAACTCAGTTGAGAATCCATCTGGTCCTGGACTTTTCTTGGTTGGTAAGCTTTTGATGGCATCTTCTATTTCCTTGCTTGAAATTGATCTGTTTATATTGTGTATATCCTCTTGACTCAGTTTGGGTTGATCATATGTCTCTAGAAATATGTCGGTGTCTTTGAGGTTTTCTATTTTATTGGAATATAAATTTTCAAAATAATGTCTAATTGTCTTCTGCATTTCAATAGTGTCTGACATGATATTTCCTTTTTGTCATGAATTTTAATGATTTGAGTTTTCTCCCTCTTTTCGATAGGGTGGCTAAGGGTTTGTCAATTTTATTTATATTTTCAAAGAACCAGCTTTTTGTTTTGTCAATTTTTTGAATTGTTTCTTTTGTTTTAGTTTCATTGATTTCTGCCCTGATTTTAATTATTTCCTGTCTTCTACTACTTTTGGTGTTGGTTTGATCTTCTTTTTTTTAGGACACTGAGCTGTAATGTCAAGTCATTAACTTGTTGACTTTTTCTATAGTTTGTGTTGTGGTCTATTTGGTTCTTGTATTTTAGAAGGTTTTGTTTGACATACATAGATGCCCCATTGTTTGGGACATAGATATTTTTTTCTTTTATTTATTTATTTATTTTACATTTGAATCAAATGGGATATAATTTCTCATTTTTCCAAGTGTACAGGTTGCAGAATCACATTGGTTATACAGACACGTGTTCTCTGATATAAGGCGGGTGACTCAAAATGGGGTAGGGAGGGGGAGCATGAGAAGAAGATTACCACTAAATAGGGAAGAGAGGTGGGAGGGAATGGAGGGAGAAGGGGAATTACACGGAAGATGGAAGGAGACCCTTATTGTTATACAAAATACATGTATGATGATGTTAGGGAAAAAAAAAGAAATGTGTTGTATTGGGACATAGATATTTATGATCGTTGTGTCTTGCTGATGTATGAATCCTTTAAGCAGTATGAAATGTCCTTCTTTATCCCTTTTCACTAGCTTTTCACTAGCTATGGCTGCTTCCTACTTTAAGGTCAGTACATGGCTTTGGTTTGCTTTGATTTGAAGTCTACTTTATCTGATATGAGGATGGAGACCCCTGCTTGTTTACGTGGTCCATGTGAGTGGTGTGTTTTTCCCAACCTTTCATCTTCAGTCTGTGGCTGTCTTTTCCTGTGAGATGAGTCTCTTGAAATCAGCATATTGTTGGGCCTTTTTCTCTTTTTTAATACAATCTGTCAATCTAAGTCTTTTAATTGATGAATTTAGGCCATTCATAGTCAAGGTTATTATTGAAATATGATTTGTATTCCTGGTCATTTTTGTTTATTTTTTGGTTTTTAACTTGACTTGGTTTCTCCTTTGATTGGACTTTCCTTTAGTGTAGTCCCTCCCTTTGCTGATTTTCATTGTTGTTTTTCATTTCCTCCTCCGGGAATACTTTGCTGAGAATGCTCTATAGTGCAGGTTTTCTGTCTATAAATTCTTTATCTTGAAAGGTTTTATTTCACCATCAAACCTAAAGCTTAATTTTCCTGGATATAAGATTCTTGGTTGGCATCCATTTTCTTACAGAGCTTGGTAAATGTTGTTTAATGATTTCCTGGCTTTGAGGGTCTGGGTTGAAAAATCTGCTGAGATACAAATTGGTCTCCCCCTATATGTGATCTGATTCCTTTCTCTTGTGGCCTTTAAAATTTTATCCTTATTCTGTATGCTAGGTATTTTATTATAACATGACTTGGTGTAGATCTGTTGTAATTTTGTACATTTGGTGTCCTGTAAGCCTCTTGTATTTGATTTTCCAATTCATTCTTCATATTTGGGAAATTTTCTGATATTATTTCATTGAAAAGATTGTGCATTCCTTTGGTTTGAATCTCTGTGCCTTCTTCTATCCCAGTAACTCTTAGATTTGGTCTTTTGATGCTGTCCCATAATTCTTGGATGTTCTGTTCATAGTTTCTTACTATCTTCACTGTGTGGTCAACTTTATTTTCCAGATTGTATACTTTGTTTTCATTATCTGATATTCTGTCTTCTAAGTGATCTAGTCTGTTGGTGATTCTTTCTATTGAGTTTTTAATTTTGTTTATTGTTTCCTTCATTTCAAGGATTTCTGATTGGTTTATTTTTTCCCCTTTTGCTACCTGTATTTGCTCCCTTATCTCTTCTTGGTGTGATCAATGGTTGCCTGTATTTGCTCTCTTATTTCTTAGTTGGCATGATCAAATTTTCCTCACTTATGTCATTCTTTAATTCATAGATCATTTTAATTATGTACATTCTGAACTCCTTCTCTGACATTTCATCAACTGCCCTATTCTATTATTGTAGTATCCTGGTTTGTTTGGGGCACTTTCCTCCATTTTTTTTTTCTTCATGTTTTCTATGTGTCTCCCTTTCTTGCAGTGTGGATCTGAGATATTACAGTTTCTACCTTATAATCTTGTAATGTCCCTGAAGATTATCCATATCTCACGTTGGTGTTGGGCTTCTAGTCCCAGGCCGGTGTCCCATGATAAATGCTACTGCAACTAAAGGTGATGATGGCAATAGTGGAGGTAACTCAAGATAGCAGTGGGGGTGTCCCAAGTTGGCTCAGTCACTTTCAGAGATGGGGCTGGAAGTGTGGGATGCCTGTTCGGAGATGCAGCTGCTTCCAGGCCCTATCTGTTGTCCCAAGGTGGAGGCTACTCATGGGGAGGGCTATGGTGATGGCTGCAGTGTCCCAAGATGGAGGTGGGCTATGCCTGGGTTCCCGTGTGGGTCTGCCAATCAGTAGGGCGGTCCTGGGCCTAACCTTGCCTAGGCTCCCAAGGAGGTCAGCAGGGCCAGTCCTGGGCCCGGCCCTGGACTCCTACATGGGTCTGCCAATTGGTGGGGTGGTTTTGGGCCTAACCTTTATGTTTGATTAATTTTTTTTTATCAACTTATGGCTGCTTCCTACATTCAGGTCAGTACATTTCAGGAAATAAGGTTGGGGATGGAAGGTAAACTTGCATGTTTATTTTTGAACAATGTAACAACTTTCCCTTTAAATCTATGTTCAACAAGATACCATTGTCTTCTGAAGCTATATTCTTCTGCTCGTACTGCATATCGAATAGTGCTGAAAATTAGAAATTTACTTTTTCTATTGATAAATTAGCTGTAATGTTTGTTGGTTTATGTTGCTGATCATTTTGTATTAAGTTGTAAAATCACAACTTAATCATAAGAATCTTTGTCTTCCAACAAATAGCATTCCTAAAAACTGCAACAAAGAATTGTTCTGACTTTTGATAGATAAGTATTGAAAATTAGCTTATGCTTATTCACCACGGAACTGTAGAAATACTTTTAAAGGTAATGTGAATGAATCTTTCTGCTTTAACACCTAGTAAGTATCCAATTGAGCTATAGGCATGACTATGAAGTAGTGATGCCATCCATGAATGAATTGATATTTGTAAACAGTCTTAGCTCTCATTAAATATGCCCAGGTGTTCAAAACCATTCCCATCAGGGCGACTCAGAAACATGGAGACACACACAAGCTGTCTCCCACCTCTTACCCCTCCTGTTGGTAAGGCTGGCAGTGGACTCTCATGTGCCCCCAGGCTGGTAGTCACAGGCAGAGAGCCCTCTAGACTCAGGGAGTCGTGTTTCATGTGATGATCTAGATCTGATGTAAGACTTGAATATCCTCCTCCTGCAGGAGAGATGACACCTTTTTTCCAGTACCAGAGATTCCAGGACCTTACACATGCTAGGCAAGTGCTCTACCACTGATGTACATCCCTAGGGTCTCCCTAAATTGCCCAGGCTGGTCTCAGACTGGTGATCCTCCTGCCTCAACCTCCCAAGTTGCTGAGGTGCCCAACACGATGGTCCATATTTCTCCTGGAAATACAGTGAACGCCTGGCAGGTTTCTGACAGCACCCTACTCGACTGACGTAGTCATCCTCACAGCAACATAGTTACGATGCAGATTTAGGGGTACGTGGAGAGTGATATCAGTTTGAACTTTGTTTTTAACTCCATTATTCTATCTTTCAAATAGCTGCCTTTAGGTTATGATCTGAGAATCAGGCAAATATTTTAAAACCTTTAAAATATTCATATTGAAAACAGTAAATAATTTAGGGGGTAAGGGAGTGTTTTAGAACAATCAAAATCATAAACCACCTTACTATCCAAATATAAATGCTGGTTTGATGGGTGTTTCCTTCTAATAGTATCAGATGGTGAATTGCTTCCTGATACATCTTTACCCTTCAATCCTGTTTCTCTCTCTTTGTCAAACTTCCTACTGCTTGAAAGCAATGCTGAGAAAGGTGTGATAACTGTGAGAATTCATAACTGTGAGTCCATTTCTCAGAATCACTACCGAGTTCCATCCACGTTTCTCCTTCAGGGTTAGCTGCACTGCAGTAGGTCATCTTAAGAAGTCAGTACACATCCCCCTGTGACAAGGTGGCAGAACAGAACCTCAGTGGCAACTAAGCTGTTAAAAAGTGTTCAAACCGAGAGTGTTTACTTTTAAATGCAAGTTGTTGCTTTTTTCCGAGACGGGTCTCTCTAAGGTTACATGGTGTGTTAAACTCTAATTCCTGACTCGCTTTCTTCCTGACACAGTGAACTGCAGCGAGGGGCACAATGCACTGGGCAGGGAGGAAGAGGAGAGGGGGGCTCCCCCCACCTCCTCTCTACGGCCCACAGTGCTCACGCAGCAGGAGCTGAGGGGAAATGAAGTTTGCTGAACCTTGAAACTTTCTAGCACCCTATGATGTGCTTCCCGAGTGGAGACCAGTGATCTGTTTTCCACATTTATTTCTTGATTTCCACCCTGCCTGAGTCTGAGGTGGCCTTGGAGGGGCCATCAAAGGAAGGAGGAAGGAAAGGAGGGAAAGTGAATTCACAAGGTGTTGAGCAACTGAGCAAAGTGACAGGTGACAACAGTGGCCAGAAGAAGGCACTCATGTTCTCAAGTGTTCCACTGTGGAAAGGAACTGGTGGCCACAGAAGAGAACCAAGGCGTCCCCATAGGGACATGCTCCAAAGGATCCCTTCCTGCCCTTCCGACACACCAGGGTGACTACTCTGCCTTCAGTCCTTCAGTTGCTGCCCATTTCAGCTGGGGAGGGAGAGGAGGAGGGGCCATGTGGCCACCCCACCTTCCTCCCAGGCCCAAGCCTCACTGGCAGAGGCCAGAGAGCTGTGGGTTCACCAGCAGCTCGAGGGAGGTTTGTGGTGGCAGCAGCAGCAGCAGCAGCAGCTTTGGGAACCCACAGGAACTTAGAGTCTGGGAGGTCACTTGCACACACGGCCCACTCCTCTGCCCTGTGTGTCCTCAGAGGATCCAGACTCAACAGCGTCTGACAGTGGACTCTGCTCAGTTCTGCAGCATCCTGGGCACACTGGGCCGCTGACCGTGGTGCTGAAGGTCAGACAGCTGGAGAAAATCATGCAGAGACCACACCAGCAGGTCAGAGCCCAGGCAATTTCTGCAGATCACTCCCTGCCCAGTGCCTCCTTTGGTTGATGAGGAAGCAGAAGGTCAGAGAAGGAAAGGGGTTCACTGGAGACCACACAGCAACCTTTAGAATGGGCCTGGGAGCAGCCTCCAGCTGCTTACACAGATACAGCTCATTTCCCGGAAACTCCCGAGAGACGTCTGCTACCCAGAGTCACCACTGGTTCTGGAACTCCAGACAGGCATTTCCAGGAGCAGTGGGAACCCACACAGCTCCAGGATGGCCCCCAAGGCTGAATGGGCGGACCCTTTCTCTCTCTGACCCCCGCCCCAGCAGCCTTCCTACCTACTGCCTGCCCCCTCGCTGCCTTTCCAACCCCTGCAGACAGAGGTGCCCTCTCTAGCCTCTGGGCCAGGTGGGCCTTCTGATGGCATCTTCAGGCCTCCCAGCTGTTTCCATGTTGAAAATAGTCAAAATCGGTGAGGGTCCTACTTCCACTCACAAAGCACCTCTGGAGCAGTGACACCTAGTCATTAAGGCCTGGCCAATGCTGGCTTTGCATGACAATGACAGAGTGGAGCATTGATGACAAAGGGCCTGTAGCCCTCAGGGCTAGAGCACTTACTCTCTGGCCCTTGACAGCCTCTTTTCAGGGACCCCATGGTGATTCTAGCACCAGCAGCCTTGTGGTGGCTGTCCTCTGAATGGGACACTCATCCTCTGATAGCCACAGGACCTGTTTCTTACTTCCATGTGTCACCTCCTCACTGGATCTGTCTCGGTCCTGCTCCCTGCACCTGCATGGATGCTCTCAGATCCCTCTACCCTGCCTACCATCTTTGTGTGACTCACCCATCTGCCTTGGTCTTCCCTAGAGTCTCGCTGCCTTAGCGGCAGGAACATCGTCATTCCTGATGGCTCTGATCCAGCAACTAGCGAGAGCCTGGGACACAGCAGGTGCTTGGTGAATGCTTGTTGATTGAACAACTGTTCACCGCATCACACAAGGAGGGGGCCAAAGCCAGGGGCAAACCCCCAATCCAGCTTCACATAGGAAGTCCTGCGATATTTTTGGTAGTAAATGGGTGTGGGGGGAAGAAGTGCTGCAGTGAATTCCTCCGTGAACAGAAGACAGTAGGATGTTGGAGGATGGGGGTGTATGGGCACCATCAGGAGGAGCTGTTTAGGATACATGAGGCGACAGCAGGAAATCCCTAGAGATGGCTGCCCAGAGATGGGCACCCTGCCCAGGGCAAGCCATTGCTGCTGTTACCCTCACTAACTTCGAAGTCAGGAGGCCCACACTTCTGCTGAGAAGGGTCAGAGAGAATATTCCAGGCTTTGAGGGACACATAGTCTCTGTCCCCACCCCTGGACTCTGTTGTCCTAGGGTGAGAACAGCCAGGGAACACAGGTATGTGAGCTTATGGGACATGTTCCCAACAACCTGCGCTTGGCCTTGGGGTGCCAAAGATCCAGCCTGTTCCAGAACATGCATAGGTGGGGTGGGGGGATATCCTGAAGTTTGGAGGCAGGTGGTCCCCTGCTTGGCCAAGCACACACTCCCTGTGGGATGGAGCTATTGCACCAGCTACTCCAGAGGGCTCAGAAGCAAAACAATAACGAGAAGCTGTCCCTTGCAGAAGGACCTATGAGAGGGAATCCCCCTACCTGAGAAAGCTCAGTTGTGACTTTCTGGAGATGGGAGGGTCTGCAGTCTTGGACAGCCAGCCCATCTGCCCACATACAAGTCAGGTAGTGGGTGCTTGCTACAGTTTGGATCTGAACTGCAGATCCAACACCCAAAACCCAGGTGCTAGAGACTTCCTCAGCCTTCTCTTGAGAGGCAGAATATTTAGGAGATGGCGCCTGGTGGAAGGAAGAGAGGTCACTGGGGACATGACCCTGAATGGGCTATGGACCCTAGTCCCTTTCTGTCTCTCCCTTGGCTTTCTACCCACCATGAGGTGAGCAGCTCACTCCAAAATGTGCTCCTGAAACAATAACTGTGCCACCTCAGGCCCAAAGCCATAGGCCAAGCCACCATGGACTGAAATCGCTGAAGCCATGAGGCAAAATAAACCTGGACTCCTTATAAAGTGGTGATCCAATGTAATCACACAGTGGTGCAAGGCTGAATGATCCAGGGCTCCAAGGGAGAGAAGGACCGTGCTACTGGGAGGCCAAAAGATGCCCAGTCTCAACCCTTTAACCTTCCCTCCCCTCCAGGCCATGCCCAACAGAGTTCACCCTGCACGAGAGTCTGTCCATCCGATAGATTCCATTGAGAGATTCATCATTCTGGACCAAGCTAGAAATCTGAGGCCAGGTGTGCTGCTCATTAGATTTGCTGGCCGTGGGCCGGTGGAACCCCATCCCCAGCTTTGAGGCTCTCAGACAGGAGGAGGTGACAGGCTGGGGACCTGCAGGAACAAAAGCATGTTCACCATGGGTCATGGGGAGGCCATGGGTATTTTCTAATTTCTAACATCTATTGTGAAACGACACTCCAGAGAAGTGGTACCATGTATACTGACCCAAGAGCCGTGTGCAAGGGTCCATACAAGCAAGGCCCAGGGGTCTCCATACCTGTGTTCACCCAAGGTAATGCTCAGGGGTGCGTCCAGGGTTCAGTGGAACCACGCTGAAACCCAGGGAAAGAAGCCCCACGTCTGTTCCCCATTAGTGGTGACTCCAGGGGCGTTGCATCTGATCTGGGTGGTAAACATTACCTCTTGCAAATCCATCCAGCAAGGATTCAGACCACATGTGAATGTCCAGGGGGTGTGGACTGGACTGCTGTGGCCTTGTTACGGTTTCCCAGCCCAGCCAGGCTCTGGACGGGGTCCATGCTGTGGCTGCAGATGCCCACATTCTGATGCTCGGGCTTCTGCTTCTCAAATCTGTCCTGCTCTCCTCCCCCTTACTGAGGGTGGGCATCCACACCTGTGCTGCCTACATGGGGTGACGGGTCTCTCCTTTAACCTTATCACTTTTCCTTCCTACGTCATGGTGTTCTGCTGTTTTCTGTGCATGTCTTTATACGTACTGCATCTTCTCAATAAACTGACCTTTTGCCATTGAATGATGCTCTTTTCTTTCTTTGTAGCTCTGTGTGTCCTGTCTGTATTATTCCGTCTGAGGAGACATGCCCATGTTGCCTGTTGGCATATCTTTTCCCACCTGTTCGCATCTCACCTATTTGTTTTCTTGAGTTTAAGGTTCATCTTCAAGATCCTGTTTTTCAATCTATGGGGATCTCGACCTTTTGATTTCAGGGTTTAATCCATTTCTCTTTGGTGTGATCACTGATGGAGTGGATTCACACCTGCCACTTGGACATTTCTTTGGATATAGCATATCCGGGTTGTTTCTTTCTTCTTCCACTTAAGGCTTCTTTATTGCTAAGTGGATAATCTCCAATGTGCCTTTTTAATTATTTTGTTTTATTTAAAAATTTAACTTCTTAGTAATTGTCCTAGGGATTATAATCAGCTTCTTAAAACAATCTAATTCATATTAATGTAACAATGGTCCACTTTATGTTTTGAATTAGTCCTTGCTGCTCTGCCACTGTGACTGATTTTTTAAAATGGACATGTTTCTTTCTCTTCCTCTCCCCTGCTCCTTTCTAATCTCTTCCCTCCCTAATCCCAGGGGAAACAGGATGACCTTTCTTCCCCATTCTGTGCAGATTGATCTGTCCCTGAGTACACATAGGAATGAGGTAATCCAGACTCTGGGGATGGCACCAGAAGATCTCGGAAATGACTGTCTCCCAAATAAACAGGTGAATTACAGCTGCAACTGAGATCACCTGGAGCGTCACCTTTGAGCCACCTCTTTAACAGCCCCCTGTTCCTGCTGATGGGCAGAAGGAGTCCCCTGTGCTTCTTTACTGCTAGCAAAGCAATAAATATTCTTTCTCCTTTTTCTCAAAACTGTGTCCTCATTACTGGATTGGCATCAGGGACAAGAACCCAGCTTTTAGCAACATCAATACTACTTTAGCTGCAGTATCATGCCAGCACTCGGTTCCAATGTAGTTCATCCTCTCCCACTTCCCTTGTGCCATTTTTTTAAAAGCAGATTTTATCTTCGTGCAATGTAAGTCCTTCAACAGAGTTTGGTTGTTCTTGCTTTATGTGGTTGTTCTTTAAAACAGACACAGGAAGGAAGGTGTGTGCATCCTGTCATGTCTACCTGTAAACCAGGAGGTCATGACAGCCTTTGCTCTGCTGTCTTACCTGTGTGGATTCCAGTTATCATCCAGGGTCCTGTAAATCTTTGGGATGGAGAAGGGGAAACAGCCCCTTGGAGATGTAACAGATATGGCTGTCTCAACAGTTTCTAGATTCAACAGTTTCTCTTGAGTACAAGGCTTTTGTTTGAGCCCTGGTTCTGGATAATGTCAGTTAAGAAATGGCTGATTGTAGTCACGGTGCTTGCATTTCCATTGTTTCTGTGGGACAGTGAGTTCCCCAGGTCCTTACTCTGTGACTACAGTAGTCAGTTGTTCTAGGTGAATTTTAAGGTGAATTTTTTGTTCCTTGTTGGTTTTTGTCATTTTGGGTGTGGAGGCATGATGTGCACTTTTAATATTTAGGTAAAATCTTTTTTTATTTCTGAAAAAAATTCTTTAACTCAGAATATTCCTTGGTTTCCATTATTTCTATTGTGTTTCTCAGGAACACTAATTGTATCCAAGCTTAAGCCAAAAAAAAAAAAAATCTAAAAAGGAAATAATACTATCCCCTAGAAAAAACACACATAGAATACACAGCCACCTTCGCAAGATGTGAACAAACTAATTGGGAGAAAAGCAGACTGTCCTTCCTCAGGGCCAGTTTTGCTGGATTAACCCTGTGGAAAGTCCTTGGTTTGGGAAGCCCATCACCGGCTTTTATTATGCTCTAAGCATAGTGCTCTGGCGCCACCTAGTGCTATAAACGAGTAAAGGCCGCTTCGTTCCTGCTTCGCCTTCCTCTTAACTGGCCCTGCCCCCTTCTCCCCACACTCCTCCTTTTTCCTCCTCTAATAACCAAGTTTTCTGGCCAAACTTGTCTGAATCATAATATGTGATTAAAAGAACCAAAACAGGTTTTTTTATATTCTATGTTTACGCTTAGGCGGAGCTACGCAGGTTTGGGAAAGTGTCACATTGTCTTGTAGTAAAGCGTTAGGATTCTACAGATGGGACTCTCCGACGCTGCCCTCCTCCCTTGTTTCCGCACTGCTTCACCCCCATGGACTGAGGGGTAGCCCACCTGCCCCCTCCACGTCCCCTCCGCTGCCCCGGGAGACGACCATCGCTATGCACCACGCTTGCTTCGCCTGCAGCTCCATGGGGTGCGGCGGGACCCTGCCCGGTTCCTGCTGCGGCCTCTTCACCGGCGCCTCCAGATGTCCACACGCTCAGTGCCCCGCAGAAACACATCCATTTCTGTTCCTGACCCTTTAACAAAGGTACAGATTCTGACTTTCACGCTGATAGAAGGAAATTTTGGAATTAAAAAAAAAAATCCATCCTAGAAAAGGAGAAAGAAAAAGCAGGACGAGTTGGTGACCATTTGTAATACGATACAATTAAATCCAATTATTACAATAGCTGCATTAAATGCAATAGAGCAACTTTTCTAATTTAAAGTCATAGATTAATAAATAAAATAAAAATCAAAGCCCAAAGATGTGTTGCTTATCAGAAACAAATAGAGAGCATAAAGACACAGAAAGTTGAAAGTAAAATGATGCAGAAAGGTCTGCCCTGCAGCACTGGTGTGCTGGTTAACATCAGCACAGTGAGTACAAGCAAACAGTATATATATTTTAATAGATACATGTTATTTATTTATAGACATGGTGATTTTTTTAATGATCTTTGATTTATCATTTGTTCTAGAGAAAATGATCTGAACTTTGAATGATTTCAATTATTTGAAATTTATTGAGGCTTGATTTATGTTGAAGAACCGGGTCTATCATGCAGATTTTATGAGTATGTGTATGTGTGCATATTCAACAAAACTTAAAAAGAGATAGACAAAGAAAATGTATTTTCTTTGTCTTATAGAAAAACAGTGCTGGTGGTGTAGTTCAGAGGTAGAGCGCTTGTCTAGTATGCACAAGGCCCTGGGTTCTGTCTGGAGCAACACGCATACACACACACACACACACAGACAAAAATGGTATAAATAAACATTGGGACAAATTATTAGCAGATTTATACAATATTCCACCCCTTGGAGGCATACAAACCATTCATTTTAAGCACACACAAATATTTGCAAAACTGTTTACATTTTCCATCATACATCTTCATCGATCACTCAGGGTTTGTTTTCTGGAATTAAATAAGGGCTCTAAGCCTATTAGAAAATGCCCATATGTCCTTACGCATCTTCAGGAGTGATGTATTCCTAAATAACTCCATGAGTCAAAAGAATCCAAATAGAATTTAGAAATTATTTCAAACTGAACTAACAGAAAGTTATATCAAAATTCACAGGCTCAAGGAAAACGTACTGGTTCACCTGTGTGTGCAGGCTGAGTAGAGGGAGCAAGCCCAAACAGTAAAAAAGAGAATAGATAAGCCCAGTCATGGTGGAGACAGGAGAAGAACAGGGACATAAATTAACAAATAGAAACCAACACTTAGTGTAGAAGGTCTGCAAAGTCAGGACGTTTTTCCCAGGAAAGAGCAAGCAAGAGAGTGTGTCCCTGGCTGATCGTGGGTGAACAAAAAGGCAGAGGGACTGACCCAGGCTGAAGGGCACACATCCTGCTTGTCAATCAGTGGGACATTCCCTCAAATCTTATGAAGACCAGTCAATGTAAGTGTAAAGCACCTCTCTTGCTTTTTCATGCATTCTATTTTAATGGGGGCCATTTTCTTAGAGTGTTTGGCTTTTGGACTTTTAACTGTGTGAGCAAGTTTTGATTCTTGACTTTTTGTTCAGATTTATAAGCGAGGGTCTCTAGACTTATGTGGATCAGTAGTGCAGGTTCGCTCTTCATAAACCACTCTTTCATTTCTGTAGCAGGTGTGACTTCACCCATCTGCTCACACTCAGAGGCCTCTGGCAGCCCGAGTGTGTCACTTAGGATACAGTTAGTGAGCAGGGCCAGGTCTGAAAGCAGCCTGGATGAGGCTCGCTCTTGGGCAGCATGGATCCTCCAGCAGCAAAATTCCCCTTTGCTGATGCAGGGGGCGGCCAGCCCTTCCACGAACTCTCTACCCCTTGACACCTGGTTCCATTTCTGTGCCATCTCCTGTGGCTGCTGCAGTCCCAGGCTCCAGCGCCCTCTGCTGTCCTGTGGGGGCGTAGCTCCCCTGCCAGCCCCAGGCTTTGAGCCCCCCCGCAGCGCAGCCCCCTGCCATCCATCTCCTGCAGCCCTGGCCCTGGCAGGGGCTTTGCACAGCTCTGAGTCACTCACTATGCCTCTTGGCTTCCCCAGCACTTCGACTTCCTGCCTAAACTCCTCTGTTTGAAAGCCAGAGGTGCTCCTTCATTTCTGGCTGGACTTAATTGACATCTAGGGTTAAGTTGGACCTAAAGACCAGGAGGAAGCCACTGTGGTCCTGCAGGGAAGCTCGAAGCCCCTGAGCTGTGTGTGGGGTGGGACCAGGGGAGAGGTTGGTAGTTGTTTGGAGATGCAGCTGATGAGCCTTGGCCACTGACTGGATATGGTGGTGGGGAAGATGAGGGGGCCTGGGGGAGCTCCTGCTCTGAACCACTCCCTGGGGTGTGGTCTCATCAGCTGAGATCCAGAGTACAGCAGGAACTGCAGGGAGGGAGAACCAGCAAGGACACCTTAGAACATGCTGAAGGCCTTGGGGTGGGAACCTGAGGTTTCGGAAAGAGGTCAGGTCTGGGAACAGAGGTTTCAGAGTCATCAATGTGAGCTTCACAATGAAGACCATGTATTGGAGAACCACTCCTGGGCTTCCCCATATGGAGAGCTGACCATCAAGATGCTGGAGATGCTGAAAAGCATCTCCCTGATCTCATGCCCACTCTTGGATCCTGCCCACCCTGGCCAGGCTCCTCTGAGGAGCAGCTGCCCTCAGCTCCCTCCCCTTCACTGTGTCTGTTCCTTTAATATGGTGCAGTCAGCGACCATTACCACTTTACCTGACACTGACACTGCCAACCTCTTCCTTCTGGGTTGCCCTGTTCTTCTTCCCACTTTCCTTGCTCTTTGTCTCCCGCCTGCTCTGGGCTTCAACTCGGCAGCCTTCCCAGGACACTGCCATTCCCACATACAGCCCTGCCTGCTGCCCTCTCCAAGTCTATCTCATACCTCCCCAAAGCTCCAGAAAGTACTCCCCCCACTGTCCCTCAAGGCCTCCAGCCACTCAAATTCAGTGTAGCCATGTCCCCATAGCTTTAGCAATGTCACAGCAGCCACCTCCACCAGACCCTGAGAGCCCTGGATACCTGTCCCATTCCCACTGCAGAGAACTGGTCTCTAAGCCCTGGCTCCCATCTGATCCTCAATCCCACTCCCTTCCTTCTAGCACAGGTGCAAGGGACCGGGCTCTGTCCTGACTTGAAGCCTTCTGGTGCCCTTGGCTGGCCTAGGATAAGGAACTTTGATGGTTCTACTTAGTTTCCACGTGTTTCATGTCCCCCTTCCAGTGTGACCTTCTCTGGGCACGTAGACTGTCCTAGCTGACATTTTCCCAGCTTGCTATCTTTCTCATGCAGATCTGCCTAGAGCACCTTGTACACTTATGCGCCTGGAGAGCTAATGCTCAGCCTTAAGGCCCTCTGAGTTTGTCGCACCCTCGTTGTGCCCATCTGCTCTTCAGTGGCCAGCATTCCTGTACACCTGGACACACTGCCCCTCCTGATACAGCACACAGCACATTTGATTGCAAGTATCTCCTGTCGATTCCCTGGCTCCTCTTAAGAGTTTGTGAACTCCTTCATAGTGGGGACTATATTTTATTTATCTTTGCTTTCCCAGTGCTCAGCAAAATGCCTGGCAGACAGAAAGTGCTCAATAAATACTTGATGAGCCAAGGCATATGAACAGGAGCATGTCTTCAGGGTAGGAATGGGCCTGCTGCATGGATAGTCCTCCTGTATCCAAGCACATGAAGGTGATTGTGCTGTCCGGATCTCAGCTGGGGTGATGGACTGGTTCACTCATTAACATATGTAAGCACCCAGGGGCTTCCAAGCAATGAGGAACTGGGCAAACACCCATGGTGTCTGATAAATGCAGACAAGGGTGGATAGTGGCTCAAGCTGAAGGCTGACACACTGTGAGGCTTTTACTGTGATCCAGTGCCCTTCATGGCTGGGGTCTCTTTGCACCCCACTCCATGTGGGAACACCTGGCCTGTTTTTACCGGCCACTCAGCCAGGGGCACTGCTGCTGCAGGCCACACCCAGCCAGGGCACATGCAGGTGCCCCTGTCAGAGAAGGGTGCCTCATCTGGGACAGTGGGTAAGCATGAGGCAGGGTGGACAGGTTTCAGACCAAGGAGCCTCTCACCTTTGTTCTTCTGCAAGGCCCCAACCACAAGACTTGGTCCACTTGTTCCTAAGTCCCTTTGCTGTCTCTTTCTAAAACCTGCTCTCAGAAGAGAATCTGAAGTACATCTACTACAAATTTTAAATTATCTAACAGCTTAGAGATTATTACTTCAAGGATTCTATCTACTGGGTTTTTCTATCTAAGCAGTAGAGAAAGAGTTGGGCTAATGGTTAATAAATAGGCAACTGCTGCCTGGGATTATGCATTAGGAAATATATAAAAGACATAAAAAAGACAGGGAGCCTAAGGGCCTTCCAATATTAATGCAGAACGATGGTTATCTTTTCTATGCACCAACTGGACAATGGGGGAGCAGAGAGAAGAGGGTTGGGACAAAGGTCCAGCCAAGGGTTCAGGTAGCACTTAGAAAGTCCGGGGTAGGTAGTCCCTCCGTTCAGGGAATGGGGCTGGGCAGTCTGTGCTCAGGAGAGATTACATTAAGTGCTGTGTGGCCAGACTTTGAGGTTGGGTAATCTTCTAGTGCAGCCAGCAAAGAAGGTCAAGGCCAAGAAACAGAAAGTGGCCTGGTCTGTCCCTTGGCCTGAGGACACTCTTGATTTTGGGGCCTTGCTCCCCCAGTCTTAGGAGAGTCAGGGAGAAGGGGAGGGGAGTCGCAGAGGCTGAGAAGAGAGGCCGCGGGCCAAGGGACTGTGCAGGGATGGGCGGCGGGGGAGGAGCCTCCGAGCATCCTCGGTCCGCCGCCGCAGAGCACCATGGGAGAATCTCTCCTCCCTCGGACATGGCGCCACCCTGCGCGCCGGCAGCGGCGGGTCCGGGCGCCGCGGTCCGCGGGTCCCGGCTGAGGATCGGCTCCAGCGGTGCGGCCGGGGAGGGCGGCGGCGGCGCGGCCCGGGCGCGCGCGCGGTAGGCCAGGCGCCCGCACGGCCAGCGGTCCAGGCGCCGCGGAGGGCCAGCGGCCAGCGCAGGCATGGTGTCCCAGGCGCTGCAGCTGCTCCGGCAGGGCGTGTGGGCCGCGCTCACCGGGGGCTGGTACCACGATCCCGAGCAGAGCCGGTTCACCAACAGCTGCCATCTCTACCTGTGGCTGTTCCTGCTGCTGCTACCCCTGGCCCTGCACCTGGTGAGTCCTGCATGCCCAGGACGGGCGTGGGGGAGGTAGGGGCCTGGATGGAAAGCGGGTGGGCTGCAGAGGCTCCCCAGGGGCGGGAGCGGTGGGTGTCAGGGGTCAGGGGCAGAGAACTGGGGCCCGGGGGTCAAGGGAAGGGAAGGGTGGAAAGGACTTCGGGGACTCCTGACTCATTAAGAATCGATGCCGGGTGCGGGATGAGTCAGACTCTGCCTGTCGCCGAGCGAGCGCTGAGCCGGTGTGGTAAGTGCACAACCCAGGGCTCAGCTGGTTAGCTTAGCACGGTGCTCCGTGTGGAGTACTGTCCAAGGTAATAAGAAGGCTAACTCAAATGCAAGCCTATGTCCATGGCACCCCCCTTCCTGTTTTGCTTCGAGAAGGCAGATTCAGTTACTCCCTTGCCGTGTCCACACCACTGGGCAGAGCAGCCTGTGGAAAGGTGCCTTGGCTTAGTCTAACCTACTTGAAGTAAACAGGTATTGCGGCCCCTTGTTGGGGCTGGCGCTTTCTCAAGGTTGTGGTAGGCGAGTACTTCTGAATAACTACACAGATGACCTTCTGAGGTGGATTAAATATGCCTAACCAAAACAATGGAGAACCTTAGGTGAAAAGCTGTGTGTCATTAAGCTCTGTGCCAAGAACTAGTTCTGATGTCTGCTAAAAGATTTTAATTCTACGACATTATTTCCTCATCTTCTCCATAGCAAAAATCTCCAGTGAGTTTGCATGGCTGACAGATTCTGAGTCTGATGTTTGAGGTGGTCAGTGGCTCTCTGCCCTTTTCTTTGCTCTTTTCTTGCAGTTTGTGCAGAGGGTCAGAACTCTGGCTCTGAAAGGGTCTGATGGCTTAAATTTTGGATCCACCTCTACCTCTTTGACCTTGGGGGAAATTACTTAACCTTGTCTGGTTTCTCATTTCCCATCTGTAAAATAAGAAATACAGGGCTGGGGCTGGGACTCAGTGGCAGAGCACTTGCCTAGCATGTGTGGGGCACTGGGTTCCATCCTCAGCACCACATAAAAATAAATAAAATAAAGGTACTGTGTCCATCTACAACTAAAAAATATTTTAAAAAATAAATAAAATAAGAAATACAACAGTATGGGTCTAAGGGGTTGTTGGGGGGATTCAATGAGATACTGCAGGTAAAGCCCTGTGTTGGCTTGACCTGGGACTGGACTCAGTCCTGGGCTTACAGTTCTGGGGAAGTTTAGCCTGGTGTTGGACCTCTCGGAACCTGAGTTTCCTCATTGTTAAAATGGATGTGATGATGATCACTTCACAGGAGAATTAAATAAACTTGTTTATAAAAGCACTTACTACAGAAGTTGCATGGAGACCCTGCAGTAAGTGCAGGTGTCCTTCCATGATTGGGTACATCACTTTCCCTCAGCCTGTGGCCTGGTGTTTGCTCTTTGCCTAGAAGAGGAACTTGGCTGAGTCATAGGGACCCAGGCCTGCATTCAAATCCTGCTGCTGTGGCCTGTTAACTGTTTGCAGGAGCAGCACCTCCCCCAAAGCTTCCCGTTGGCACAGCAGGGGTGGGAGCGTACCCTTCCTCGGTTGCATGTGAGGACTGAGCCCATGAGTAGGAGAAATGCCTTCTCTGTGCTTGGCAGAGTGTGTGATCACCATAAGAGGGTCTTTGTTTTCCTTCCTCACTTCCCAACTCTATCCTTCAAAGCCCAGTGGTGTGGCCACGAGCTTCTGCCTTGGCTTGCCAGTTCCATGGGGCTGGGCTCGGCTTCTCTTCTCGTGCTGTTAGAAAACCCTACTTCCCATGGTAGGAGGCGCTGTCTGGATTCTGCTGTGTGTATTTCATTGGAACATGTGTGTGTGACCTCCACTCAGGTCATGAGCTTTCTGGGGACGTGGGTGTGAGTCCTGGTTATTCATCTTGGTCTTCCAGGTGCCTCCCAGAGGGCTTCGTTTGGTTAATGCAGATGTGTAATGAACTGGTCCATCTTTTTCTAGTCTCTCTCTCCACCCAGAAGAAACAGGGACTTTGCTGATAAGGAAAGGTAGGTATCTGCCCTGCAGTTCCCTCCTCGGCAGTAGTCACATTAACACAGAAGGTATGCACCTAGGCATGTTCTGCTGCGTGCACGAGCTCCTTCCTGCAAAGCTTCACTGAACATTTGATGTGTATGAATGAGTGGAATCCTTAATTTCTAATTGTGCTTTATTCAGTACCTTGATTTGTATTCTATTTTTGTGAATAGGAAATTCTTTTTAGATAAGTTCCTCTTTAGTGATATTTTAAAATAATTTTTGGAAAAAAATCTGAGGATTTTATAAAGTAAAAAACCTGATGCTTTAAATGATTTTATTCTTATGTTGGATCATTTTGATCAAAACAGCGATGCCAAAATTTTTATATCTTTGTACCAGTGTGTCTTTATCTATTGTAGAAGAATCGTGTAGGGGAGCATTTGTTGTTGTGCTTCTTTTTTTTTTTAATATCTCTATTTTATTTATTTATGTGGTGCTGAGGACTGAACCCAGGGCCTCTCTACCATTGAGCCACAACCCCAGCCCCACTGTGCTTCTTTTTAATCCATCGCCTGTCTTATTCCAACAGTGACTGGCTGTCCATTTCTTACTCTGGCCTTCTGGTCTCCAAAAGCATCCTTAGGAAAGAAAGGTCACTGCCCACACCACAGGTGTGCAGGCACGCTCCCGGGTCCAGGCCTCCACAGGAAGTGCGGAGGGTTTGGGCTGATGCCACCCAGGTTCTGTTCTCTGGTCTTGAGGCTTAAATATGTTCCTCTGCACTTCAGTGTGTTCCACTTACAAGATTTTGGTCCAATATGATACCTGATTGCTCACTGGTAACAGGGACTTATTCATGTTATTTAATGTGTCTTGAACCTTTCTGCTGTTTGCACAATTTTGGTTTAAATATCTTTTGTTAAACTTTATTTTATTTATTTGTTTGGGTACCAGGGATTGAACTCAGAGGCATTGACTACTAAGCCACATCCCCAGCCCTATTTTGTATTTTATTTAGAGACAGACTCTTCCTAATTGCTTAGCATCATGCCATTACTGAGGCTGGCTTTGAACTTGTGATCCTCCTGCCTCAGCCCCCTAAACCACTGGTATTATAGGTGTGTGCCACCATGCCTGACTATTTTTGTATGGTGTTGAGGATCAAACCAGTGCCTCATGTGTGCTAGGCAAGTGCTCTACCACTGAGGTACAATCCCAGCCTGGTTTAATTATCTTACTCAAGATAGTTCCACTGTTGGAAAAACCCACCTTTTAGTTAAATAGAGACTTTGAATATTTAAATAAACATTTTGTTAATTGCTGATTATTGAGACAAACATTTCTAAACTATAGAATTTCCTTAGATTTGTTTGGTAACATGGAAAGTAGTTATTTATTAGCATTTATAAATATTTACTAGAAATGCTTAAAAATGCACAACTAAAAACATTAGGGTAATTTGGGTAATTTTCAAAGAGTTTTAATTTGATTTATTATCAAGCTAATTTTGTTTTAGACAAACTGAAAAATCACCTGTGTCCAGAGATATTTAGACTTCGGTTTTTGTGCACATTTGGTCTATTTTCCGGCATTGACACTGACAGAGGTTCTGGTAGAGTTTGCCCAGTTTAGCCGTGAGCCTGGTGCTGACCTCATGTGAGCTCCAAGGTGCTCCTCTTGTGTCTGAGGACATGTTCCCAGTCTTCCAGTTGTGGTCACCCCACTCCTCCAGACCTTGTCCTCCCATCTATAAAGCAGGGATGGTGGGCTGTATCTGGTAGATCTAGCATCTGAGGTCCAGAGAGAGCAGGCTATCCCCCAACAGTCCACAAGAGAAGAGGTGGCAGGACGTGGGATGATAGCTAAGGTCCAGGGCTTGGCTTTCCTGACATAGAAAGCTGCCTGACATGGTTCACACTAGAGCGTGTTGAGTTCTGGGAAACAGCAGAACCCCTCGGAGTGGGGTTGTGAGGATCGCAAGGCCTCGTGTTTAGGACTTGCTGAGTAGTGACAGAGGCACCTGCGCAGCCTTCACCACCCCACAAGGCCCCAGTGCATGTGATGCCTGGCCTGGCGCCTATGGGGAGGAGGGCGGCCCTTCTCCCTGCAGACAGGCAGCCTGCCCTCCTCATGCCGGGACCTTCCATTCAGCCAGATGGGATCTTTTCCTAGGTCTGCTTTTTAAATTTTGCCTTACAAAGTTTCTTTGGTAAGAACCCCTTCATTTCTAATAGCTGTGATTCTTGCTAAGTGGGATTTTCTGTGACGTCCCAGCACAGCCCTGGGCGTAGAGCAAGCCCTGAGCTCAGGCTGGCAGTTATTTCCCGTGATGGTCTGCGGCCACGCCCCTGTGGGAGCCTCAGGCTCTCTCCTTAGGTCTTGCGTTTCCTTGGCCAGATTTCCTTCCATCCGAGCGCCTGCCATGACAGGGACAGTTTCCTCTCTGTTCTAGCTGTGCAAATATATGACTAGTTTCCTGGCGGCTGGATCTGTGCCTGCAGCCCGCCTCCCTCCTGGGGCCTCCTGAGATCCCCCTCAGCCACTGGTCCTGGTTGGGTGGTGCCTTCCTCGGATAAACTGTGTTTCCAAGGGCAGCGTCCAGTGCTCCCGTGCACTGTTGTCTGTGTCACCTGGAGATACGGTTCACTCATGTTCCTCTTTTGCATGAGAGCAGGATCTTGCAGGTGATTGTCATTTTCTGACATTATCTTGCAAATATTAGTTACAAACATCAGCCAACCTCAGTCTTGCTTTATCTGCTCTAGATCCCTTCCTGCTCCCTGGGGAAGAAAACCACAGGGTGGCTCTTCATGGTGCTCAGATTTTCTTTCTTTATTTTTGGCTAGATCTTCCCCTTAGTACTGCAGTGGTGTTCTGTCACTCTCATGCTGGAACAGGTGATGCTAACGTGCCACTTAAGGTCACACAGGTGCTCTTGTAAGAGCTTTGCATGAACTAAGTCGTCACATCCTTATTGCACTCTGGGGAGGCTCTGTCCCTGTGCCATTTTGCAGCTGATAAAACTGGCACAGAAAGGTGCTTAATGTGTTGATGGATGCACAGCCGGCCACACCCTCACCAAGCAGCTGCAATTCTTACTGGCTGGCCTGTCCCACCTATCACAGGCCACTTCACAGCTCAGGCCTGTATTGCTGTGCATGGGCCCGATGTGCACAAGACACAGAACACTGACAGTGTGCACAAGAGCAGGTGACAGGAGGTGCGCTTGTCTCCATACCTGCCTTATGCGGTCACCTCTGCATACCACCTCGAGTGTTCTTCCAGTGATGCTGTGTGTGCAGGTGGGTGGATGTTTGCAGGTTGGGGCTTCAAGTTCAACCATGAGCACCTTTGTCCCCATTGTCACTTTCCATGTGCTCTGTGGAGTCTTCTCTACCCAAGTGCAAGCATGGACAAGCACTGTGGCTTCCGGTGCCACACCCCATTCCTGTTGTCAGTGACACGCAGACTGGACTTGATCTCAGTGTCTGGCTCCACACACCACCAAAGCTCCAGATGCTCTGGATTCACCAGCCAGGAAGGGCAGGGGGGTGGCCCGTCCTCTTCCCCGCCTTCCCCTTCCCTCACACGGGGGCTGTTGCTTCTCATGTCCTTGCCTTGGGGAGCAGCGCCGATAAGCTGTTCTGGGGCTCTAGGACATGTTCCTGGCTGACTGGCCAGGAGCTTTCCCACGTCCTTGGGGACCTCATTCCCCTTCACAGGTCCTGGGGACCTCACTTCTCTTCCCAGGTCCTCAGGGACTCTGCTCCATTTCCAGGTCACTGGGGACCCTGCTCTCTCCCCAGGCCCTGGGGAACCCCACCCCCTTTCCCAGGTCCTCACAAGATGTCACTCCCCATCCCAGATCCTCATAGACCTCAGTCTTCTTCCTAGTTCCTTAGGGACCCTGCTCCCTTCCCAGGGCCTTGAGGACCTTACTCCCCTTCCCAGGCCCTCGGGAACCCCACCCCTTTTCCCAGATCCTCACAGATGTCACTCCCTGTCCCAGATCCTCCCAGACCTCACTCTTCTTCCCAGGTCCTCGGGGACCTTGCTCTTTGTCTGCGCTGCTCCACCCACCATTCCCTGCAGAGGGCCGCTGTCTCCTCCCCTGGGTCACGCACTCCTTGCCACTCCCAGGCTCCTTCGGGGCAGTGCCCTCTGCTCCAGGGGCCCTCTAGGACAGTATCTAAAACCAACCCAAGCCGGCTCTGGCACACACTAGCCTGTGGATCTCCTCTTCTTTCCCACCACAGTTCAAAGGACAGGTACAGCTCAGCACAGTGCCCATCAAGTCAGGACAGCTAGCCAGCCAGCGTCCTACCTGCCACCTCTTCTGTGAAGGAATCAGACCACAGTCTACCCGCCACCATTGGGGTGGGGACTCTGGCCCTCGGAGCCCTCCTGTCCTGACTGTGGCCAGAGGACACGCGACTGGCTTCACACCAGGACTTTGTCCTGTCCCCAAACCTTCCAAACCTTCTTACTCCAGCTCTGTCACCTCCTTTTCTGACTGAGGTGTTTAGGGTCATGCAACTCCTGATCTACTTAGAAATTTTTGCCTGTAGTCTGTCTCAGAAATGGCCTTGGGACCTGAGACCTGGGGGCTGTGCCCCATCAGCTCCTCTGTTGCGGTTTTTGTTGGGGGCACGTGGCTGTCCCTGAGCCTGCAGTCTTGTTTCCCACCTGGCAGAGCCCTGCTGTGGACAGCCCCTCACGTCCACCTGAGCCGCTATGCACACAAAGCTTCCTCTGGCTGCTTCGGATTTCAGATGACTTTGACCTACTGTTTGATACTTGAATTTGCATTCAGAGTTGAACCCATGCTGAGATGAAGTGGTGTGTGCTGACAGAACAACCCAGCTTGCAATCGCCTGGACTTTGTCAGACCTATCTTCTATTCACACTGCATGCCCAGTGTGCTCAGTGGGCAGGCCTGGCTAGCAGGGGCTTCCGCTCATTGTGGGCCTTCAGGGACGTGGACTGATTGAAGCTGCACTTTGGGGTGGCTGTCCATCATCATGCTCACCCCTGACCCTGGCAGGTCATTGCCAGACACTGTGGTGGAGGCAGAGAGAATGGCCTCCTGCACCAACTCTTGAGGCTCCACCTGGAAGTGCCAGATGCGCTTTGCCCTGAGACTTTGAAATCAGGGCAAGTCACATAGCACACTTCACCTCAAGAGAGAAGGGTGAGGCCCACCTGTGCCCTGGGAAGTGCTGGACCATCTGGTGGATGGCACTGTGTCCATGGCAATAGCTAGCCAAGTTTGGGCCTTCTGCTTGTCATTAGGAACAGCAGGAGAGCAGAGTGGCTGCTCTCTCCCTCACAAGGTGGGCAGACACAAGTGGCACGTAACACATGCTACCTAGAGGGAGTTCAGGTGCTCCGTGGTGAAGTTAGTGGCATTAAGGGGAAGGGTTCTCAGAAGTCCTAGCTGTTCATCTGACTATGGTGAGGCACCAGCCCGGCCAGGCTGGCGGAGGAGCAGCGTCTCGAGCAGGGGGAGGGCTTGAGCTGGATGGGAGGGTGTCCGGCTAAGCTGAGGAGTGCTGCTTTCCTTGAGGTGGCAGGGCTGCAGAGGAGAAGGTGACCAGGACTGCGGCCCTGGGGGTCTGGGGGTGTTGAGCGTGGCAGGACATGGGCCAGCTTATGCTCTGGAAGACATCTGGCTATAGTTTGGAGACTCAGTCAGACAAGCAGGGCGAGGAAGATGGCGTTGGCCTCTTCTCCAGCCTCACCCTGCATTAAAAATTTATTTCCAGTACTTCAGAAGATTTTAAAAATGGCTGTGATGTCGCAGGGTGGCCTGAGTTTAACGTACCCTAGGTTCCTTGGCTTGTGACTTCTGGCATCTCGCACTAGAAGCTCAGTCCCCTGGTCCCTGCCGACCACCTTCACAGGTCACTCTTGGCCCTAGTGAGGCCGCTATGCAAGATGTCATTGAGTGCCAGACACCCCTCAGTGTTCTCCTGTGAAGTTGGAACTGCAGCTGCTCTTTCTGGTGTCCTTTTTCACTGGGTGCGTGGCACGTCACTTCTACCCCCATGAAAGAGGCTGGGTCCTTCTGTGACTCTTATGATTGGGTGGCCCTGTCCTTTCTTTCGTTCACCCTGTTTGTTCCTAGCAGTCCCAGTGACAGGTCAGCTCCGTCTGGGGAAGGAATGGTTTGACGCTGTGACGAGTGCTCTGGTGGAAGCCAGGGAGGGCCCCCTTAGGGCGGTCAGGGAGGGCTCACCTGGCAGGTGACCTCGCAGCTGAAGCCTCGAAGGTGAGGAAGGGCGAGCTCGGGGAAGTGTTCAGAGCTGGCAGGTGACAGTGAGGCCCTGGGACACATTTGGAGAGGTTGGTGGGGCTGGGACTCACAGACCTGGTCTGACATGAGAGTTCAGGTTTAATTCTCAGCACAGTGAAATACATTTTTTTTTTTAAATCAGGTCTGAGGTATGATGAGAGTTACTTTTTTATTCCAGTGTTTATTTTAAAAGTTTCCTAACCTGCAGGAGAGCCACAAGATTAACATCCGTGTCCTGAAGTGTGGCTTAGACTCGCCAGTGGTTACACCCACCTCGTCTGCCTAACCTCCGTATTTACAGTTTTAATTTTGCTGCATCATTTCAGAATAAGCATAGACTCCAGGTCACTCTGGGCATAGAGCAAGCCCTGCTAAGAACTCCGGCAGGTACTCAGGGAAAGGCACCCCACACATGAGCATCACACTCGGAAGAAGTGATGCACAGCTGTTGTCCAGCCTGAGCCCCTGCACACCTGCCGGGCAATGCCCTCTGTAGCTGGGAGTTCTGTCTTGTTCTTTTGGATCCAGCATTCAGTCAAGGGTCATGCGTGGTTTCTGGCTGCTTGAATGGCTCTTGTTCTTCAAGGCTTTCTCTCCGTGTGGCATTGAAAGTTGTTTTGCCCAAAGGTTGATGTGGACTTTTCTGATTGTTCCCCTGAGACTGGAGGCTGATTGTGCATTTTTTAAAAAATATTTCTTTAGTTGTAGGTGGACACATACCTTTGGTTTATTTATTTTTATGTGGTGCTGAGGATGGAACCCAGTGCCTCACACATGCTAGGCGAGTGCTCTACTGTTGAGCCCCACTCTAGCCCCCTGATGGTGCATTTTTTATTATGGTTATGCTATGGAAGTGCCGTGTCCTCATGTCCCACCTCAGAGGGACATGATGTCAGTCCCCCATCCCCCTGACCCTGTGCCTGGTCCTGTTGAGTGTGGCCCCTGGGGAGGGTGGTGTCAGCCAGTCCATGGCAAGGCTGCTGGCCTGCCCTCTGTGTGTGGTGGGCAATCTGTGCAGAAAAGCCTGGACCTCTCCCTCGGTAGCTGCCCCAGAAGCCAGCAGTGCTCACCTAAGGCAGCCCTACATCAGTGGCGAGAACGGGAGTCCCGCGTCCAGTTTTCTTCCTCCCTTTGCCAGCTGTACCCTTCTCTACAGGGCTTTCCCTTCCCGCCCCTTGGCTTGGCTCAGTTTGTTACAAGTGGCCTCAAAGAATGACTTTTTATCTCGTGGGTATCACCCATTCCTGCTGTCTCTCCTGATGTTCAAATTATCCAGAATTTGGCGAGTGGGACCGTGGTCCTCGAACGTGCCCTGGGCTTTCTGCCCCTGCAGGATGCCCTGGGCTTAGCTTGTGCTGTCCCAGACCCAGCCCTGGAAGAATCAGCCGTTTCTCCAGGGAGCCTGATCATGGGTGGTCCATGGCCCCTGGAAACCAGATTAGGGCAGCGATAGTGGTGGTCATAGCTTCCTGGCTGACTTTGCCTCTAGGCCCGTTCCGTGGACAGAGCCAGGACCTTGATTGATCACTGGTTAGATAGCTGATCAATAGTTGAGAGCTGGTGCTGGCATCCGCGGCTTGGGAGAGTCAGCTGCCCCTCATGGCACGACGTGAAACCTGGCCCCTCCAGGGACCTTTCAGTGGGTCTATCTTCACTGTGCCGGGCTGCAGATGGGACCCAGGGCCGGTAGGTCCATCCTTCACCCAGGGTGGAACCAGGGCCTCTCATCACCTGGCTGCAGACTAGACCCAGTGCTGAGTCAGCGGACTCCACCTCCTGGCTCTCCTGCTGGTTCACGTTCCCAGGCTGTGCTAGGCCACACTTAGCACAGTGACCCAGAGCTGCGCCTCTCCCCACTAGGCAGGCCAGCCCCCCCGAAGGCCAGTCCTTCTGTCCGCCTGCTTCCCTGGCCTTCCCTCCCCTTCCCTGGGAAATGCAGCCCAGGGTAACGAGGCCAGCTGCAGCTCCATGGGCTCAGAGGCTCAGGGCACTCTCCTTGTGGGTCCATCCTGGGTGGGGTCCTTGCTCCACTGGGTGCTCATGCCCAGGCCGAAGGAAGCCTCTGGAGGACGGGGCTCTGAGCTCACCTGGTGGAGGAGAGGAGGGCATGGAGGCCGCAGACCACAGTCCACGGCCAGAAGCCAGTGCAGGGACCCAGCTTCGAGGTAGGAGAGCCTGAGCAGAGGGCAGGGGACTCCCCAGCCAGTGCCCTGTCTGCTTCCCTTGCTGCGGAGCATGCTGTGAGGTCACTGGGCCACAGCTGGATGAGGACGGTGTGTGAAGGAGCTCTACCTTGTTGTCATGGGCAGCTGTGGGCTCCCTCTTCACCGTCCCTCTAACTAGCTCTCCAGCCTAGGTCTGTGAAACCCTAACCCTTACGAGGAGGTGCTGGGCTGCTAGCCCCCCACACCTCCCTCTGCTGGAGATCTTAGTCTCCACAGGTTGCTGTGTGAGCGTGGAGCCTGGTGGCTTCCAGGCAGCATCTGGCTTGGCCTGTCACCTGCCTATCAGTCTCATGCTATGTGATCATTCCTCACTTGCTCACTGATTGACATGTGTCTCTGGACTTCTCCTGTGAAGCAGATGCGGCTATTGGGTGGTACACCCTCACCTCACCTTCCCGCACGAGCCCATTTGGCTCTTTCTTGGCCACGCTGTGCTGTTGGTTTTTTCTGTTTCAGGGATGGTCTTTCCTAGATGAGGGACTCCCAGATGGCATGTGCACCAGGTGCACAGGGACCTGGGAGCCCTGTGGGCTGGCTGTGCTATCTGCAGGACCAGTGTGCTCCAGGTGGCAGCTCTCAGGGCTGGCCTCTGGATTCCAGAGACCCCTGGGGAGGGTGAGAGGGTCTCACTGCTCATCCAGCCTGCCCGTGGTGTCCTCTCAGGGTGTCCTCTCCCTGTCCATCCAGGCTGCCCGTGGTTTCCCTTGGGCTCTTGCTCCTGTTCACGGTGGAAGCATCCCTGTTGCTCCTGGCAGTAGTAACTTCCTGTGGCTCCTGTGTGCATCCCAACCCTGAAGACATCCTTTGCTTGCCGAGGTCAACTGGGTGAGAGGTCAGGGTGGGCAGGGGCCTGGCCCTGCTCCCTGCCCTCTCCTGTTTTGCACAAGTCCCTGCATCTTGTGAGGCAGCGTTATCTTTCTTGGGCCTTCAGATGCCCACGGGACAGCTCAGACCGTGGAAGGACTGATGGAAGGCAGTCGGTGGCTTCCAGACTGCACTGGGTCCTCTGGGCTCCTGCCTGCCCCTCCAGCCCTGCTCACTAGCCCTGCTGCTGCAGAAAGCGAGAAACGAGGAGTTACAAAGCTAATAATGTGAAAGCTGCGACTTGTGCTCAATAACCAGCCCCAAATGGCTTCCAAAGGAGCCTCTGAGGTTCTCCTGCTCTCTCCATCAGGCTTGTCCACCAAATGCGGTCACTGCGGTCCTCTACTGCAGCTCCGTAGCCGTGGTCTTCACCACCATCAAGCTGGTCAGCTACCGCCTGCACCTCATGTTCGATGAGGGAGAAGTGGTCCGGCTGCGACCCGTCCAGCAGAGAGAGGAGCCGGCCAGAGACCGAGAGGCCCGCAGCCAGCGCACCACCACTCCCAAGGACCCACGGTAACTTCCCGCGATCAGAGCGATCAGAGCGCGACAGCGGGCCCTGGACGGTTGCCACTGTAGGAAGCGGGTTCTCACCCACTGTCGTGCACAGTGTCCAGCAGAGCAGGGGGATGCGGTGTGCACTGTGCGTACCAACGGTGCCCTCAAGCATGCGGGGGACCTCCTGTCAGGGGGCGTGGCTGTCCGGGGCAGTGGAGGGGGGCGTGGCTGCCCTAGTGCCTGGCCCTGCAGCACCCCCTGGGGTCACTGCTGCGGGGTCTCCTGCTCCAGGACTCCGTCCTGCCGCACAGATGCTCGCACATGTCCGTGTTTTAAGGAGCAGCGTTGGTGTCCTGCCAGGGTGCCCAGGTGACCATGCACTCATCACGGTCACCGTTCTGGTGTCAAACATTGTCCCAAAGCGTGTCTTATCACTTTAAAGCCACTTAAACAGGACACTGTGTACCAGGAAAGCGAGGAAAGGGCCCCGGGAAGAGGCAGCTTGAGCAGTCCTGATAGGGCTGCCGACCTGCGTGGTCACCCGGCTGCTCTTGTACTTCTCTCCTTGGGTCAGCAGTGACCAGCAGACAGGCAGCGGCAGCGGCAAGAAGGAAGAGGTCCTGGGAAGTCTGGCCACGCCCCCACTGCGCTGCAGCTCCCGAGGGCAGAGCCTGCACTCACGTCACTCCTCAGGGCAATCGGCCAGTGTCCCCTCGCATCACTCCTCTGCCCAGTCGGTCAGTGTCCCCTCAGTTTCTGTCTCTTCCCATAGTTCCGGGTGGAACCCCTAGAATGTGAGTGTGCGGAGTGGTAGTGTCACCCTGAGTATTGCTGGCCCCCTGCCTGCACCTCTGGCTGCGGAAGTGGCCTGACTGTGCCATGGACTGTCAAACTCACAGCCCTCGGTTCAAAGCCCACCGCGGCCTCCACCGCTGTCTGGCCCTTGCAGGGCACCCTGAAGCGTAGGCCTTTGCTTTCTGCTCCCTTCTCCAGTCTGCTGCCCTTAGGTCGTGTTTTTGTGATGCCTTCACTTGGAATGAACTACACCTCCTACTGCTTTCCACTGTCATTCACACTGGTCTCTTGGAAAGTCAATAAGTCACTTTTTTTAGAGTAACTTCATTGGGATCTAGAACTAGGTATGAGGTGTGCTATACTTAATAATGAATTAGTATTCATTAGTATTAAGTAGGAATTAGTATATAATAAGTAATGAATTCCTTAAGAAGGAACAATAATGTTATTCCTTCTCCTTTTACTTTTTAATTAGCAGACCCCCTTTGTTACTGTACAGTTGCCTTGGTAGGATGCCAGCCCTTAGGGACATTGTGTATCCACCTGTCCTCCCTGTTTTATGGAAGCTTAAGGAGGGTGGACACTGAGGTGTCTCTTCCCTCTGTGCTGTTCAGAAACACAGTGGCCGCGTCAGCAGCCATTGCCTGGAAATGTGTGAGGAGCTGAGTTGCATATTGATTTTTGTTTTCTATTTGCTTAGGAGTTGCCAGTGCAGGAAACCGTGGACGGCCTCCAAGGTAGAGTACTGTCACTCTCAGCAGCTCATCTCGGCACTGTCTTCAGCACAGTGAAAAGCACCGCATGAAACAGAAGCCAGTGTGCTCCCTGGCAGGGAGGCTCACCAGGATGGCGCGGTGCTGTCGACTGCAGTCTGAACTTTCATGATTTCCCATCAGAACTTAGATTCCTGTCTATGCTCAATTGAGACATTTGATTGACGCTTTTCACTGTCGTTCCTGCCTGCTGGGCCTTGTTTTCGTGTGGCTGTATCAGTGGAGATGTCGTGGAAGACTTCCTCGGCTTCAGGGTTCTCAGTGTGGTGCTCATGCTAGAAGTGGTGGGAGAGACTCGGTAGCCTGATGCCTGCCTGCGTTTCTTTTAAGCTGCACATTTTGTTTTGGAGAACTTAATTTTAACCTAGAGATTTGTTTTACTTTTTTAACTAGAATTTAAAACGACATTTCTTTTCCATCCTTCATCTCCACTCCTTCATAGAGAAGGGAGGCTTTTGTCTGCATGGCTGCTGCTGAGATGCATGCGCTGTGGTCGGGTTGGAAAGCAAGTCAGGGGCACACGGTTCATAACAGGGTCCCTTCACATCCACTTTCACACACCCCTCTGTTCACATCAGGCCGCGCAGTCTTCCAGTCGGGGTGCTGTGCCTGTTGCCTGGTCCCCTTGCTCCTCTGAATGACGGCTCCTGCTGCGTGCCCCCACCTTTCCCATGGAGACCCTCCCTCTCTGCCCACACTGGGAATTGCAACAGAGGTTTCCACATCATTCCGCCCCAGGTCAGCATGGGAAGTGTAGCGGTGGCTTCTAACTCACTTGGGAGCACCAGGTCAGGGTTTTCCCAGCAGCCCTGCACTAAAGCACTGTGTCAAGTCTTCCTTGGTGCAGTCCTGTCAGACACCATGCTAGCACACAGCTCTGGCTGTTGGTAAAAGGCTCAGTGGCTTTCTGTCTTAGAATCTTATTGTGGTATAATTCATACACCACAAAGTTTACCATTTAATGTGTGCAGTTCAGTGGCTTTTAGTGCATCCAGAATTGCCTGTTCACTACCACAATAAATCTTAGAATAGCTTCATTACCTTAGAAGGAAACCCGGACCACTGAGCCGTCACCACTAGCCCCCTCTCCTCTAGTCAAAGGAGCCACCAGCCTGTTGTCCGTCTTGGTAGAGTTGTCTGTTCTGGACAGCTCAAGAAACAGAATCACAGAGCATGCGGTCGTTTGTGACTGGCTTCTTTCAACTGGCCTAATATTCTCAAGGGTCATCCTTGCTGTGGCATGTATCCATTCCTTTTTACTGTGGAATAATATTCCTTGAAGTGGATTTGCCAAGTTTTATGTATCTGTTTTATCAGTTGATCAACATTTGGGTCACTCGAACTCTTTGGCTATTTGAATAATGCTGCCATGAACATTCATGGACAAGCATTTGTGTGGATGTCTGTCTTCATTTCTCTTGGGTGTCTACCTGGGTCTTTTGTAACTCAGTCTAGTCATGGGAGGAGCTGCCAGACGGGAAGAAAGTGTACCCTTTCCATCTCCATCCTTGGCGTCTGAGGTGATGGTGCGTCCTTGTCCTTGACAACACTTGTTATTATCTATCTCATGGCTGTGGAGTGGTGTCTCATTATGGCTTTGATTGGCATTTGTCCACCAACTAATAATAACATTCTCATCATTGTAATGATCTCTAGAGAAGTATACATTCAAGTCCTCTGCCCGCTTTTTAATTGGCTTATCTCAGTTGCTGAGCTGTGAGAGTCCTCTATGTGTTTGGGGTAGCAGTCCTTTCTCAGACATGATGTATGGTCTACAAATATTTTCTCCCATTCTTGGAGTTGTCTTGTCACTTTCTTAGTGGATCCTTTGAAGCCCAGAGTCTTTATTTTTCATGAAGTCCAGATTATTTCTTGCTTCTTCCATTGCTGGTGGGTGCTGTGTCTTGGTCACTATGACTGATTCTGAGGCCATAAAGACGTGTTCCTGGGTTACCTTCTGAGGACCTGGTAGCTTCAACTTCTGCATTAGTTCTGTGGTCCCCTCTGAGTTCTTTCTATGAGGGAGGGAAGGGCTGGCTCCGTTCTTTGGTACACGTCGTCCCAACACTGTTTGTTGACAATGCTCTTTCCTCACCGACACGCCTCAGGACCTCATGTGTTGAGAGTGTAGGTAAGGGTTAACGCTCCATCTACGTCTCTGTCCTTAGGGCCAGCGCCACAGTATTTGGATTACTTTAGCTGTGTAATGGGCTATGAAATTGAGAAATGGAGGCTTCTCTCTTTTTTTTTTCCAGACTATTTTAGCTTTTCTGGATTCCTCACATTTCCATGTGATCTATTAATTTCTGCATAAAGACAGACTGGGATTTTTTAAAGGACTGTGTTGAATCTGTAGCTGCAGAAATGCAGAGCGTATTCCCACCTTAGCATGTTCCTTCCCTTCTGCAATCACACAGTCTCTCCCATGTATTTGGATCTTTCTTTTAATGATGCTCTTTAGTCTTTAGTGCATGAGCATTGCATTTATTCTGTCTGACCTATTCCCGAGCACTTTATTATTCTAGATGCTATGACTAGAATTGTGTTCTTAGTTTTATTTCAGATTGTTCATTGCTAGTGTGGAAATATAATTGATTTTTTTACATAGATTGTTTTTTTTTGGTACAAAGGGATGGAACCCAGGTCCTCACACATGCTAGGTAAATGCTCAACCCCTGAGCTACATCCGCAGCCCTTTTTATATTTTATCTTTATGCATGGTCCTGCTAAGTTGCTGAGGCTGGCCTTGAACTTGGGGTCACTTGTGGTCCTCCTGTCTCAGCCTCCTAAGTTGCTGGGATTACAGTTGTGCACCACTGTGCCCAGCCCTATACATTGATTTTTATATGCACACACTTCCTGAAATTCTTTATTAGTTCTAATAGTTTTTTTTGGTGGACTTCTTAGGACTTCTGTCTATAAGATGATGGTATCTGTGGAGACACTTTTCCTCTTCTCTTTCTGGCCTGGCTCTGGCTAGAGTTCCTAGGACCATGTTGATCAGAGGTGGTGAGCATGACCTCATGGTCTTGTTCCTACTTCATGGAACAAAGCTTCAGTCTCTCTTTTCAGTATGATGTTGGCTTTGAGTGTTTCCTAAAGGCCGTTGTCAGGTCTAGGATGTGCCCTGAGGATCCTAGGTTGTGCTGTTATTGTGAAAGGTGTTGGATTTGGTCAAGTGCTTTTTCTGCATCTGTTGACAGGATCGTGCAGTTTCTGTCAGTGTCCTTCTGAGGCCTCTGTCTCAGTGACGTGGGCGTTTATGTCTACAGACCAGGAGGTCTAGGCAGTGGTTCTAATGGGAGGTTTCGCTTCCCAGGGACATGTGATGATGTCAGGGTCATCGCTGGCCCACCTGGGGGTAGAGTGCCACTGAGAGCAAGTGGGTGGAAGCCAGGAAGGTTGCACAGGACGGGTTCCTGCAGCACAGGGCCATCTAGTCTGAGATGCGGGCAGTGCGGGAATTCCTCATGTCTTAGGTGGACTACGCAACTCGCTCAAGGTGCCCAGCCAGATATGTTGGGTGAGGCGCACGGCTCCGCTGGCCAGGGCCCAGTCCAGCCAGAGGCCACTCCTATCAGGTGGACCTGCCCTGAGGTCGCTGTCACGCTCATTGAGGTATGAGAACCATGGCAGACATTTTAGGAGCGGTCACCTGTTGGAAGTGACGTTGCTAGAAATAAGCTCCTGTCACATCATTGTTATGCTGTCCTTGGTCTTGTCCTGTCCCTGGGTGCTCTCGCCCTGGGATGTCACCCACTCCCATACCCTGTGTTGTTTGCTCCAGGTGTCCTCCTCTTGGAAGCCCAGCCCAGGGCACCAGCGTCATGCCCTGCACCAGGCGTCAAGATGGACAGCTCCCCTGTTTCTGAAGGGCACTGGCCCGAGTCCACCCCCAGGTCAGCACCACCAGTGAAGCCAGTCACTGCAGAAGCCCTCTTCCCCGGGCGAGGCCAGGCAGGAGGAGGCCAGGCACGAGGAGGCCAGGCACAGCACCCGGCCCGCCACAGATCCGAGGGTGGCCTGGTGGACAGCGGAGCCCTGAGGAAGCTGCCGCCCCTGTCCCTGTCCCAGTACGACCTTCTAGAAACAGACGTCTCCTTCCAGCCCTGGGGCAGCGAGAACTCAGTCCTGATTCCAGAACCCACGCACTGTCCACCAGGCTGCACAAGGGAGCCCCTGCAGAGCACATCCCCCCAGGGCAGCCTGAGCAGCAGCTGTCCTCAGTGCCACACGGTCACAGCCAAGCCTGCAGAGGAGCCGGGGGACACTTCCTGTCAGGTGGACCTGCCCCGCTCTGACAGTGAGGTCGCTGTCACACTCATCGACACTTCTCAGCCTGGGGACCCCCTGAGTCTGCACGAACCTATTAGAATTGTCATCACGATGAGCAGCACCCCGAACTCCATGACAGACTTGGAGAGCTCCCTGCACCTACAGGCAACGGGCACTCACAGGACTGGTCTCAGGTCTGACGCAGAGCCAGCTGCCCCAGGAGCGGACAGCCCGCTGAGCACCGAGCAGGTCAGAGTTCCCACCATCACCCTGGAACTCTCTGAGGACCGGGGAGGAGGCATCCCAGGTCCCCAGGGCCACAGGACTGAAGGGAGCCCCGAGGGATGGCAGGTGGAATCGTCTTCACATCAGTGTTCTGACTATGGATCCGGGGAGGGGGCCAGTGCCACCAGGGACTATAGTCCTGCCCAGAAGCCCACCTGGGAAACGGCCCCCACACTCCCACCTGATGCAGCCTCCCCGTCGGAGGGGGGCAGCGATGGCCAGGCCAGGCTGGACCCGTCCTCTTGTAAGAGACATGCCCGTGTGTTCAGTGTGGACAGTGGGACGGATGTCTTCCTGAGCAGACGCTCCGCAGACGTGGCTGGCGACAAGGAGAAAACCATGCCGACCTCCAAATCCGACCTGGAGGCCAAAGAAGGGCAGATGCCCAACGAGTCCAGCTTCCTGGAGTTCGTCTCCCTCATAGAGTCCATCAGTACTGCCAAGGTGGCGGCCCCTGGACAGCCGAAGGGCCCGGCAGAGCAGAGTGGAGATGGCCGGCTTCCTGCAGGTGCGACCCGCCCCGCCCTCTGCGGATGGCAGCACGGGAGGCAGTGTCCCGCCGTGCCGTCCACCCTGTGACCTGGCCTGGCATGTAGTGGGACAGCTGTGGGGCAGCCGTAGGGCAGCAGTGGGTCCTTGGCTTTTCCATCAGTAGTGGTTGCGTGGGCCAACCCTACGCTGTAGTGAGCACGTTCCCGGGCCCGGGCTGGGAGGGCCTGGTCCCAAATGCTTGGGACCAGACTGTTGGCAGTTTGGGACTTTTTCAGATTTTGGAATATTTACTCATATACGTGAGACATCTCAGGGCAAAGACCCGAGTCTAAACACGACATCGTGTTTCTTTTGAGACACGGTGCAGGTCCACATAGGCCTCAGGCCCAGAGCCTGATGCCCATTGGTTGTGGTCTGTCACATGAGGCCAGGTGTGGATTTTTTCTCCTGTCCTGTTAGGTAGCTCAAGAAGTTTTGGATCTTGGAACATTTTGGATTTGGGATTTTCAGGTTAGAGATGCCCTACCTGCTGGGGTTACTTGACCAGGAGACATAAGCCATTACGGTGAATTTGGGGCTTTTCTAGAAGGCAAGAATATTTATTTCCAGGGGAATAAGCAGTGATATTTTACTGCGGTGATAAGAACTAGAATAGGTGTCTTTCCCATGATGGAAGAGATCACGGAAAAGTGGACCTTGAGGCCAGCTTCCCTTCCTCAAGTCCACGTTTCTTGCTGGATTTCACCTCCAAGTGCAGAGTCCCCGGTGAAGCCAACTTGCCATCCTGGTGCCACCAGAGCTCCTGCAGCTCTTCATTCATGCCCGGCCTGTTTCCCAGCAGGCTGCGTGCATGCCCAGGGTCAGTACCTCAGGGAAGGCCTGGGAGGGATCCATCCTGTCTATGGAGCCCTGTGTGGGGTCCGTCCTGTCTGTGGTCATTGGCTGTCCTCATCTGCAGGTGTGGCTCAGGCCCACTGTCCCAAGTCAGTCTGATCCGTCTAGGGAGAGCGGGATCCAGGCAGGGTCCCAGGCAGCCTCCCTGCTCAGAAAGGGCCTCAGTTTCCTTATCAATAACACAATATGCTCAAATTTTTATGGAGCCTTTTAGCGTTAAGCCTCCCCAGTTCTGTGCTGCTTGGAGCATGTCGTCCTGCAGACCCCGAGTCTGGCTGGTGCCTGTGTGGCAGGCTGCTGTCTACGAGCTGTGCTTGCCCAGGTGACTCGTTTCCTTTGCTGTGGCTGCAGCACTTTTTCTTTGCCTCCGGCCTTTTGTGTCCTCGGGCCTCTGCCCACTACCTACTGGCAGCTCTGAGCAACTTCCTCCCATTCAACCAAATATTTCCTGAACGAGCGTAGTCAGTGCATAAAAGTAGGGGTGACCCTTTGTGAAATGAGGCCTGATGGGGATCCTTGGTCCCAGGAATCTGGAGGCAGCTGAGCAGAGGTGGCACAGTCTTTGTGACTGGTTGGGACCCTGTGTTCCATACTCTCTGGTTGCTCTTAGGTTGCAAAGGGAGACCTTAGGGACACTGCAGTTGCTGATCAGGTCCTGGCCACCTGGAGCTGACCACCACCCCATGCTGGGCTTCCAGGATACTCTGCAAGCAGTAGTGTCTGCCTTCCCACAAGCCTGACCTTTGGATGTCCTGATGGCTTCCTGGGCTGGTGCCTAGAGAGAGTATGCTCAATTCCTAGGCTGGGGGCCACAGATGGTGGGTCAGAGCCCTGTGTCTGTGTATATTGTCTGGTCATTGTCCCTTTGTAAATTCAGTCTCTTTACTTCTAGAAATTTCTAAGAAAGTAATCATCAAGGTATATAAAGATGTTAATGGAAGAATTGTCTCTAATTTAGAAAATCAAAACAACCCGATTTGCCATAATGATCTGGTTAAATATATCACACTGTATCAATGTAATATTACATAACTGCTGTTTTTGGATGATGTAGAAGAATATCTGGAATATTAAATATTGTAATGCATTAAGGTCATTGCAATAGGTATAAGAGCATCTTTATTACTACTTCATTTCAGTAAAAAATATGTGTATTCTAGGAGAAAAAGACAGTGGGGTATGGGTGAAATGGGCCCTGGTGTAATTACCAGGATGGCAAGATCAGGAGTGATTTAAACTTTTATTTTTCTCTGGTTTTTATACAAAGTGAATGTGTAGCATTTTTCATAAACAGAAATATTCCTATAAATGTTTTTAAGGGTAAAGGAAAAAAGTCCATATGCTGATCTCACAAGGACCTATGGGAGACCCAGGTAGGACAGAGGTGGATGGAGGGGCTCCAGCAGGTGGAGGGAGCGCCATCTCCACAGGGCCTCTGGGGCTTTTCTGTGGCCCATCGCTGGCCACCACTGTTTCTGTGCTGGCCCTTCCTCTCGCAGGCCCTGCCTGATGGTCAGGAGCCTCCATCCTGACAGGAGCCACATCACATAGGGCTGGGAGGCTTGACTTCACAGAACCAGCAGCTTCCTCAGGGTGCTGGACGGCTGAGGGTTGGGGACTTGGTCATGTGTGTAGCAGCATCTTAATGCCCATGGATGGGTCTCTGTACAACCACTGTGGGCTGAGGACAGTTCACCTTGACGGGCGGGGTCTTCAGAAGCCTCGGTCCTGATCTCTCAGGCCCAGGTCTAGAGGCTTCAGAGCCCACAGCTGGTATCTTTGGTCATAAAAAGACATTGGTCCTTTTGACCTTGAAAGTGACCATTAGGTGTGTTAACATAGGGCAAGGGCTGGCCCTGAGTGGCATTTTGCATAATAGCACAAGCTAAGGCCCTTGTTTTGGTCCATTGCTTAAAGAGGATTTGTAAAGTGCAGAGCCCAACCTGTGCCTGTCAACTTCAGAGATCTCACTTACCTTCACGCGGACTGTGGCCAGGAGCGGGGTCTCACTGTGCCCAGTGCTGAGCACAGGATGCAAAGTCAGCTGTGCCCACTGAATCAGGGGCCAGCTCAGCTTTAGCTCGAGCCCTTCAATCTGGAGACTGGACAATGGTGAGAGGGACTTGCTGCAGAGGGTCAGGTGTGTTTAGGGACTGCGTTCACCTAGCTGTGCCCACAGAGTTCTCGGGCTGTGCTGTGAATGAGGGTCTCCACGTGGACGGGCGTGCTGCCGAGTTAGCCAAGGGCGTCCTGAATCCCGGTGTGAATGAAAGTGTTTGTGGTGTCTCTGAGGTATACTTCTGTTTTCATGTGTATTCAGGCGCTTTCTTACTGAGCAGAATAGAGATTTATTTAAAGCATCTGGAATTCAGAGGAGCTGCTTAGATTTCTTTCTACTCCAGTTCCTGTTTTCTCAGCCTATTCCCAGGGCCACCCCCTTAATGTCCTATTTCACAGGATAATGACACCCAGCAGTGTTTTCCAGATCATAGCGCCCAGGGGAGGAAGGAGGAAGACCTGGAGAGGGAGAAGCCCTGTGGACAGGATTCCAAACCAGGACAGCCAGACTCTCAGCAACAGGACCATGCCAGCGCCAGCCCCGTGCCCGCTCAGCCTGCCAGGACCGCGGCCCTGTAAGTGCTTCCCTGGCGCATGGTGCAGGGCAGGAGGGCCCATTTCTTGGCTGCTTCTGTTAGTGGTTCCCTGAGGATGAGGAGGGATTCCTCATGGTTTTGACTTTTCTGCCTGTTAAGTTTCCAGGGCAATAGGCATAGGCAGATAATCTACAGGGTGACTTCCCAACAAGACAGTTCTGTTCTGCAAGTCATCAGTGGGCCTGAAACATCTGTGCAAGAGGAGATGTCTGTGGACGCCATGCATGTCTTCATTGATGGACATGGTGAGTCTCAGGGGGAGCGGGAAGGGTGGGGGTGGCAGCTTTCTCAGGGATTTGCATGGATGGTGGGACAGGTGGACCAACCTATGATTACCAAACAGTGTTCTTGGGAACCATGTGTTCTTTGTGCCTCAGGGTCTTTGCACTGCTTGCAATGTGCCTTTATCTATCACATTTTAATTCTAAGGTAAGCATCAAGAAAACCTTTCCTGAACTCCCCAGCCTTAACCAGGAGCAGCAGTTTCTGGCTCCCCCAATACCTTATTCTTTGCCTTATTTGCCAATATCACAGCCTGTAACTATTTATATACTTGTACTCATTTAATGAATGATGTGTTTGGTTGTAAACTCCTCAGGGCCTTGCCCAGGATCACGTATGTATTTATTGGATATATGTTGAGAATCTGCCCTTGGTATATTTTTTTTTCAGCACCTTCTTATAAAGAGGACTTAGTGGTATATGTAGAGAAACATAAGTGGCAAGTTCAAGGTTCCAAAGATAAGACACATGGGTGCTGGTTTTCCTGAGATGCACGTGGCCAAGGTCCTCATGGACGAACAAGGCTTGTTGTTTTGCTCTTAGAAGGGCCCTAGCTTGGAGGATGAGTTGAATGGCTGCCTTACATAGTGCCATAGCTTATTACCCACGGCACTTCTGAAGTTGCAGAAATACAGACTCGTGTTGTGGAGAACAGTAGCAGCACCCGCCAGAGTCTCCAAGGGCTAGGCTGACCTTGACTTCTGCAGTGTGGAGCCGGGGTCCGCATCCCAGACGCTCACAGCACATGGGCTAGTCGTGCCTCCTGGGCCTCCTAGGAGGAGGACTAGGGCGGTGCTCTAGGGAGAGGATTTGCATCAAGGCTGATTTTCACACCTCGGTACCCTGAGCCCTCTGGAAGAGCTAATTTAACTCTGCAGATGAATCCCGTCCCTTGCTTTCCTCATTAACAGGCTGACACCTAGGCAGCTGCTGAGGCACTTGCTCATCTGCATATTCAGAGGAAGGGCTGGTCTCATGTGGTCTGCCAATCAAAACTGCATGCTTAATAAGCCTGTTTTTGTGCACAGTACCCGTGTGTGTGTGTGTGTGTGTGTGTGTGTGTGTGTTTGTGTGTATGTGTCAGGGACAGAGAGAGAGAGAGAGAGAGAGAGAGAGAGAGAAAACAGCCATTATAGCCTGGGCAAGATCAGGCTGGCACATGAAGGGAATACATGAACAGTGAATTAAGAGATGATTTGAATAAATTGATTAAAAACAGTAAAGAGCTAAGTAGTGAAGTGTACTACTGAGGAGGTCTGGCAAAGAACGTTTTTCTTTTGGACGTCATGCACCTTCTCATGATGCACGCTCTATGGCCCTGCAGTGTGCACAGTGGTCCCCAGGGTCCAACATGAAGGCAGTAAGTTGCATGCAAACCCTCCTGCAACACACCTGGCTAACGTTTCCTGACTTTGCAGGGGAGGTCAGATCCTGTTATTTGAAGTCAGGGAATCAGAAGGAAGGCTCCCTCCATCACCCACCATTGGACTCCGCCTGTGTCTCCCAAGCCCGGTGAGTGAGCCCTTGTTGGCAGGTCTGGGCTGTGACACCGCGGGGGGAGTGTGGAGCGGGTTAGAAGGAGGCATGGATGTTGGGGACATTGAGGCGTAGCTCTCGTACCAGAGAGGACCTGACCTCACAGAATAACCAGCGCAGAACAGAACCATTTTCATTACACCAAAAACTGAATGCAACGTGGAGGTTTAAACAGGGAGGAACCCCGTGGCAACAGAAGGGCTCCCTCAGGAAGCTGGTGGCCCCGTCGGGGAGTGCTGTGGAAGGGTAGGTGGCTCTTGATCCTGAGGAAGTGCTGCTCGGTGGCCGGCTTTCCTGAAATACCCTGCAGTGTGCAAACAGCTTTCCTAGTTACATGGGGCTGCACTGAGTTCACTGGCACGTCCAGGTCATGTGCGTGTCCATGTGTGCTGGGCTGCTGTCAAGCTGGTCAGCAGGACTGGACATGGGATTCGCCCAGGCTCCATGATTCCCCTGGGACAATCTGGGTGGGCAGACCTCAGTCGCTGGCCCTGGGCACGCAGGTGAACCATGCGCATGTCTTTACAACTGTGTGCATTTCAGGATCTATGGGACCCCTGGTGACTTCAGTGTCTCAGGTGTCACACCTGGAGAGGAGAAGGGAACGTCACAGACCTCACTTCCAGCTCCTGGGGCCCCACACTCTTCCTGGGCGTGTGTGGGGATTCCTGGAGAGCCAGTGGGATCCTGGCACAGCGACTGCCCTGTCCCTGCAGTGTGCCAGCTGCAGGGTGCTCTTCGACTTGGGAGCTCATCCCCACCCCAGCCCCTGCACTCTGCTCCAAGCCACCCGAGCCCCCCAGAGTTGCCCCCGGAAAGAACACTGTCCCCACTCCCGCTGGCCTTCCACTCCTTCCTCCTCTTCTCCAGAAAGCATGCTAAGTCTCCTCGCAAATGGAACCCCAGAGGAGAGGGAGGGTCGCTGTCCACCCCTCAGCTCCGGCCCCCAGCACCTCCTGTCGGGATGCTCTACCATGGCTGCTTGCTCAGACCCAAAAGTCAGCGCATAGAATACAGCTGTGGAGCTGGCCTGCTGTCCTCCCCTCGCCCCAAGGGTCTGCATGTCCCTCAGCTATCCTAGGGTACACGGAAGCCTACCATTCCACCCCAAAGTGAGGTGTGAAGACCTGCCAGCCCCACCCCAGAGAAACGACCTTCCACCTGATCCTGTGTGAAGACTTCAGCTGAAGTCTTCTAACCCAGCAACGTGGGTTAGAAGACAGCCGCACACTCAAAGCCTTGAGACACATGGACATGTGCAGACGGGATCAGAGGTGGGCCGTGGGTCTCCAGTATCCTTATGTCTTGAACGTGCGGCACCGAGAGCCGCCCACTAACTGCCCCACCATCCTTCCTCACAAAGTCCTCCAGTGCCTCGACGTCTCCTTTCCAGAGGGGAGATCTCAGCTTAGCCTGCCCCCTTCCCAGAGATACATAGACTTTGCTTTGCCCCGAGGCTCGGGCTTAGTGTAGGGCTTTGGGCGAGGTCAGGCTGCACAGTGCAGGGTGGGTAGCGGTGGGCCAGGGGAACGGCGCTCACTGCCCAGCTCTCTCCAGATGCACGGGACATCTGGGACCTGCTCTGTACCACACAGGAAGGACCCACCACCCCAGTCCCTTCCCTCCACTCAAGAAAGGCTCTGGGGACACCGGACCTGACACTTCTGGAGTATGGATGCTGCTGTGGAGGAGTTCTTGCTCACCGGCCCCACAGGCCACCTGCTCTTCCTGCAGTGCTGAGGGTCTGGTCTTCAGGGTTCTGAGGAGCCGCCCGGCGCTGGCAGACATGAGGCCTAGAGACACACAGAGCCACTTCTGTGTGGAGCGGTCTTCAGGAATGCCCACCTCCACACAGCCTGGCCTCTGAAGGAGTCAGTGCCGAGGCCGGCAGCGGGACCATGAGGGTAGCGTGGCCACACAGCGCTCACCTGGTGTGGCAGAGGCAGCTGCTTCCTGTCTGACACAGGAGCATGAGCTCCAGCCCTTCACCTGGCAGCTACGGGGCTATGCCCAGTGGTTCTGGAAGGACGGTCACGAGCTGCCCTCTGTTCATGCTGTGCCTAGGAGCAGCCCTTCGGCGCTGCGAGGAGTGGGCTGCTGCTGTCCAACAGGCTCACTGTGGACATCCTGGGCTCAGACACCTCCCTAAGTCTGAGGCCTGGGAAGCTATGCCAGGCAGCGGCTGATTTCTGTGGGTCAGAAATCCTCAGGACTTTGTGGTGTGGTGAGTGTGACCTGGGTGTCTTCTAATGACTTCATGAAAGAAAAAGTGCTGGAAAAACAGGAGAAACATGAACTAGCTGGATCAGTTTAATGTCTTCGATTCCTGCTTGTCCCCAAGGGTGAGGGCCACCTCCTGGTCACTGTCTCCAACACTGTAGTGAAGAGTGGCCCCCGCAGGGCCAGGCTAGTGGCTCAGGACCTGGGTGCATGGAGGGATGAGAGTGCCTGGGTTTTTCGGCGTTGTCTGCAGGAGTTGGAAACCCTCCTTTGCCATGAGCGTCTACTTGGTTTAATGCTGGTATTTTGAAATCTCTCAGACCACAGGTCACTTGTGTGTGTCTGGCCGGGCCCCTGGGCTGCTGTCAGCCTGCCCAGCACCCCTGCCCATCAACTTGCTCTCGGCCCTTCTTGCCAGCCCGTGCCCATGTCGAGATCCACATGGAGGCACCCAGTGCTCCCACTGCAGGGTCCTCCGGGTCTCCTTTGAAGTCCCCCTTGTCTCGCGCTCTGGCCTTCTCAGCCTTCAGACTCCAGTCACGGTTCTCCTCTTAGGCTCACTTTCCTTGCTGATTGTTCCCGGGAAAACAAAACCGTCTCTTAAGTTGCTCCTGGAAGTCTTACCCTTTTCCCCGGTAGGTTCCCACTGCTCCTCCTCGAGGTCCTGCTGGGCTGGCGTGTCCCTGTAGGCCATTCTGGGCCTTCCAGGCAGGTATTCAGCAGATGCTGCCCTGAGGCTCACTGCATGATGGACAGACATGGCCCAGGCGGGGCTCTAGCTGGTGCTGAGGGGCTGCGGGGAGAGGCTGGACAGGAGTGAAGTGCCCGGAGGACCCCCACTCTTGTCCTTGATGCAGCAGAAACAGCTTGGCTTCTTTGCATAAAGACACACTACCCTGTTCAAGTAGGACCCTCAGCTTCCAGCTCCTTGCCTGGAGTGGTGGGAGGCACAGTGTGACCTGTGGCCTGGTCGGCACACTGGAGTGTGGAATGTGGTCCTCTCCTCTGTGAGTGGGAAACCAAAGAAGGAGTCATCTTGAGCCTCTCTGCACAGAACTCAGGCGTCCCAGGCCTGTGTCCTGTTGAGCAAGTTGGCAGCCAGGGAAACCCGGCCCCGGGACTCGACGTGCTTGACGGAAGAGGCCCAGTGTTTCAGCGCCTCTTGCCTCGGCCTGGCATGGAGTGAGCTGTAGCACTGCTGTTAAGTTTTTATTTGACATGGTTCAGTTGCTTAGCCATTTAAGCATCTGTTTTCTATCCTTTAAATAGAGGGAAACCCTCCACAATTAATTCACTGGGGTGCTTTAAAGGCTGGGAGAGGATATGCGGTACTCAAGACAGTCCCACCACGAAGGGCACTTGGTCAGTTCCAGCCGGTTGCTGCCAACTCTGGCTGGAAGTGGCCGGATGGTGGCTGAAGGTTGCTGGGACATCACCCAGTAAGAGGTCCTGGCTTCTGGCCAGGAGGAAACCTTTTTCTTGGTGCTCTCCTGGTCACTTGGTGTGGGCTGTCAGGTGGGCAACCCCAGTGTCCTCCCTGCTGGCCTGCTGAGGTCCAGCATCCTGGTGTCAGTGGCATTTTGCAGCAGGCATTTTGGTGTTGTGCCCCCAGTTCCCATGTCACTCAGTTTTGAGACCTCCTGCCACAGTAACATAAACCTTGATCTCGAACTTGGAAGTCTGCCTGGTTGGGGCTGTCTCTAAGCCATTTGGCCATGGAAGGTACTAGAAAAGCAGTCTTTTCCCTGTAATGTGACCCTAATGGCTGGGATGGCCTCCAACTAGGCCATTAAGCCCTGACCCAGTGCTGGCAAGAAACCCGCTGTTCTTCGCTGTCGCTAAGCCTGTTGCCATGAGAGTCTTAGGTCCCGACTCCCAAGTATGAATAGGGAATTGTTAGCAGTGTAGCTCTGAGTCTCCTGGGGACGTCTGGAGGAAGCCAGGAGAGGAAGCTCACTTCCCTGCCTGGCCCACTGTGCCCATGGGAAGCAGTGCTTTCCGGCTGTGCAGTAGCTGCCAGAGCGCAGGTGCCCTGAGCAGTGCTGCTTCCTCAGGAGTGGGGACAGGGACCCTCGACTGGAACCCCAGCATTTAGAACTGCTGCTTGGAAAAGCTGCTGGTGGCTGACCCAGCCCAGCGTTCCGTGTCCTTGCCAAGTGGATCCTCTGAGTGGGCTGGAATAGTTCACTGCGGAGTGGACTTTTGCAGTTAGTGCCCAACAGTGTCTGTTCTTTGTTCAGCTGAAAGTTGGACTTGTTGTGCCTAGAAGTTCTTCAGTGCGACAGAGCAGAGCTTTCTTCTCTGAGAGATCTGTATCTCAGTGCGAGTCCAGTTCTCCTAGCGTGGTCAGCAGGCGAATGCAGATACATACACAACGCCTGTGCTCCGCAGCTGATGCAGAGACGCGGGACTCACCGTCATTTTGAGGACACGCAACTCCTACAGTGGGCATAGCAGTCTATGGGATGGGAGAATCCTCTGGAACAGATCAGTTTATAGCATCGCTATTGGGGAGTTTTGTACCAAAGATGGCACCTCAACAGAATAGTTCACAATGTATTATCTAAATTAAATTATTCCTGGCTTTTACAGTTTCTGAATCCATCTAGCACACATCAAAGCGGGTGTTATTCAGCTTATAAGTCAGGTTTGATTTCATGGCTGCCCTCAGTCTCTAGGCCCCCTGTGTACCTTCTGCTGAGGGTGGGTTGAGGCCTGGTCTTAGCCTTCGTGCTTCTCCGGTTCTCATGCTTTTGTTGACAACACTCATCCTCCCTGACCCTTATCTCAACAAAACCACCCTTACTTGCTGGGACAAACTCTGGAGTTGCCCCTGCAGTCAGGAGGGTTATGCAGTCGGCTCTGAAGACGGGAAGCCACACGTCCCCGGAATTGATTCAGAAGAGATGGTGGCTGGGTTTGAACAGGCATGAGGAGGTGGGGCCCCGCAGGGAGTAAGGTGTTCAAAACAGAGAGGAGGTGGTGTTTGGGGTGCAGTGCAGGTCCACGCAGGTGCGGCTGGAAGCGCTGGCCTCTGGTCACAGCATCCAGACCGTGAGTGTGGGCTGGTGTGGCTGTGTGGATGACAGCCTGTGTGCTGCTTCACATTGAAGGACACCTGGGGTTCTCGGTGCCCTGGTTCTCAGAGCAGAAGGCCCACCTGAAACAGGCAGCTTCTGTCCTCCCACATCCTGCTCCCTCATTTCTGAACCTTCACTCTCGATCCTTCCCCTGCCCTTATTCTGGTTTCTTAGCCATACTGGGAAGAGGTCACACTTTCCGCCAGGGCTGGGGCTGGAAGGTTCCCAGGTCCTGCCAGGGAGGAGGCCCTGCTACAGTGCGCCTGGTGGCCACACGGGGGCAGTAGGACCCCGTGCTGCAGAGCTGCCTGCCTTCCCCATGGCCGCTGCCTGGAGACTCAGGCAGGCCCCTCTGTCCTCGCCAGGAGAGCTGCTGCCCGGTGGACAGGCGTCCCTGTGAGCATTCGCAGGCCTGGGCTGCAGCTTGAGACAGAGCTTCTGGACTCCAACCTCCTCCACGAGGGGTGGTGAGCGGGTTGCGCTGACTCACCTCTAGGCCATCTCTCTGGGCACCCTATCCCCAGGAGTTATGGAAAACAAGGAGGGACAGGAGCAAGAGGGGCCTCTGGGCTAGGAGGCTGTCATTTTAAATCTGAAAACTAGCATTTCAGATTTTCCCTATCCATGGGAAAGCGGAGACGCGACCTGTGTGCTTTGCTGTTTGTGTGCTGGCCACGGCTCAGATGGGTAAACATGGGCGTCTACGTGGTGCAGTATCAATTCTAGAGCCAACTTTGTCCACATGAGAATGTACTGGCCCAGCCTCGATCAACTCTAGCCTGCAATCTCTGCTCCTCCCACAGGCTCTCCATGCACCCCCATTTCTACTGCTACGAGAGCTCACACTGGTCTCCAGAAGCTTATCTCTGCCACCACCCTGCACAGAACTAGTTTGCCAGAGACTAAGCAGAGAGCAGGTCGGTGGGGACCAGTTGCACCGCATGTCGCATATTATACTTCAGAAACCTCCCTTGCAGGCGAGGCTACTTCCCTTCCCTCTGCAGGGTTGAGGGGGGAAGCCATCCTTGACACAGTGCCCTGCACATTATGCTGTGAGTGCGGGAGGAAGTGTCGGCTCTAGCTGGTATCCACTGCCCTTGGATGAGAGGGGAGCAGCCCCGAGAGTCTAAGGGGTTATGTGTAAAGGACGTTGACCTGGGAGCAATTCAGTGGACTCCTGCTACCTGTCTATAGTGACTCTGATGACATCATAGTCTGCTGGGAACTGGCATGAGCAGACTGGTGCCCATTGGTCAGTGGGTTATAACCACATGAGCAGGACCCTGGAGAAGTGCACTCAGCTGAGGCCAGGGATCTCCTCCGCTTGAGCAGTTTGGAGCCTGCCCTCCTGGCCCCACGGGAAGCCCTGGGGTGAAGACTGTGGCCCAAAGTACTCAGAGGACAGCGCTTCACCTGGGCTTCTCTGGAACACTCAACTCCTGTAGAGGTGGTTTCTTCAGAGGGGACCTAACCTGCTGTTTGAGTCTATACGATAAAGAATTAGATGCGCATCAAGGGTAAGCCCTTCTTCCTCATTCTTGCCAACAGAGATGCCTGCAGTGCACATGTCATGTGCAAAGGTCCAGAGGTAATGCTGTTCTCCAATATGAGAACAAGAAGCATCTGTCCACATGTGCTGTTGATAGCTCTCACAGCCGTGTCACTGAGGAGCTGCCTGCTGCCGGAGAGCGACACGCATCCAGTCACAGCAAGCAGCAGAGCAATCGTCGACCCACAACTCTGGTCAATTTTAGAGTTCACCCACAGGACTTTGCGGAGGAAACCAAACCCTGGACCCTTAAATTGCACATTTACGTGGCTTCGCAAGAAACCCACATAGTAGTATTATTATCATTATTATTACTGTTGCGCAATTGGAGGTGACCTAGTGACGTGGAAGGGTGCAGCTGATGGGCACCTGCTCTTGTCCTGGCTCCTGGCAGGACGCTCTGCAGGCCTGGCCCCAGCCAGTGCTCTCTCAGGCCCTCACCCTGGGGGAGCCCGTCAGCATAGCCTGGCGCCCTGCTCTTGGCCCAGAGCAGGCAAGTGCTCCCACTGCTGCTGCCTGCCCAGCCCAGGGCAGCCAGGTTGGTCTGTGGTTTCTGCGAGGTTCTGGCCTAGTGAGGGCGGCCCCTCTGACCCTGCTGTGGAGAGGTGCCAGCACACAGAGTTGTGTGACGGTGGCGGCCCCAGGCGGTTTCTGTGCAGTGCAGCCAGCTCAGTGAGCATGGCTCTGGTCTTCTCTGGTCCCCTGCATGGCAGATGCAGCCCTCGCGGGGACACAGAGAGGCTGCAGAAGGAGCCGTTGTGTAGCTGGCGATGGGGCGGGGTGCAGGAGCCCATGGACTCCGGCCCTACTCGCTTCCCTTTGAGGAAGGCTCCACCAAATGTGTCATGTCCATGGTACAGAGAAGCCCCTGAGTCTGTGAGCACGGCCTTGTCTGTCAGGAGCAGCACCTGTCGGTCTTAATCACACAGCACGTGGCTTGTGAGTCACAGGTGCTTCATCTCTGTGGCTTCTGGCTCAGAGGTCTGCGTAGTGCCGTTTGGACTGCAGGTAACACAAGACTTGATCCAAAACGGGTTCAGCAGTGAGGAGCCACGATAAATCAGAAAGCCAGACGCCCAAAGGTGTGGTCAGGCCAAGGCTATTGACTCAGAGGCTCCTCACTGTCATCAGGAAGCCAGTTTGTCTCTGCCTGCAGTCTTGGGCTAGTGCCTCATGGTGGCAATGTGACTGCTGTAGCTCCAGGTGTTTCTTACTCACATAGCCTCTAAAAGCCAGGAGAAAAGCAGTTCCTAACTGTTGTGACATTTTAAGAACTATAAAAATTTACCCATGAATTTCCCTATATCTAGGCGACTCCTTTTTGCTCCATGATGACTTTTTAGGATTGTATTATATTCCCAGTCCAAAGCCAAGCACTGGCCAGATGAGTGACAGAGGTGTTCATAATTGACCCCAGGTCCAGGGAAGGACGTAGTCTTGGATGGTTGAATAGAAGGGGGTTATGTTGTAGGAGTCCTGTTAGAAATGACCCCTGGATAGGCTGCCAGTATCGACTCCTAAGAGTCATGGGCATCCGGCTGGAGATCAGATGGGGGGTCTTGGTTTTGCTTTCTGAATGGAAGGGGAAATGCCAGGATTAAGACTGCTTAACGCATCCATTAACCCTGCCCATCCACCTGTTAGACACAGTACAGCTATTGAGACACGGGTCACAACTCCCTTCGTAATGCCCCCTTTTCAATGGCCAGTGGCATTTCTTGTCTGTAATTTGAACTTTTCTTGCAGTGGCATGTTGGGGTGATGCAGAAGAGTGTGGGGTACAGAGAAGCTGCAGTGGAGCCCATTGCTGCTTCTCGCTTGTTGGGGTCTGGGGACTCACCAGCCCACTGTTCATTGTATTCACAGTAGATGAGCCTAGAACCTGAAGCAATCCATACATAGAAATCTGAGCTTGTCACCTCCAGAACACCCGTGCCCACCCCCATGGCATGCTGCCCCTCTGAGCAGCCTGGATGATCTCTGCGTGTGCGGGGCTGGCCTTGTGCCCCCAGGGGGCACGCATGTGTAACTGGGGACGCTCAGCTGCTCACACTGGCTGTCAGGGCCCCTGTGCTCCTGTCGTGGGCATCCCTAGTGTCTACAAGTCTGTGTGTAATGAACAGATGCCTCTGGCTCCCGCGGGTAACCACAGCTGCTGTTCTTTCCATCCTCAGGGAGATTCAGACCATTCAGACCAGCTCCTCCAGCACCACTACTTCCGAGAGCCCAGACCCGTCCTCGGGGGACCCTGCCGTCAGCGCCCTGCAACAGCAGCTGCTCCTCATGGTGGCCCGCAGGACCCAGTCAGAGATGCCCCGGGTATGCACGGTGCGGGGTTACTGTTTGTGGGTGCTCTAGAAGCTCTGAGCCCTGGTTCCAGGGCATAGTCAGTTCCCACCGAGTCCTATGTCCCTGGTGAATTGTAGATGCATCTCTGATGCTTGGCAGTCCAGAGAATGGATGGGACAGCAGGTGACCTTCCATCGACACTAAAAGGATTGTCACCATCTCACTGGCTTTTCCAAATGCATTAGAAATTCATTTTCATTGATCTCGGTTGCTAGGATGCACAGGTCCCACAAGAACTCATGGGCTAGTTTGCCTTTCCCCCCATGGTTTTTAAAACATCTGTGTTTTTAAAAAATGATAACCTTGTGTTATACTAAATATTCAAAAATCCCTAGGTATTTGACTTGAAGAGAGATGTTATTCTTGGGGCAGGTGATGTCAGAGGTCTAGCACCTGAAGCCTTCCCTTATTTTCCCAAGAGAAACCTCATTGACATCTGACCCTCCTGCAGCCAAGCTCCAGTGGGATCTGGAAGGCAGCTAGGCCTGTGACGGTGGCATTGCTACTATTTTCACACAGATATTGTGAAAGCCAAGCAGCTCCTTGCTCCTAAACTGATCAACACTGTAAGAGCTGTCATGACAGGCGTGGCCCAGGACTGCTGTTGTGGGTCAGTGCCAGGTTGGCACTCCCGTAACCCTTCACAGCTTTTTTCTTTATGAGAATGTATAAGAACGGTGGCATCAACCAGTGGCACAGTCACCAGGAGAGAGGGGCACAGGGTTCGTAATACCTGAAGGTATTCACCTTCCCTTGTGACTCCTCTACTTCCTGGTGAGCCTTTCGAGGGGACAGCGAGCCTCTGCAGGAGGCTCATGACTCAGTGTACCTGTGCCCTCTAGGCTCCATCTCCGAACGTGTGTGTCCCAGCCTTGTCATGCCAGCCTCGCCTGGTTGGTGTCTCTGGTCCCTTGGCCTTGCTCACCTGCACTGCGCCCTTCCCCAGCTGCTCAGCAGGCTTGCTCGCGTGCTGTGCCAGGTCCCCTTCTGTCTGGTGTCACCTGGGCTCCATGGGAACCCTTGGCAACACGGGGGGCGGGGGCACGGGGTCCTGTACTGGGGCATTGGCGGACCTTTTCCGGGCTCTCGTGTCCCTGTCAGCGTCGGGCTCCAGTCCTTGTCTCACCCTCTGCCCTGAGCTCTCCCAGCCCACTCCGGCACCAGGGTCCCCACCAGCCACCTTTTCAGCGGGGCTGTGTCTGCTGGGAGCTGCTCTTGCGGCCTCTGCTCTCCTCTCCCCTGGCTTCTCTTTCCACCCTCAGGCGACTCCTACCAAGGACCTGGGAAACCACCCCAGGTCCGCAAAGGAGGCCTGCAGTTCAAGTTCATCCGCGCCTCCTCTGACCCAGGGGAGGGTCCGCGGAGGCAGTCTCATCCCCCTTCCACACAGTAGACCTCCACGTGTTGGCTTTACAGCGCACGGTCTGTCCCCGCAGCCACAAGCCTGATTGTAGATCTGTTGTAAGTAACACGCTGCTGTGATCCAGGGTCCCTCTGGGCGCATCTGCCTCCATGCTGGACTGCAGGTGGCGTTGCTGTTGCTGTCTGTCTTCAGCTGTCTGTCCGGGTCTCTTCCAATGCGTGCCTTCCACCTGGCTTCACCACGGACCCCTGCGCGCTGCCTCTCGAGCTCTGTCTTGCTGGAAGAGGTTTCACATGGCCGACGAGATGGCAGCTGCGGCCATGGGTTCGCTTGGGTCACTGGAGGAGCCGCGCTATGGCTTCGGGCCGAGTGGGGCCTCCACAGTTAAAGTGGAGGTGGTAATGCAGTGCCTGGAAGAGTGGTGTGGGCTGTGACAGGGACTTCCGTCGTTGGTAGCGATACCCACAGGGTCAGAATCCTTCCTACTTCTCTGGAACTCACCCAGGCGGGTCGTTCTGAACAGGAGGGGTTCCAGGTGGCATGGGGGTGTCTTCTATGTCCCCAGGTCTTTCACTTGCACGACATGTCCCGATGTGCGCGTCGGCGGCGCTGTTGTGGACAAGGTTGCTCTTCTCCCCCCAGAAACTTCCAACCCTAAGAAGGAACTCTCTTGAGATCCTCTCGATTTCTACAATCTGCACAATAAACATCTACTAACTGAGCGAACCAGTGATATTAAGATGATGAGAAAATTTGGATTCGAATTTGAATTTTGTACCAGAAAGTAGGCGAAGAATAATTTTTATGATTCACCAAAACATAAAGCTCTTGATTTCCTTGGTATCTAAGGCAAAAGAATTGAAATTCTAGGAATAATATTTTCCATAAAAGAAATCACATTATTTTTTCTTTCCATTACATTCAGAGATGTTTTAAAACAAAAATGTTTATTAAGGCAGCAATAAACAGCTCAGCCAATCAGAATGTTCATTAAAGCAGCAATAAACTGCTCAGCTAATCAGAATGCTCATTAAGGCTCAGCCAATCAGAATACTCCTAAGGCAGCAGTAAACAGCTCAGCCAATCAGGACCGTCAAGTTGTACAAAAGGTGCGGACATCGTTCTCGCGAGACCCTTTCCTTGCCTGCCCAGGGCCTGGGTGCCCCACTGAGCCCGGGCTGGGGGTCCCTCTCTCACCTCAGGAAGAACACACGTGGCCATGCGCTTGTCACCCTGACCCTCTACGTGAGGCACTGGTCCCTCTTCTCAGGGACACGCACCAGGCACCTGTGCCCTGGGGTCTCTCTTGCACTGGGCTCCAGGAGCTGTGCAGGGGAGGTGTGCTGCGGACCCCGAGCCCCTGGTGGGCAGTCACAGCTGGTCCTGTACCGGGCCCTCCTGCTGCTGAGGGCGACCTGTCAGCGCGTTGCCCTCCTATGGGTGGGCCTCCCTGTGTTACACTGGAATCAGCCCAGTCAGGAGGTGGCGGTGGGGACAGGAGAGGTTCCCAAACCTGCTTCCTGGTGGAGTTCTGCAGGCCCTCGGAGGAAGTGGCTGTGTCACCCTGAGGCCACGCCACAGCTGGCCCCCTCCTTCCTCCCCTTTGCCCTTCTGTTCAGTCCCTGTGCCTTCTCTGTGAGCCCACAGGAATGAGAGCTGGCCTCAAATCCATTCTGAAAACACAGAGAGAGCAACAAATATAATCATGGCTTGGGGGACCCAGTGGGTGCTTTCCCAAGAATTGAGACCCCCCACCTGGAAAAGGTGCCTGCACACCACTGCCGTGGCAGCACTGTTCCCATAACTGAAAGGTGCAGCCGGTGACTGAGACATGGTGTATGTGCAAATGGATATTATTCAGCCCGGAAGAGGAAGGAACTCCCAGGCTTGCTGTGACATGATGAACCTCAAGGTGCTGAGTGAAATTGGTCACAGAAGTGTTGATACAGCTGGGCTTCCTTACCCGGGGTTCCAGAGCTGTTCATCCACAGTACCACAGAGGTGGCCAAGGCTGCGGGAGAGGAGGCTGCCGAGTTGTTTGGTGAATACAGGAAGAGAAGGTTCTGGAACTCTCTTGCACCATGTGAGCAGGCAGTAGACACACTTAAAAATGGTCACAGTGATTGATTTAATTTTATATATATATATATATTTTACCATAATTTAACATTCATGCAGAAATAGAAGACCTGCAGGGGCTGGGGCACCCACGGAAGGCACCCACAGACGGCACCCAGGGAAGGCTGCCGTGGAAGGCACACACAGAAGGCTCCCACGGAAGGCACCTACAGAAGACTCAGGGGTGCTGTGAGTGTGACAAGTAGTGACCTCACTGCAAGGGTGACAAAGCCGGTGTCCTCTGCCAGGCTCCACACCCAGGAGCAGGAGGCAGAGCGTGGTGGGGTCCAGCAGCAGCCTCCCGTCACCTAGACTGCTGAGCACCCTGCAGTCACAGTGCCACAGAGGCACTTGGTGAAAACTCCTCCTCAGTCTACAGGTGGGCAGAGGGTGGACACTGGTCCTCAGACTCCATGAGCACACTATACCTGCAGGAAGTTTTGCAGCTTTAGCCACACCACGAGGATGGTTGAGGGTCCGGGTTGTTGAAGGATTCATTCTGAAGGGTGCTACACCTTGTGCTTCCTGGTGCCTGGTGGGGACAATGACCTGGGAAGCTACGAGCTATATGAGAAAGTGGGAATCAGAGTGGCAAGGCCAGCAGAGGGCGGGAGCAACCCTCCCCCAAACCTGGAGCCAGGAAGCTGGACAGGTGGAACAAAGCGGAGGGGGGAGCGAACACATAACTGAGGAGCAAGTCTGCAAAAGCTGCAGATGCAGAAATGAAAACACAAGGAAGGAAATAAACACACAGGACTTAACAGGAAGTCAGACCCGGGAGCAGGGCCTGGAGACTGGAGGTTAGACCTGAAGAAGGTGCTGCAAAGTGGCAGACAGAAGGAGGATCAGAGCGTGTAAGGAAGAGAAGGTGGGAGTTGCCCAGGATGGTGTGGCTCGCCCAGCCCTCGTCAGAGACAGAGGAGGGTAGAGGAAGTAAGAGGCGGGCAGGGACTAGGACAGCACCAGCCTCAGCCAGCAGGACACCAGCAGCCTCCTAGTACCTAGGATGAGGAGGACCCTTCCCCTGTGGGGAATACAAGGGACTCCAGTCTTACGCGGCATGGTCAGACAAATTCCTGGTGAACCAGCGACTTTGACGTGAAAGGCAAAACCGCACAAGTTTAATAAAGATGATGTGATCAAGGGTACCTCCACCCTCAGGGTGCAGGGGTCACAAGTTAAGCCCCAGGGTACAGACCCTCCGCACAGCCCAGGAACAGCATGGATCATGTTGCACCTCTATCAGGAATTTCTGCTTGTCCAGAATATCATCAAGGAGTGACAACACATCTCAGTCTGGGAACGTGTTTGTGGGACATGATGAATTAAGGTCTTGACCATGCACAGATCATGTGCACACACGCATGCATACATACCAGAGGCCAGCAGGTCACTCCGGAGAGAAACGGGCCAATGATTTCATGAAGAGAAAAAGTGACCACAGATGTTCAGCTTTATTAGTAAAGAGGGAAATGCAAATTAGGATTAAAATCAAATGCTATGTTCCACTTACCTGGTTGGCAGAAATGAGAAGACCGCCTAGCACTATTAAACGTCTGTGAGGACGTGGGCCACACACCCCTGCAGACGGCTTGTGGGGATGTAGACCAGCAGGACCCCTCAGAAAGCACTTGGTGTCACTGGGCAGATGGGGCATCTTTGTGACCAGCATCCCATCCTGGCAGATGTGTGCACTTCCTGGAAAGCCACTGAGTTCCTAGCGAAGGTGGACATCTGTGTTCCCGCAATTCCATTCACAGGTGCGTATTTTTAAGAAATTATTATACTTTTGTACTAAGAGACATGTCTAAGGACATTCATAGCAGCCAAAAAGAAACTTAAAAGAAATTCAAAACCCTATGTGTTCCCGAGGAAAATGCAGAAGTAAACCATCCATACAGTAGAATATTACGCAACAGTTAAAATGAACATTTCAGCTACCAAGCCCAGTTGGATCCACCTGGGAACGTGATATTGAGTGGAAAGAGAAGCAGGTAGCAAGTCATGACTTAACATCTGTGAACTTTAGCACATCAACCTGAGCAGGGTTCAAGTTCTGGAAATAGGAGTGCTAAAAGAAGAGAAGGAAGGGGTGATAACTCAGAACAGCTGCTCTCTGTGGTGGGGAAGAAAGTGGTGGGGTTTGGGGAATGGACCCCAGTGAGCCTCAGTGCTATTGGTGATGTTTCTTTCCTGTTCTGGGCAATAGAGGGTCAACAAATGCTTTTAACGTATGTGTTTGCTTCTATTTAATATTTAATTAGCATACTTTTAAAAGTGTGGTCACTATGATTATTTAGTGTAGAGAAACGGCCTCCGCAGGGCAAAGTCCTGTTGATGAGCAGCACAGCATGAGAGCCGCTCATGGCCTGGGGCACGAGAAAGCATCCAGGTGGCTGTCCCAGGGTGGATCCAGCAGCAGAGGAGGTGAAGTGGCCTGGTTTTGGAGCACGCGGTGGCAGAGACCAGGGTTAATACCAGATCACTCTCTAAAATGGCAGCCGTTGGCTTTCTGGGCGATTGGGCTGGTGGCACCTGCCTCTCTCCACTGGTGATGAACAGTGTGGTGGCTGCTCCGTCCGCCACACTTACTTGTGAGTGCGAGCTGTGGGCATGCCGGGCATTGGGCTTTCTGGCCACCCGCTCTGAATGCCGGGCCACGTGCTGGCAGAGGGCAGGCTTGGCATTTCCCCTGCAGGATCCTCCTCCTGTTTTCTGTGTTTCCCTGCCCACCCCTGGGCTCCACTCCATCCAGGTCCCTGTGCTCCCCACAGCAGAGTCCTGCTCTCCCTGACGGGGTGTGGTCCCCCAGAGCTGGTTTGCATCTGTCCTGAGCCTGCCATGTTCTCAGAGTCCTCCTCCCAGCCTGGCCAGGCTCTGTGGAGTCCCTCATTAAGGACTGGATAGACAAATCAAAGATGACCCCCACTTTAAAAAAAAAATTGAATTATTTCCCACAGGATTCGAGTGAATCAGGGTTGAAGCCTACAGTCTGGCTCTCAGTCCCCCTGTGGTCCAGACTTCCTGGCTTAGATTTGTTTCAGCAACTGTTTCAGGTTTTGCCACAGCGAGTTTCAGTGACCTTGACGGCATCCGTCGGCACTTCTTTGCTTGTAGTAAGATGTGGATGTTTATTTCAGCACTGCATCAGTACATGCTTTTAGAAGTTAAGTCGTTTGGGATCTTCACCTTCAGGGGGACTCATTTCAGGGAGCGGGGATGCTCTGATGGACGAGCAGCAGTTTGGGGGACATGATAGGGTGGAGCTGGGGTGTGTTGCTCAATGCATTTTACCTACTGCTGTTCTCTCAGGGTGTCCCATTTCAGACTTTGGGCACTTGTTCTTCAGCGGTGGTGTCTGTGACAATGGCTCCCCTCTGTGAAACCTCTCTCCATCGTTTCTTTTGGTATCTAAAGCACGTGAGTCCAGATCTGGAAAACTCGTCATGTTCTTCAGCACAAGGAAAATTTAACCGAGAGCAGTTTTACAAGTTTATCATTTTCCCCGGCAAGTGGATCAAAGTCTGGTACGACCGACTCACCTTGCTGGCGTTGCTTGATCGGTAAGCCCCCGGCATGGTGGGTAAGCCCCCCGGCATGGTGGGTGAGCCCCTGGCACATGTGGTTAGCCGGAAGCCTCAGTGGGGCAGTAGCATGCACTTGCATGGTTTTAGAAGATGCTGCTTGTCAAGGCTCCCCAGAATGTTGCCACGCTGTGCCCCCTTAGCTGGGAACCCAGGCCCGAGGCCATGAGACCCGACAACTTAAAACATGGACTATAGCCATCACAGTGGAAGGAGTGAGGACTAGGGGCATAGTTTGGGTTTCAGGCTAGCTTGAGGACAGATGGTGCTTTGGTCTGCTTGTGTCATGGTCATCCTTCCTGGGACAGCTTTGGCATCACCTGCAGCACAGGGCCTTGCCTGGCTCTGTGGCCCTGGGGAGAGGAGGAGGGTGGTGCCTCGCGCTGCCCTGTGATGTGCACTAACCCCAGCACCAGCTCCTCCAAACCCTGCTCCCCCTCCTCCTGTCGCCCCTCCCTCGGGATCAGATACCGAGTGGCTGGGGCTGAGCCGGGGGTGGGGTGCGGGTTGGGGTTGGTCAGGGCTTGATGGGGAGGGCTGGGCAGGGGCTTGTGCTTTGTGCCCCCTGCTTCAGGATGCACAGAGGGCTCTCCTGTGGTCCCCAGGGCTGTGGCTGTGCCGGAGGTTGGTCCAAGAACTGACAACGCTGTTACTAACGCCATTGTGGCAAATGCTGTTCCGTGGCTCAGTGCCATCCTGTGGGTGACCGCCAGGCTGCCTTGCAGCTGCTGGACCCCCGGGGACAACTTGTTATGGGGATGTTACAGCAATGCTCTAAACTGTGTGATTGCATTGCAAAAAAACGACAGTCTTGCAAAATTACAACAGTAAATTTCCAGACCCACCAGTCAGGGAATGGAGTTCTAATGGCTTTGCCAGCAATGCTATGTCACTCAAGGGGCACATGGAAGGGGGACTGGAATGCTTAAGTAATAATCCGAGAGCGTACATTCTGTTAGATGAGGCATTCTTTTAAATATTAATTTTTTTTTGTTAAAAAAGAATCATTGGGAGTTGGAGTAGCTTGTGTTAACCCTTCATATTAAAAACAAATCCAAGCTGGGTACAGTGACCTATGCCTGTAATCCCAGTGACTCAGGAGGCTGAGGCAGGAGGATGGCAAGTTAAGGCCAGCCTCAGAAACTTAAAAAGGGCTGGGGATGTAGTTCAGGAGTAAACCACCCTTGGGTTAGGTCCCAGTCCAAAAATCCTGAATCTACATGGTGACAAAACAGCCAGCTGAAGGACGTTCTGGGAATGGAGACTCTGGAGAAGATGAGATGTGACCATCGTGGGGTGAGGCGCGAGGGAGGACAGCTGGAGTACCCAGGTCCAGGGCTCGCAGCACCATAGGGTGTGTTTGGTCATCGTTGACCTGTCAAGACCCGCAGAACGAACAGCACCAAGAATGAATCCTGGTGGGAACTGACTTGGGGCCAGTGTGCACTTTAGGGTCTTTGGTCCAGGTGCACGTCCCACTCCGGAGGGAGTGTGGCTGGGCAGTGGTATGTGCCTGCGGTGGGGGGCAACGCTGTCCTCTCTCTCAATTGTGCAGTGAAGTTAAACTATCTCTAAAAACAAAGCCTATTCATTTAAAAATGCCCGTGACTGTTCATACCCCAGCACAAAGCAGCCACGGTCCCTGCCTGAAGAGATCAGCTCAGTGCAGAAACCTGCATGCATGTGACCAACCTGCTGGTAACACGCATACACTGCATCCTGTGACCAGCCCTCTGGACCCCAGCTCCTACCCCCAGACCTCCTGGTGGCCTCCAGTCTCCACTTCAGCCACCACATCCTCCCGTTGAGGTCGGCCTCCTCTGAGGCCACGACCCTGCCTCTGTTCACCTTTGCCCCTGCTCTTTCCCCTGCAGTCATCCCCACCATTTCACACCCTGGGACCCCTGGGCTCCCTTCTGTCCAGCAGCTCCTCTGTCCTCTGCCCTCCCCAGCCACCCAGTTCCATGAGCCAGCGCTGCTGCCCCTGTGTACCAAGGTCTCAACCTCCTTTCCCTGTCCCTTTGTGACACCACAGTTTGGATAAGCCCCTCTCCACCCTCCCCCTCATGTGGGACGTCTCACTGAGGATAGTCACCTAGTAGACAGTGAGGCCACTGCTGGCCCCCTGTACTGCAGGAGGCCCTGAGTCCCCTCAGCTCTCTGGCCAGAGCTCTTCTGGCTCCTGAAATAGGGCATCAAACTCTGGTTTCAGAGATGGTGTCCGAGAACGAGTTCCCATGCCACCCAGGGGTCAGTGGCCCCCCTCTCACTCCAGGGCGGGGCTGGGGGCAAAGCTCTGGCTTCCCATGGCTGGACGCAACCTCTGACTGCCCCTCCCCAGACAGCCCAGCACTGAGGCTAAGGAGACCCCGAGGGATGGTATTTCATTTATTCCAAAAACAGATTCCTGGGGCCAAAAATAAGAATTTTGTTTAAATAGTACAGGAATAAAGAGAGAAGAAAAGGCCTTCAAACCTCAGCCGAATCAGGCTGGCTTAAGCTGGCTGCCCCTGCTGCTGCTGTGGGCCTCTGCTCCTGGGTGCAGCCCAACTCCCCTCCCCTGCCGCCAAAGGCCTCTGAGGCGCAGCTGGGAACCTGCTTGTGGGTGCAGCCCAGCTCCCCTCCCTGTGTGTTGTGTGTTTTCATAGCACTGAAGATGTCAAGGAGAATCTGCTGTCCATCCTGCTCAGCACCCTGGTGTCCCTCCTGGGATTCCTGACGCTGAACCGTGGCTTCTGCAGAGACCTGTGGGTGCTTCTCTTCTGCCTGGTCATGGCCAGCTGCCAGTACTCCCTGCTCAAGGCAAGGCCCGTCCTTCTTGCTGGTGAGTGTGCTCTCCCTGGCGTGGCCTGGGAACACCAAGGTGAGGTGACGCTGGCATTTGATCTGTGTTTCAGAGCGTGCAGCCTGACCCTGCCTCACCAATCCACGTAAGTTTCCAAATGCAGGCAAGTAACTTGTCTTGTCTGCTTGCGTTGAAGACAGACAAGTCTCCTGAGTCTATAAAAAGGCAAAATCCACAACTATGCTGCATCTCAAATGCTTAAGTAGAAATAGTAGACAGAGACACGAAGCATGCTGGCCGAGCTCCGGCCTGCTCTGAGCGCATGGTGTGCTGGCCGAGGGGACGTCTGGGCACAGGGCAGAGCCTTGTGGAGGTTCCTTTCTAATCCCCAGGGCCCTTGTCAACCTGGGGAGAGGTCACAGAAAACTGTCACCGTGCCTGCCCTCACTGCCCATCTGCTACTTGGTGCTGAGCAAGGTGCTGGTCGGTACCACGCCTCAGTGTGTTGTGTCGAGGAGGCTCATTAAAATGCCTCTGTGTAGCACATCCTGCATGTCGTGTACTTAGCACAGTGGGGTGTGCTTGCAGATGCCAGTGTTTACTGTAAGCAATGCCAGCTCGTGGGTACGGATCATTGTTCTTATTTCTTAAAAGGTGTTGTATAGGTTTGTGGTCACCATGATGACCTGATATGTGTCTACCTTGTGGAATGGGTCAATCTAGCTGGTCACCATGATGACCTGGAATGTCTACCTGTGGAATGAGTCAATCGAGCTACTTTTGTTTCTTGGTGAGAACTTTGGAATCTCTCTTGGCCACTGTCACATGTACAGCACATTATTATTAACCACTAGTCACCGTGCTGTTCAGAGATCTCCAAACCCCAGTCCTCTGGCCGGAGTGACTCTGTGTACCCTTTCACTGCCATCTCCCCACACCCATCCCCCATAACCTTGGTTCTGTGCTCTGCTTCTGAGTCTGCCTCCGGGTGCTGGCTGGCTTCTTTTGGGGCAGCGCTTGCAGGGTCACCCTGCTGCTGCACCTGCCAGCACCTCCCACCTAAGGCTGAGTGACATTGCACGTTACTGGTTCCTCATCAGGCTCTTAGGCTGCCTCCATGGCTTGGCTTTGGTGGGTGAGGCCAGGGTGAGCCGGGGTGCAGGTGTCTCCTCCAAGTGCCGTTTTCATCGCCACTGGCTGATAACCGGAGTGCCATTGCTGGGTCACGTGGTGGCTCCGTCTGCAGTGTTTCGAAGATCTGCGTGGTTTCCCTGCTGCTGCACCTCCAGTGGCACACGGGCAGCCCCCCTCCACATCCTCACCAAATGCACTGTTGTCTTTGTGTTAAATGCTGCTCTCACAAGTGTGAGCTGATATTTGATTGAGGTCCTATTTCACATGTCCCTGAATCGATGTTCTTTCTGCATGAAGCTGATCTTTGTTTTTTGATCCTGGGGATTGAACTCAGGGGTGTGATACCACTGAGCCACATCCCCAGCCCTCTCTCTATTTTATTTTGAGGCAGGGTCTTGCTAAGTTGCTTAGGACCTTTCTGAGTTGCTGAGGCTGGCTTTGACCTCATCCCTGAGCTGCTGGGATTGCCGGTGCTCTCCACCAAGCCTGGTTGGAGCTGATCTTATTTTCTAGCTCGGGTTTACTATTGTTACCTTTCATCCCCAGCACTCTGGGCTGCTTACACTGACCTGTCGATGTCCTGACATTCTTGGATGAGCTCTGAAGCAGGAGCACCTTCTTCTGACTCCCCCCCACCCGTCCCAGCCCATGCCTTTGTAGCAAATCCTTGCCCTTGTTATGGCAAGCTCCTGTGGACCCCGAGACCCCTTCCAGTGAAAGAAAGCCCTGTCTTCCCTGAGTTGTGTTTCAAGAAAGTTCACACCCAGATTTAGGACTGATGTGAAGTCCACAGTAGCTCCTGTTTGGTTCATGGTAATTAAGCAGAGTTTATAATTGGGTGATCACATGGCATGCAAGCCTGTCTTATTAAACCTCTGTTCCCTATAATTGGTTTACATATAATACATCTTCTCTTGTCCTAGAGTCTGAATGTCAAGATAAGTAGAGCAGCATAATTAGGGTATTAAGATGTATTGTTGTAATTATCGTCAGAAGCCCTGGTAGGTGGTGTGAGGGAGATGTGCAGCTGGCAAGGTTCTCACTGAGGCCCACCCCAGGTGGCACATCACTGTCTCACCCCGTCCCCCTTCTTGTGCCTGCACCTCATGGCTGCTGGTTTTCTGGGTGACTTGGGGAGCATGCTGTTAAACATGCCTTCCCCAGTGAACTCTCAGGTGAGGCAGAGCACCCTAGGACAGGATGGCCAGTGTACCCCCTGCTCCTGTGGCTTCTCAGTGCCATTCCTAAGACCCTGTGATGCTGTGCTGAGTTGGAATCAACCTGTCCAGGTCCTGGAGGAACAGACTGAGCAAGCTGGTGGGACGACATGGCTGTTCTTGCTCCTAATAAGACATGACTAGCCATCTAACCATGTCTATCTACTGCAGTGATGAATTCACTTAAGATTTCCATGTAGATTAGTCCCTGGTTTGAGTTGCATTTCTCCAGCAGTTGTAATGAGGACAGGAAATAGGGAGCTATAAACTATTTCATCCTGCAATCTGCTGGGCTGTGCAAGTATTTAGAAAGCAGATTTATCATCTGCAATTTATAGATGAGAAACCTGGAGAAAGGAGATGGTCAAGTCAGAACCCGCTAACGGCTCCAGCAGATTGGCTAATTCCATTCCCAAGTGGCTCTAAAAGAACCCAGACTGCTTTTCAAACTGCTGGGTTGAGTACATTTGCAGGAGACATTTGTTAATAAATTCAGCCAATGCTTGATGTTAAAGTGACATGTCTTCATCTGGGAGCACAGGTGGCAGGTTTTGAGCACGTTGTTAAATCAGAATATGGCTGCACCCTTGCCTCAGTTTACCTTGTCAGAAGGGGAGTGATAGTGTGCGCACCCCAGTGGCCTGAGGACTGGTCATGTGGATACATTGGAAGCAGGTTCAGCAATGAGTGACTGGGTCATGGGAAAGAGAAGCAGGTCCCTGTGGCTGCCCAGGTGTTCACAGCAGGCCCTGTGATTACGGCTGAGCTGGGAACGTGCTAAGCGCAGTGGCCAGAAGCAGCTCCCTGATGCCAGGGGGTGAAGCCCAGGCTAGAGCCAGATGGAGCTGGGTGCCCCCTATACCTCTCTGAGGCCAGGCTACACCCAGCCCCAGGTCCTCTGGGATCCTCTCAGTCACCCTTCTTCCTCATGATAAACTCTTGTTTCTTCCAACACTGGAGGCTTCTGACCTCCCCACATTCCTCAAGAGGACCCTCACACTTGTTTGTCCTTGGCATGCAAGTGGGTGGGCTACCAAGGTGGGTTCTTGTGCGGCTCTCTTCCTCATCTGCTGTCCTGCCATGGTGTGGCATCAGGCCACAGGCTGGCATGGGTGGGCTCTGGGCAGTAGCCTTACAAGGCACTCCCAGGGGTGTTTTAAGGTTAAAAACAGACATGGTCCAGTGAACTTTAACAGACTATGGTCAGGCTTCACCTGGTAGAATGGATGGAATTTTCTTTTTGAAAAAACTTTTTAAACATCGACCCTGAGGGTCTGATGATGGATGTACATTCAAACCTGGGCACTGGGCAGGGGCTTCTCATTAGGGAGTTTTCTGGGGTCAGGCAGAAGGTGCACGTACTGCTACTTATCTATGTGCCCAGAATGGCCTTGACCCAGACCTTAGGCTGGGACAGGTGACTTGCGAACAGGGGAGGGCAACTCTGGGAGGGCACCAGTGTGTCCTCAATAACTAGTGCCCAGGCTCTGTCCCCATGGCTGATGAAGGTACTCAGAAGGTACAAAATGACATCTCAAACTATTCGGAGCCCAAGGCTCTCAGTTTCTACTTTTGAACATAAGGAAGATTCATCGCAAATGGAAGGCAGTCGTTTGGCTGCATCCTGAACCCCGTCAGTTAGCAGAAACGTGTTTGTACATAGCGAAGCTGTTTATTCCAGCTAATTCACTCAGCTATGCACTGTGCTAGGTGCATTTAGACTTGGCTGCGGCTTTGATTTTCTTTTTTTCCTGCAAAGAAAGTATCTCCATGTCATTAATCCGTGGCCTAGTTGGACTCAAAAGAAAATTCCCTTTTAAAAGTGCAAAAGTACTTTTCCAAGACTGAGCCAGTCGCAGGACCAAAGATAGCTAGCCTCTGGGTAAATCCCACATCTTCCTGAGTAAGATGGCTTGGCACAGGACCATTTCTATCCTAGGACAGTGGAAAGTTAAATTGCACCCCTGAGTACAGGATGTTCTAGGCGGTAACTGCAAACTTGAGCCTAACCCCCTCACTTCAGTCCCCCCTTTGCACCCTCAGGGCAGTTCGTAAGTTCCAAGGGACACTCTTCCCCTAACTCATTTCTGTTGTCTTTTTGGCTCTCATGAACTGTGCGTTGATTCGTGAGGTGTAAATTATTTGTTGGCTCTTGTCATGGAAAGTTGCCGTTATATCTCTCCCTTACTTTCTCTAGCAATTTGAGAAGAACAAAGGATGTTTCTATTTCTCTTCACGATTACATTGGGGACTAAGACAAGGTCTGCTAAGTGGTTCCCCTCAGAGGAAAGTGTTGTATGAATTATGTCATCAAAATAGCAAATTTCCTTTAAAACTCAGAACATTCTGCTGCATGTCACCAGGGCGCATGGGACAACCTCTGCAGGGCTGCATTTGCACCTGAACTGTCTTGCTTTCCAAGACACTAGGGGACTGAAGCCTGCAACTTAAAGTCCTGCTCCTCATTTGTAGTGGAATTCCAGTTAGACCATGTGGAGCAAGGACAGGTTTAAGTTAGCTTTGCACTTGAAATGATCAAAATGAATGGAACCTCTCTGTTGGAGAAAGCCCTTGAAGCCAATCTAGGTTTTTCTCCAGGGCTGGTAATTAAATTTTTAGGCAAATCTCTTTGGAATCGAGAGGCAAAGGGTTCTTTTTGACAGTCTCATTCTGATTTGGAAGAGGAGCACCAGGCTTTGCCTTTTCTTTTCCTGGTGTTCTGTGTGCATGGATTATGGGAGGGTGGGGGAGGATGTGTCATATGTACTGTTATGTGGTATCAAGTGTTGACTGACTGTGAGATTCTTGTCACTTAATCAAAATAAAAGGCACAACTCAGGAATTGTATTTGTTTTCTAGGGACACAACCAAATCATAACCTATAGCAGACCAATCTATTTTTGTATGCTGTGTGGCCTTATTTTGCTTCTCGATGCAGGGGCCAAAGCCAGGCGCCCTCCCAGTTATGTTGTGTATGGCCTGCAGCTCTTCTCCGCAGAGTTCCTGCAGTCTGCCAGGGACCACTTAATAGGTGAGTGGACGTGGGTCCTGGGGAGGGCAGCTTGGTCTCACCTTTACCTCCAGATCCCTTTCTGGAGAAGCCTCCTTACTATTATTCATGAAGCTGTGTACATTTCCCCGTTGGCTTGCATATCTGCAGGGGACTGTGGGGAGTTGGGGCCCCCATGCGTCCAACATGAAGCTGGAAGAATTTTGATATCCGTGGCCAAGAGGTCGCAGCCCCACGATACCCGAGCCTAGGTGCTCTGCTCAACAGGCCTCCCCTGTGCTCCTTGCCTGCCTTCCAGTCTAGGCAGTCTCTGCTGTGGAATGCTGCCCTGTGCATGCTACCTGCTTCCTGTGCCACCCAGCTCTGGAGTCACTGCTTTCCTAGATGAGTGACCTGGAGCAGCAGTCCACTGCTGCTTGTTGCAAGGACAAAAAGTCTTACCCACCTCTCAGTCCCTGTGGTTTTAAGTAAGTGAACATTCCTACATGCATGGGGTAACGCTTGGCACTGAGATCAGCTGTCAGTGTCGTTCTGTGGCCAAGAGCCTGCGTGGGGCTGGCCCCTGGCTCCGAAGCCTCCACTGCCCCTGTTATCTTGTGACTGGCTATGAGCTTGCTGGCCAGCTGAAGTGGATGAAGGGCAGCTCCAAGGACACTAGCCTGGGCTCCACTCAGAGATGGAAATCGCTCCATAGTGGTCTGTCAGAGCTTTGGGTCAGTGTCACCTTTCCCAGGCACTGGAACTGCACAGGGGTCCCAGATGGGGAGTGAGCGCTGTGGTGGGTACAACAGCCTCGGACTCTCCCCAGCTGCCGCCCCCTTCCTTCCTGCTGTATTGGGAGCAACTCCTCGGTCTCCAGCCCTGTGCAAGCCCAGCACCTCTCCCTGCCCCATGGACAGAGGAGCTGAGCAGCTTTAAAATGTCAGAGGGTCAGGGAATGTGCTTCAGGGAACTTCTGTGCGCACTTAGGAAGCAAAACTTGGGGAAATAGGCGCCGGTCCTCCTTAGACTCCTGGGGTGCCGCCTGTGAGAGCATTTGTTCTACCCTCAATTTTGCCTTTCTTTTTATGTTATTTAAAGTGTTCCCCCTCCCTCCCTTGCTCCCTCTCTCCCTCTTCTTTCTGCCTCCCTCTCTCCCTCTCCCTCCCTCCCTCCCTCTCTCTCTCTCTCCCTCTCCCTCTCTCTCCCTCCCTCCCTCCCTCCCTCCCTCTCTCTCTCTCTCTCCCTCTCCCTCTCTCTCCCTCCCTCCCTCCCTTTCTCTCTCTCTCTCCCTCCCTCCCTCCCTCCCTTTCTCTCTCTCTCTCCCTCTCCCTCTCTCTCCCTCCCTCCCTCCCTCCCTCTCTCTCTCTCTCACACACATACACCCCAAAGGCCCCTGGTCATCCTTGCCTTCTCAGCTGGCCAGGCTCTTCCTCCGAGCCTGGCTATGACGGTAGGTGACGGTCGGGCGTACACAGAGCAAGGCCCAGGTGACCACACACCCTCTGGAGCACTGTCTTTTCTTGCCATTATTTTTGTTTGTGTGCTTTTTGTCATTTGCACATAGCAGCACTGGAGTCTATAGCTCAAGGACACTCAAGGACTTGAGGACCGGAGGGAGGGAGGGGGTGTGGAAGATATCTGTGCCCTTGCTGCACCCGCATTTCTCAGGAGCTTCAGGGCCGCCGTCTCCCTGACCCTGAGTGTGGCCAGTGCCGTTGGAGCTCGGTGGCCAGGATCTGTGACCCCCCACCCCTGGCTCCCAAAGGCTCTGCTGTCTGCAGGGCCTTAACCATTCAGGGGAGGGTGCTGTCCCTCAGTCTGGTTCCATTTTCATTGTCCTTCGACCCACACTTGTCAGCGCTCACCCATTTGTGGTCATCTGCTTGCACTGGTCACATGTGATTCCATCTGTCCCCTGCCAGCCTGTCTGCTCAGCACAGGTGAGGCCGAGGCCCCTCCAGCCTTCTCATCTTGAATGCTCAGCACTCGGCATGGTATCCTGTTCAGGGTACCCGGTGAACACTGTGGGTGGGGAGCTGGTCACCATGGCGTACCTGCCAGACGGAAGGAATCACGTTGGCATGTCCCACCCACGCTTGGTAGAAGCACACCACCTGGCCCCACGGTCGGCTGCGGAGGATCTGGGGAGAGATTCAGGGAGAGAAAGCCCACATGTCTCCAGCAAGGAGTCGCCCTTCGCACCCAGGCCTCTCCCTTGTTCCTCGTGCCATTGGAGCAGTGCAGTGGTGCTGGCAGGGCAGGCATTCAGTGGCCTTGGAATGTGAGAAGCTGTCAAGGCTTTAACAGGAGACGTACACGCTGGGCACAGCCCCAGGTTCATCGTGTGGCAGCAACCCAGGCTCGGGAACCAGCTAGTAGCTGTGCACAGTCTTGTTTTATTTCTTGGGATCAATTCCCCTAGAACGAGGGGGACAGGAAATATGGCATTCTTAATTTTTTCAGTGGAATCCCCTTTCTCTCATATTTTTTGTCTGCTCCTCAACAGTGACAAGTGACGATAGGTAATCCGGCAAGATGCCCAAGCATCTGGTAGAGATAAACAGAGGAATAGAGCCCGCCAGTCCCTGGGGATGAACGTGTTGATTGTGCTCCTCTGCTGAGCAGAGGGGATGGTGAGCCTGAGGGGGACGAGAAGGCAGGAGGGAAAGGCTGGTTTGCCTCTCTGACTCTTGGGGGACAAGGGCAATTCAAGGTTACTTCCGCTTATGGAATCTTCGCCCTCTGTTCCCAGCTGTCGGGGGATTTAAATAGCACATAGTTGCTGCCATTATGACCGCAGGGTCCAGCAGGGGAGAGGGAAATGATCAGGAAAAACCAAACCTTAGTGGGAAGGGAGGCTTCCCGAGGCTGCCGAAAGGAGGCACCACAGCCTCTGTTCAGAGCAGAAGCCCAAGGCCAAGGGGCCGCAGGGGTGGTCTCCTGAGGCCCCGCTCCTCGGCTTGCAGATGGCGTGTTCTCCCTGTGGTCTCACATCTCCCTGCTGTGTCTGTCCATCTAAGCCCAAGTCCACCCTCTTTATAAGGAGCCCAGTAGTGCTGGACAAGGCCCAGGAGGGCTTAATCAACCATCCTCATGGGAGCATCTGCAAAATCCCTGTTTCCACTTGTGACCACAGTCACAGGACCTGGGGTTGGACTGGGCACAATTCAAAGAATGACAAGGAGCTCCAAAGACAAAGGTCAGGCGAGAAGCCAGAACCCAGCCTGGGTGACCCAGCCCGAAAGTGCCCCATGCCTCTCACACCACCTCGGTTGCTTGCAGTGGGTCGTCCTCAGGGCGGGGTGGGGCTGGGGATGTGAAGGTTCCTTAGGCTGGCCTTACTGGTGACAGTTCTGGCACCCTCTGCTCTTCTGGGTCTGCTCAGCATCTCCAGCCTCAAAGCTCTCTGTGTTGCCTCCCCACATAGAAGGGATTGCCTGCTGGCCAGTGGTAGGGACAAAGCCAGCAGGAAAGGTAACCATGCTTTTTGTTACATGTAATGCAAGGGAGGAGGACCTCAGAGGCAGGGAGAGAATGTGGGAGGGTGCAGGAAGGCAGCAAGGGTGAGCGACACGCTGCAGATAAGGTTCCTATGCACTCTCCTCCTCAGTTTAGAACATGGCCTGCGTCTTCCTTTGTTACAAGGGGATGCTCTACTCTCATTGCCAGGAACAGGGCGGAAGGCCTTCTCAGCACTGTTTCCTGCACTCATTTGGAGACTGGGGACCTGGGGCTGCCGTTTTTATTACTTTCCATCTGGGCAACTGCAGCCACAGCCTGTGAGCGAGCCTAGCTTTGCAATCATCCCACTGCAGAGAAAGCCCAGGCTTCAAAAGGAGCAGCTGGGAGCAGGGCCAGGCCCCGGGGAAGTGCCCTTCCACCTTCAGCTGTGGAAGGGCAGCAGGAGGGAGGGGAAGGGCTTGTGTTCTCTGTTGCAGCTGTGATAACTGATCTCGGCAGATGGCAGGTGGACTACAGCTCATGTGAGGCAGACCTTTAGGATGGCCGGGAACCGAGCTGCCCTTCAGTAGGATGGGTGGCCTAGGGAAGCAAAAGTGCCTGATACGGGTGCTTAGGTGAGAGGAGGCCTTCCCTGGTAGCCAGGGCCACACATGGGGTGACTCTTCTCAGATGCAAGAGTTTTCTGTTGCTTTTGGCCCCTTGGCACAATGAGCCCCACCTACCACAACGCAGCCTCTACACAGCCCTTTGCTTTCTTGAGCACTGAGCCTCACTTTTCTGTGCTGCTGGGAAGGCTCAGGACGGTCCTTCCCACAGAGGCCCATGGAGGCCTGGTAGGCTGATTCCATGTTTACCAGAAGCCATGTGCTTGAGCTTTGGTGTTTTTGTTTATGAATTTTGCTTGGAAAGAAATGGAACTGATCTGGAAGCCCCTGCATTATGGTGATTATTAGAGAAAATAAGAAGCAAAGAAGTGAGAGGAAATCACGGACCTGTTCAGCGGCACATGAACAGAAAACCTTTGTAGGAAAGTTACAAACAAACACAGGCTTTTATTTTTTTGCTTTTGGAAGAAAGGACAAAACAATTTCAGCAGTTCCCCAAGGCCACTGTGTGGGCCACCCTGGCAGCAGATACAAGACTCCTCCCCTGGAACGTTCTGGAGGGTGTCTTGTGCTGGGGCCTCCCTGTCTTCTGCCATCCTCCTGGGGTTACCTCATTGATCCCCAGGGCTGCACCTGCACCACACCTTCAGCAGTGGCTTCTCTCGCCTCTGCCCTGCTTTCCCAGGGCCATCCTGGGTTGTGTTCCGAAGGCCTTCTCTCCTGGCTAGTGTCCGTCTCATGGGCAGTACCTTCTACCCAGGCCCAGCCCAGTACCTGACAGTGTTTGGCTGCTTCACTCCCACCCCCGCCCCCAGACGTCGCCGGGGTCCCCCACATGGCACCTGGAAGGCAAGCTGGAGCTCTGCTGGAAGTGGAGGGGGTGGCCCAGTACCGGGTCCTTGTTGGATGTGAAGGGAAGGGGCGCTCAGGTTGCCGCGGTTGTGTGGATGAAGACTTGGATGCTCGCAGCTACGTGTTCTGCAGCCAAGCATGGGCTTCTCTCAGGGACGTCCTCTTCCTGTCTCTGAATTCCATCTGCAGAGACTGAGAGGATGCCGTGCCTCACACAGCCATGTCCAGCAGATAGTGTGCTTCCCTGTGTCACTGGGGCGCAGGCTGCTGGCGTGGGCACTGCAGCAAGTGCCTGAAGCAGCGGTTCAGCAAGGGCACACCTGTGCTGTGGTCACAGAGAGAATTTTCCTCCATGACTGGTCGGCCTCACTGCTTGGGGACCAGAGCAGAACTGCCCACCTCATGGCCAGGACCTGAAAAGAAAGAGGAAGAGACCACTGTTCCCCAGGGTAACCTGCAGTGACCTAGAGCCTGCCACTGGGCCACCTCCTGAGATTCACACACACCTCCCAGCAGCCCACACTGGGCACCAGGCCTCCATCTGTCACCTGGCCTCCAAGGGTGCTCCAGATGCCAATGTGGGAGGCGTGGTCGGTTTTACTCCCTAGTTACCGGCTGCCACAAAGCCATTATTACAAGATCACCAGAACCTAGAGGTGGCCCCTGTGCAAGCAGAGGCCCCGTTGTCATAGCCGCACACGTCACCCCAGATCACACAGCCCACAGCCCTGGGTGCCTGTGGGACAGGTCCGGCCCACACTGAGCCGAGACCCATGATTAGAAAGACAGACACACAGACCCTCAACTCCACTGTGACCCCCCGGGGACCCTGTGCTTCCTGTTTTTTAGGATGGCTGAAATCCTGCCTCACTTGCCCCTGTGGCCCCCTGTGGCTTCTGTAGTTTTAACACAAGCTCAATGTCTAGGCAGTGGGTTTCTAGAGAAGTCTCCTTAGTTCTGCTAAGGCTCTCCAGTGTCGGATGTCTCTGCCCTCGCCAGCAGCCTCCATCAGGGAGAGCAGGTCCACTGAGCCCCACCTTGGGCTCTTGGCAGAAGGCCACCGAGTAGCACCAGGTGGCGGCAGGAGGCAGCTGTGGCACGGCCCTTCCCCTGCAAGTTCAGCTTGTCTCTGGTATGCTGGACCCCCCCACACCAGTGTCCTAGCCCATCACAGTCTCGCCCTGGGATGGGGCTGGGATGGCGAGAGTCGGCACAGTCTTCCTACCTAGCTGCCGGTGGATCTGCCCGCCTAGAACCTGTGCCTGCCCTCACAGTGGCATCCGGGGTTGTGCCAGGGTAGCCGACCTCAGCCCCAGGTGCTGAACTCATCCAGGCACCCGCTCCACACTGGGACCCGGGCTCCATGCAGGAGTGATCCCCGTGGCCACCATCTCTTGTTTCTGCAGGTCCCTGTGGTTTTCCAGACGGTGTCCCCGCTCCCCACCTCCCCCATGTTGAGGCCTGCTCTCTGCCTTCCCGTCCAGGGCCTGGCAGTCCCAAGCTTGTGTGCTTGCCTTTCCTGGGGGCCACCTAGTCACTCCCAGGGCACTGTCCACCTCAGCCTCTGGAGGCTGGTTAAGAGTCCAGAATCACTGCCACATCGCCGGGCGGAGGGGCCTGGCTGGGGAGAGCTGCCTGGTGACAGTCTCTGTGCTTGGCTTATCACCGACTCCTTGGTTCATTTCAGTGTTTGTATATTGCTTCCCTGTGATTTCCCTCCTTGGGCTCTTCCCGCAAATCAACACCTTCTGCACTTTTCTCCTGGAACAAATTGACATGCTGTTCTTCGGGGGTTCTGGTAAGTCCCTTGCTGCTCTCCCAGGAGGGTTCTGCTGTTCAGCACAGATAGATAGTGTAGGTGGGGGAAGGGGCCAGCCGGCGGGGGGGGGGGTGCTTTATCCCAAGCTCTCCAACTGCTCACTTTGGGTCCCCTGTCAGGGCCCCTCAGACTTGGAAGTGGCCGCCCAGCTTGGATGAGGAAGGACAAGCAGAGGAACAGGGCAGTCAGGAAAGCCTGCTGTCTGTGGCGGGCTTGAAGCCTCAAGCCCTCCTCAGAGGAGGTCGTGTGTCTGTGCATGTGAGCGTGAGCCTGTGCGGATCTGAGTATGAGTGAGCCCGTGAGCGGGACGTCACGCATGTGCCCTGTGTCCCTGAAACAGCGAACCCTGTCCCTCACCTGTGCAGTGCTATAGCTTTGGACCAGGGGGAGAACCCCAATGCTCCCAATGTGAGCTCCTGAGCCTCCACCTGGTCAAGAGGGCAGCATAGGCTGACCATAGGCCGCTGACAGGACAAAGCGGATCCACCGACAGGGCAGTGTGACACTCACATGCCCCAGAGCCTGCTTGTCCGCCCGCCTTGTGCCCTGCTTTCTTCTGTATGAATCGCCTTCATGGTCCTGCCTGGCCAGCAGCTGGCCACTGTAGGCCCACACTGGCCTTTCAGGGCCCAGAAGCAGTGGCTGGGCTCCCTAATGCTCACCTTTGGGGGGCTTAGTGCAGTGACGAGGCCACTCATGCTGGTGGCCGCCCCATGTTCTCTGAGGGACCTGGCTGGCAGCCTGTCCCCGAGGGCTGCACCCTGTTTCCTGTGACCACCGGCAGCCTCCAGCTGGGCACTTGAGACAGGAGCTGTTGGTGTCTGTGTTCCAGCTGTTTCTGGGATCCTGTCGGCTGTGTACAGTGTGGGCCGGAGCGCGTCCGTGGCTGCCCTGCTACACGTCTTCTGCTTCAACGCCGTGAAGGTAGGAGTGTCCCGGGACGGGCCTTGTCCTTCTCACGCCCACTCCATCAGCGTATTAAAGGAACAGGCTTTTCTCCAATTGCAAAAGAAATGGGGTCTGAGACCAGAAGGATGGCAGGCCCGACTGAGACAGGTGGTGACCCAGTCTAGCCTGGCCATTCCCTGCAGATGTCTCTCTGTCAGTCAGTGACACAGGGGGCTCTGTGTGACACGTGGTCAACACAACCCATGGGCTGACCTACACTTCCTTCTGAAATGCCACTCACAAGAGGGAAGGACAGTTGTGTGAAGCTAGGTGGACACCAGAGCAGGCCAGCCTAAGCTGGCAACCAAGCAAGCCCTAGATGATGGAAAACAAGATAAACACTGACCAGAAGAACCAGAAGTTGTGTCAGTGCTGGAACTGTTGTCCATGCATGGCTGGCCACGGATTGTGTCCATGTACACATATGACCGGGCTGAGGATTGTGTTCATGTATACCTGTAGCCCAGCTAAGGATTGTGTCCATGTACAGCCATGGCCTGGCTGTGGATAGTGTCCATGTACACATGTGGCCCAGCTGTGGATAGTGTCCAGGTACATATGTGGCCCGGCTGTGGATAGTGTCCATATGCACACGTGGCCCAGCTGTGGATAGTGTCCATGTGCATGTATGGCCCAGCTGTGGATAGTGTCCAGGTACATATGTGGCCCGGCTGTGGATAGTGTCCATATGCACACGTGGCCCAGCTGAGGATAGTGTCCAGGTACCTGTGTGGCCCAGCTGTGGATAGTGTCCAGGTACCCGAGTGGCCCGGCTGTGGATAGTGTCCATGTGCACGTGTGGCCCAGCTGAGGATAGTGTCCAGGTACCCGTGTGGCCCAGCTGTGGATAGTGTCCATGTGCACATGTGGCCTGGCTGTGGATAGTGTCTAGGTACATGTGTGGCCCAGCTGTGGATAGTGTCCAGGTACATGTGTGGCCTGGCTATGAATAGTGTCCAGGTACATGTGGCCCGATTGTTGATAGTATCCAGGTATACATGTGTGGCCCAGCTGTGGATAGTGTTCATGTGCATATGTGGCCCAGCTGTGGATAGTGTCTATGTGCCCGTGTGATCCAGCTGTGGATAGTGTCTAGGTACACGTGGCCCAGCTGTGGATAGTGTCCAGGTACATGTGTGGCCCAGCTGTGGATAGTGTCCAGGTACATGTGTGGCCCAGCTGTGGATAGTGTCCATGTGCACTTGTGGCCCAGCTGTGGATGGTGTCCAGGTACACGTGTGGCCCTGCTGTGGATCATGTGTAGGTACATGTGTGGCCCGGCTATGGGTAGTGTTCAGGTACACGTGGCCCAGCTGTGGATAGTGTCCAGGTACATGTGTGGCCCAGCTGTGGATAGTTCCAGGTACCCATGGCCCAGCTATGGATAGTGTCCAGGTACATGTGTGGCCTGGCTGTGGGTAGTGTCCAGGTGCATGTGTGGCCCGATTGTGGATAGTGTCCAGGTACCCGTGTGGCCCAGATTGGATAGTGTCCAGGTACATGTGTGGCCCGGCTGTGGATTGTGCCTAGGTGCATGTGTGACCCAGCATAGGTTGTGCCCATGCATCTGTGGGGACCATATTTTCTTTATTCGTTCACCTGTTGAAGGACACCTAGGCTGATTCCATAGTTAGCTACTGTGGACTGAGCAGCTATAAACGTTGACATGGCTGTGTCACTGTAGTATGCTGATTGTAAGTCCTTTGGGTATAAACTGAGGAGTGGGACAGGTAGGTCAAATGATGCATTCCAGGTTTTCTGAGGAGTCTCCACACTGCTAAGCTGAAACTCTTTTGATATGAAAACAACTCACTGATCATGGTGATGAGCAAATCTATGGAACACAGAGAACCCGTCAGTCCCAAGGGCATTGTCTGCGCAGAAGCCATTCCTGAGACTTCTGGAGAAGGGGTGTGCTCTCAGACACCTGTTCTACTCAAAAGGTGCTGGTATACACCACTGCCAGCTCTAATGCCACCCACAGGAAAGCTTACTCATGGGTTGCCACACGGTCCTTTATGCAAATTCTTAGAGGATGTAGACACTATTGAAGAATCTGGTATGAAACAGGTTTTTACCTAGTTAAGGACAGGGACGTTCCTCCTTCCTGCCCAGTCTGACTCCATTCCCCTGAGATGTTGCTGGCTGATCATGGCCTTTTCCTCACCATGGTGTAGACAGCACTGTGGGCAGCCAGTGCCTGCTGTCCAGAGCTGGCCCTGGACAAACACCCTTTACTGTCGTGGGCTGGGTCTTTTGTTTGTTTCTGTTTCCATTCTGTGCACGACATGTCGGAGGTTGGATCAGAGTTGAACAGACTCCATCCTGAGTGCACAGCCATCTCTGAGGTGGGATAGGACGCACCAGACCCGGGGCCAGCCCAGCTGTTGGAGCAGCCTTTAGACCAGGTGGAGTGCAGGCCCTTGGGGGAGGTTTCGGCTTCTCTTGCTCAGTATAGAACAAGCATCACTTGTGATAATGTAGTGTGTTGTAACAAAATCTTAATGTTCTAGCTGTATTTTGAAGTGCCTTTTGGTAAAAAAATTTTTTTTAAAAAAATATATATAGCAATTTGCATCCCTTCTCATCTGTAAGTCTTGAGTGCTCTAATGGTCCCAGATGGCCTCTCGACGCTGAAATACAGCACCTATTAAATGCCATGAGTTGAGTGGATGTGGTTAGCAAATCGCAGGGGGTCTTAGGAAGAAAGCAAGCTCACGTCCTTAGCCCAGCTCCCAGGCCCAGAGCTGTGATTCTGCCTCTTGTTTAACAATGCTGTTGTTGGACCTTCCTGCTTTTTCTGCTTCGTGGGAATCGATTCTCCCTTTCCTCTCTGCTGCAGCATGATGGATGGTGGCTGTGAACTATCTCAGCCTGCGCATCTGGCCAGAGCTGTGTCTCTCTGAGTCTTGGGGGGCGTGTGTTTCTGGTTTTACTGTTGCCACTTGGTTGAAATTGGTGGAGGGCCTCTGAGTTGATTTTGTCCTCTGGAATATTAATTCGGGAAGGAACGTTTTGTTCCTCTTTAATTTCATATTCTCTTTGACTTTTCCAAGACAGGGCAAGGACCATACCAGGGCTCCTCTCTGACTTCAGTGTTTGACAGCTACACAGAGACAACCAGAGCTTTTGCTCCCTGGAGAGGCACTTGGTGGTTAATTAGCTGGGCTTTCCCTCTGTCTGGGTGAGCCACAGTTTCTGTTTTGTGTTGTCCTCACAAAGGGACCCTGTTTTATTGAAGGCAGGGGATGTCTAAGATGCAGTGCTTCGTTATAATTCGGTGCTTTACAAGCATCATTAGCTCGTTGCAGGGTCTCCCTCGTGATCCCATCAGGTGCCAAGGATGGCATTTAAGGTCTAATTGCAGGTGGGAAGCAAACTCAACTCATCGTTGTGGGCTGTCTTCAGTGCTGCCGCAGAACCTGGACGTCCCTGGCCCAGCTTTTCCGTTGTGTTATTCCAGATGAGGAAACGGATGTGGGGCCTACAGGGTGCTCTGTGTCCCAGCCAGAGCTCTGTCTCACAGTCCTGCCTCTCCGGCGCCACGTCCCTCCACATCTCGGGATGAATTCTCTGACCAGAGGACAGTCAGTTCACCACGTAATAGATCCCTTTCCTGATGCCTTGGTTCATGAGACAGTTTCCCAAGTGCTTTCTTGTCTGCCGTTTGTTACAGCCCAGGTGAGGGACAAAGAGGGCATTAGCATTTCTGTGCTCCAGTGGAGAACAGAGGCAGAGCTTTGGCGGCCTAGGAGCACATGCCCAACTTGCACTGAATTTTTCCTAGTGTAAAATGGATTAGCTGTGAGGTGAAATGGAATGGAATGGAGGCTGTGTGTGAAGTCCCTCTCTGAAGGGGTCTTGATACGCAGCCTGGGAGGTGAAGATATAGGGCTACCGGGATTCTCCACCTCTGGGGTAAGGGCAGGGCCTGGGGGATGAAGGGATATGGCAGGGCCTGTGGGCAGGCCTGGAGGAGGAAGGGAGGTGGCTCCTGGTTAGGTTACATCATCTGGCAAAAGTGAGGAGCTGCAGATACAGTGAGGGTCTCCAACCAGAGAACTTGGTTTTAAATCAGAATCTAATTTAAAAGGGAGATAGATTATCCTGGGTAGATCTGAGCTAATCAGAGGAGCTCTTTAAATGAGGGTCTGAAGGTCTAAGGGGCCAGGAGGAGCTATTGAGGCCCTCAAGGAGGGGCATGACCACGTGTGCATGGCTGTTAGAGAGGCTGTGTGGCTGGGACCCATCGGCAGTCACTAGAGCTTGGACCCAGTAGTCCGTCAGCCAGACAGCAGGCACTACAGCCCTGCAGGCACTGAATGCTGCTTACCAAGGGTCCTGCTGACTGGGGACCTTGGAAGAGGACCCTCATCTCATATGGACCCCAAGGTCCAGCCAGCTCTGTGGTTTCAGCCTGGCGGGACCCTGAGAAAAGAACCCGCCATGCTGGGCCCAGACTCCTGACCTACTGAGTCTGTGCGATTCCTGCGTTGTTCTAAGCCACAGAGGGTGGGGTGATTTGTTACCCAGCAGTACAAAAGTAGCACAAACGATAGCTCATTAACATCAGCACTTGATGCTTGTCACGATGACACACGTGATGGCAATGATATGAATGGTGGTGGGCCAGGAATGCCTGTGATCTCAGAGGCTCAGGAGGCCGAGGCAGGATAGCGAGTTAAAAGCCAGCCTCAGCAACAGGGAGACCCTAATCAACTCAGTGAGACCCTGTCTCTAAATAAAATACAAAATAGGGCTGGGGATGGGGCTTAGTGGTCATGTGCCCCTGGGTTCAATCCCCAGTACCAAAAAAAAAAAAAAAATGTAGTGGATTTGGAAATAAAACCTGAGTTCTAGCTCATTTTTACTTATATTACAGCTTGCACTTTATGGCTACAGTTGTGTCTCTTCACAGTCACAGAAGACAAGATTCCTGTCAAAATAGATGCCCCCACATGCACACTTGCCCAGAGTGACTCCCCAGTGCACACGGATCCTCGGGGAGCTGTGCCTGTGAGGCAGCTTTTCTTGTACCTCATAAAAACATTTCCAAACCTGAAGGAGCTTTGTGAAACCCGCACTCGTCAATCCATATCGTTCCCAATTTAGGGGCTCTTGAGACACATCTCAAAGCAATTAGGGATGTTGAGGTTGAAGCAAACCATCCCGTGGTGTGTGCTTCATTATCCATGAGTGACAGATCGTTTAAAATCTGGTCTTCCTCGAAATGGTCATGCTTTTGTGGATCTGTGTGTGAGTGTCGTAAATACTTATGGGCGGAAGATGATTTAACACTAGACACACGTGTCTGGAAGGAAAGAGCTCATGTTTTAAACCTAGAAATGCCAGTTGGTACCTCTCCTCTGCCCTTGCTCCCGCTGAGAGGTGGGCAGCACAAGCTCTGAGCCCCTCCAGCTGCACACCCCCCTTGGCTGTTCTGCTCCAAAACCCTTCTCAGGCCACTTGGCCCTGCAAACTGACCTTCTTATTTGAATGCCAATATCTCCTTCTCTGTCTTCAAATAAAACTGAAAATAAAAATTCTCACATGCGTTTCCTCTCCGGGCATCCCTGAACCACCTACTGGCCCTCAGTTGCCAGGCTTGGGGACCCTGCAACTTAGTGCCCTAAGCCACCCTCAGGAGGGCGCACCTGCCTGAGGCGCCAGGGTAGGGAGGGAATGACCTGGGAGTGGCGGACAGAGACAGAGATGGTTGTCCACCCCAACCCGACTCTGTGCAAGCCCTGTGTGGTTCCCTTACACTTAGCTTGTTGGCCTGATATGTGTGTGTGTGTATGTGTGTGTGTGTGTGTGTGTGTGTGTGTCTGTGGATGGACCCTGGGAAGCTTGGCCAGTGAGTGTGTGTGTGCTTGTGTTTGTGTGCACGTGTGTGTGTGTGTGTGTGTGTGTGTGTATGGATCCCGGAAAGTTTGGCCAGTGTATGTGTGCGTGTGTGTATGTATGTGTGTGTGCGCCTCTGTGGATGGACCCCAGGAAGTTGGCCTGTGTGTGTGTGTGTGTGTGTGTGTGGATGGACCCCGGGAAGTTGGCCTGTGTGTGTGCGTGTGTGTGCGCGTGTTTGTGTTTGTGTGTGTCTGTGGATGGACCCTGGGAACTTGGCCTGTGTGTGTGTGTGTGTGTGTTGAATAATGCAGAACCTGGAGCTCAGAGGTGTTTCCAGGGGAGCCCCAGGAGGTCCAGGCGTCTGCCCTTGCTCCCCCTCTCAGAGCCCAGGGAAGGAGCAGTGAGGCCGAGGTGGGTCTGGAGCCTGCGCCTCGCCTGTCCCTGGCTCCGCCCTTTCCTAGGAAGCAGCCTGCCTCCAGAGTCACCTGGCCTTCAGGCTGTTGAAGGAGCTTCCGTCCACCCGTGGCCCTGCTGTGGCTCACTGCCTCTCACCCCATGCCCAGCTGCCATACTCTTGGGAAAGCAGGGGAACTGGTGATGATGCTGGCCGGACCCTTCCCAGTGCAGGACACGCCTCAGGAGGGCGGCAGCCTGGTAGTCAGTGAGAAGCACCGGTCGGGGCAGTTCACGGGGTGATTCACCAAGTAGCCTGCAACAACAGCAGTCCCACCTGGCGGGGTCAGAGTCCTGTGTGGTAGAAGAGCTCCTGTCCCCACCTAGCCGTGGAATGACGTGGGCGCCCACCTGGGCAGCGCCTATCTAGGAGCCTAGAAACACAGGGTGATGAGCTGCTGCCCAGGATACACAGCAAACAGTTCTATTGTGAATTTTTAGAAAATAAGTGGACAGAATACATTCCCTCTGTCCTTCCACCCCCACGAGGACCTTTGGTCAGTGGACAGCACATACTATGGTGTCCCATGAGATTGCAGTGAGTTGGAAAATCCCCGTTGCCTAGTGACATCATCACTGCTGTGACATCCTCGTAAAGCACGTCCATGGCAGTGCTGGCACAAGCAGACCCACTGTACATGGGTCCCGTGAGCATGCGCACTACTCATGCCGTGCGTTTCTGGTGCCGGGAGCCCACCGTGGTGGTGCCGTGGGAGCCTGAAGGCCACACCTCTGTCTCCCTGTGTGTGACAGGCTGTGCGTGGAGGCAGGAGCAGTAGATGCGTGTGGCACTACACTGGGGTCCCAGCCTCTGCGCTGCTCAGTCACCTGCTATCCTTCCCCAGGAGCCGTGGAGCACGCAGCATATCCCCGCGCTCTTCTCTGCCTTCTGTGGTCTCCTGGTCGCGCTGTCCTACCATCTGAGCCGGCAGAGCAGTGACCCCACTGTGCTCCTGTGAGTAACCCGCGGTGCTCCCCATTCCCCGTGTGGGTGCTGAGGTGGGAGGCGCCCTCAGCAGTCAGTGCCGCTGGACGCTTGCTGTCAAGGGAGCCAGACGAGGAGGCAGCGGTGCGGTGCTGACCGGAAGCTGAAGGGTGGGTGCCACCACTTTGACTCCTGCTTGGAGCTGGCCCCATCCGGGGGCCACTGAGACCCCCCTGGGTGAGCCTTGGAGGAAACCCCCAGAGAACCCCCCAGAGGCACTGTGCATGGAGCCTGGGCAGCCCCTGGAAGAAGGCTGCCTTGGTCCCCACCCCCAGTGCCAGGGAAACTCTGCTTGGGGGCTGGAGTGACATAATCTGAGGCTGTCAGGTGCCTGAGGTGGCAGGCTGCAGAAGTGGGCGCGGGAGGGAACTGTGGTCTGCATGGTGTTTGGTGTCAGAGGTGCCCCTGGAGCATGGCCTTGCTGGGGTGTTCTGGGGAGGAACCTGGTGGGTGACAGAAGCAGCACCCACTGCTGCTCGTCAGCGCTAGTGCCCAGCAGGGAGGGGACTCAACTGTGTTTGTCAGGAGGAATTTTGAACATCGGGAAACTGCTTTCAGAAGGCACCTCCTTCATTTTAATTTCCTCACAAGAACACTTGCCTGCCATCCATGGGTGTGAGGTCAGGGGCACTGTCCCAGACGCATCTTAAAACCAAACCTGTGTGTTTTCCACTCTTAGGTCTTTGATTCAATGCAGATTGTTCCCTAAATTTTTACATCAAAATCTGGAAGAGTCGGCCTCAGATCCTCTCCCCCAGAAGATGAAGGACTCGGTGGTAAGACCTTTGCGTTGTGTGTTGGGGGTGGGCCTCCTCAACAGAGTTGGGCTGTGGTCATGGCCACGGGAGGGAATGGGGCAGGAAGAGGCACCAGTCTCAGGCCAGGCCTAGCGCTTGCCCATTGCACTGGCTGCCAGGTGGTAGCTGTGAAGCATCCGAGGGGGGTGCCATCTCCTTGGGCCCCAGGTGCCCCGTGGTCCTCGGTGGCAGCAGCTGGCCCGGATGTTGTCGTGAACCCATTCAGTTGCTTCTGCCCTTTACTGGCTCCAAACAGCAGGTCCCCAGACTGAATGCGAGCCACTTGCGGTCCTGGTACCCCCACCCGCTGCTCCTGCGGCCTTGCCATCGCCCTGCGCTTAGCTCGGAACACTCTTCCCAGGTCTGGTTCTGCACTGGCATCTGTACCACCCCCACAGGGTCCGGGGCTCCAGGCTCACAGCTGTGGTGCAGTTTGAAGGGAATCACTGTCCTGGTTGGAAACGGAAGGAGGAGAGAGGGAGGAAGAGGAGAGTCCTGGGGGCAGTAAAATAATGACACTATTTCTTGTGCACCAGGAAGATGGCTCTAGGCAGTGTCAGCTGCCCCAGAATCAGCTTCCATTCAGTTCTCAGGAAGCGACGCTCGTTGACTGTGCAAGTCCCCTCACGTTTGAGTGTGGAGCCTGGTGCAGGCTGGGTCCCCAGTTCCTGCTCTCCTGTGTTTTAGGACTGACAAAGGGAAAAGCAGTCGGTGGTCAGACGCAGCCAGGAACTGCATCTCATGCGTCTCAGTGTCCACTGTGCCTGCCACACAGTATGTGCTCAGGACATGCTGTTGGATTCACACGAGTTAACTGCAGCCTGCTGTTTCAGGACACAGGACTCATGGTCAACAGGATCACGTTTTAACAAGTGCACACTCAGCCCTGGCCTTAGAGTCTTTCAGTCAGTCTTCTGTGTCACCTCCAGGGACTCAAAGGATGCACCACTGAGTGAGAAGAGGGGTGTGGTTGGTGAGTTTTAAGAGCAGAGGTGTGTTCAGAGGAGGGCAGGAGGCGAAGCCAGAGGGCTGATGTGGTGGCAGCCAGACGAGAGAGGTGTTGACACAGAAGCAGCACCGCAGCTGATAGAGTGCCAGGGGACCGAGTGGCTAAGCCAATGTTCCCAGAGGTTGCCGTAAAGCTTGAGTCTCTCCATGCCCCCCAAGTCTCCTCATCTCACAGCTAATGAGGACACCTCTCCATTTTCTGATTTATTGCAGTAAAAGTAAGGTAAGAATTACAAAGAAATATGACGGGAAACTTGCCTGGCGCTGCTGATAGCAGTTCATTAGTGTAATTAGATATGAAGGCCAGCGGTGCCTTACTGGGTTCTCGTGCACTTTGATGTCTCCACAGAGGCAGCACACAGCTGGAGAGGTGACATCATGTGATGTTTGTGTTCACTTCTCTGAACAGCCTCTGATCTAATCATAACATCTTAATGGGAACATCAGAGTTGGCTTCTCTGGGCTGATTCCTACCTGGGCCACGGTGCGATTCTGAGGTCCCATCTTCGCGGTCTCTGATGGCACTCCCGTCTTCTCCCTGCCCTTCATTTTCCATCCGTGTGTCTCTTTTCCTGAATCTTGGTGGCATGAGACGCCCCAGGGAGCCTCTTAGACTACAGCTCCTGGCCTTTCCTCCCCGTCTGATTTCTTTGTCAGCGGTGGCCTGGAGACCTGAATTCTGACCAGCATGTCCATTGGGATTCTGACCTGCAGATCCACAGGCAGCGCCCGAGGAGCCGCTGCTCCAGAAAGACAGCTCTGTTGGTGGGTCCCCGGAGCAAGACGAATCACACACACAGGTTCATCTCCAGAGCGCCACCATCAGGACAGGCCTGAATCCCCACCGCGGCTTTCCTCTCCCACGGGCCGCTGGCACAGCCTTGGGGCGTCACTTACAGCCCTGTCCTATTCCAATGTGCTGCTTTCATTGCATCCATTTTCCTTCTTTCCTAGGGTCCAAAATTTTTTTGAAACACCTCCCAACTTGCACGTGTGGAACTCGGACCTTTAGAGGATGGTTTAGCCCCTCCTAAGTGCCCCCTGAGCCTCTGGCTGCAGCTGCAGCTTCCCTGGACCACACACTGCGCAAACCCGCTGGGCTTAGAGACCAGACAGCACCGCTTCATCTCTCAGGGAGCATGAAGTACCACGAAGACTGCCACGGGGACTTAAGGCATGTGATATACCGAGAGCAGGTGACCCCCTTAGTTCAACATCGTGCCCGCAACATGAGAATGGAGGGAAGCGCTGACGTCACTGAGTGTTGCCTTCGGAGCCCTGGCCAGCATGAGGCCTGACAGGAGAGCTGTGAGATGACCCAGTGACATATAAAGAGGACGCATAGAAAGACCCATTGGAATCAACCATCGGAGTAAGAGGGTTCGTAAATACCGCCCAAGAAGAAAACTTGAAAAAGCAAGACACCCTAACAGGGCAGCAATACTCCTGGAAAATAAGATGAAAACATGATCCAACTCAGGAGAACCGCAAATACGCAGCTTGACCAGAGGGTCTTAACTGTCACAAACTCAGCAGTAGATGTCCCTTACGTGGCAAATGAAGTTCTGGATAAGTGCGACCGACACGCCTAGCCCAATCTTAAACAGGAAAGCTGAGATTTATTCACTGCCAGTTCTTTGAAAGTAAATTTGTAGGTTTAATATTGTTCAAAATGGTTCCGATGGAGTTATAGTCACAGCATTGGGAAATGATTCTAAGGTTTATGTAGAAGACTAGCAGTTAATGGTTCAATAAAACTTGAAAGAGAATAAGAAAAAAGAACTAGCACTTTTGAGTTTAAGAGTATGTTATTAAAACTGAATAATCAGAACAAAATATGAGACCCATTCAAGTTTAGAGAATGGGATTAGTGGATCAGAAAAACACAGAAAGGAGACAAATTGTTTATAAGAACATGTTATATGGAAAATAATGTCACAGTCAAGAATTGATTATTCAGTGTATGGCATTTAGCAGTTGGAGAGAAAAAAGAATTTTATGAACTAATCCCTCATCAGACACCAATGAAAGTCAGAGGGGGATTAACGAGTCAGGAAGAGGGAGGGAGAGGAGGAGAAAACAGCGAGCCTTTCCATTTCTGGTGTTAAGGCAGATAAATTAAAACCAAACTCGGCTGATCAAAAGCAAATTCTAAATAAAACATTAGAAAATTCTTCATAATGTAATGAATAACTGACAAAATAATAAGGAACTGCTAGGTAAGAATCTGAACCAGGTATCTGCAGGAAGCTTGCTTTTCCTGGGGCCCAGGCCTGCCTCAGTGGGGCATCCAATTCAGACTGCCATCGCCATCCCTGGACCTACAGAGCCTCACTCTCAGGTGGGACTGAGAGGAAGGAAGGCCATTCCCCCATCCCCAGTGCCAGGGCGCAGAGGGAGACTGGCCTCCATGCCAAGCAAGCTGCGTGTCCCTGGGAAGCTGTACCTTTTCAGGGATTTGTAGCACACTTTCAAAACCCCTTGATTTATGAATTGAGTTTAAAATGCCTTATGGAGGAAAGATGTGAGTCCTCACTAGAATATTCCCTCGGACTGCAAGTGTTTCCAAAGCCGATTTTCTAAGGAAAACGAGCAGTTCACAGTACAAAGTTGAAAGTATACAGGGAATCAAGGAACCAGCAAAATGAGATCTACCAATACTGCGGATGTTGGAAGTATCAGACATGGATTTTAAAATAACCATACCTACTATGTTTAAAGAAGTACAGGAAAGCTTTAACTTTATTGATGATAGGATGTATTTAAGGTGATCTAGCATGCTTAAAAAAATCAAATTGAGCTTCCTACATGAATAAGCAAATAAATAAAGCAAATAAAGTTAAAAAAAAATAAAAAAACCCATCTCTCTCCTCCACCCCAAGTGATTAGACACCTCTGAAGAGAAACTAGAGAACTGAAGGATAAACAGAAGGAAATTTCCAGAATACAACTCTGATAGGCAAAAATTGGGAAATACCAAAGAGGAATGAGGAGAGTTCAAGGGCAGAGTAAGAAGTCTTACCATATCTTATCAGAATCCCTGGGAAAACAGAGACTGGAGTCTAATCAATGTACGATGAGATAATGTTGGAGAACTTATGAGAATTGGTGGAAGACACAGATGTAGATATTGGGGACCCACTGAGTCTCAAGAAGGTAAATTAAAGAAAAAAGAATCCACACAGTCCAACCTCAGTGGGACTGTAGCACCAGGGATGCAGACCATCCGCACACAGGTAAATACAGCAGACAGACTGCACTCAAATGAGCAGAGCACCATGGAGCCCAAAGACAGGCTTAATGTATTTAATGTGTTGTGAATAAAGTAACTGTCATGTTAAAATTTTATACCCAGCAAAAATAACTTTCAAGGATGAAGACAAAATAAAAATATTTTAGACAATTTTGGGGGGATGGGTGGGGATTAAACCTAGGGGCATTTAACCACTGAGTCACATCCCCAGCCCTTTGTTTCTATTTTTTTATTTTGAGATATGGCCTTGCCAAATTACTGAGGTTGGCTTTAAACTTGCAGTCCTTCTGCCTCAGCCTCCTGAGTTGCTGGAATGACAAGCAGGTGCCACTACGTCCAGCTAAAAGTAGGGATACAGTCTGAAAGATATTTTTCAGCAGAAAGGAATCTCAGATAAGGTCTAATATGCAAAAATGAATAAAGAGGAAAGCAAAGAAGGTACATTGGCAAATCTAAACAAATATTACCTCTCCGCCAAATCATAAGACTATACAATTGGCCTAAAACCAAAACAAAAACAAATAAATGTCTACTCAGGTGAATAGATAAACACACCAGAATTTCCAAACAAAAGAATACTACTTACAATGAAAAGGAATGAACTATTAGTATAGATGAATCTCAGAATAATCACACTCAATGAAAGAAGCCAGACCAAAAAGGGGCACATATACTATAATTCAATTTTTATAACATTCTTGAAAATGAGGAGAAAAAAATCTTTAGTGATAGAGCAGACCAGCGGTCATGCCAACTCCCTCCTGTCCTGCTCTGAGGAGTCAGGGGCCCCCATCCAGCAGTTGCCCTCAGCTGCTGCTGTCCCTTAAACAAGCGTGAATGGTAACTAAAGATGACACAATTTTAAGTTAAACATCTGGAAAATTTTTAAACTTCCCTTGGGAGGAGTTCAGTGCCTCTTAAACAATATAAAACCATGTCATTGAAACACTGGGGAATTGACATATCTACACAGCGGGAAGACCCAGAACCCCAGAACCCCCTCGGGGCATGGGGGCTGGCCTGCAAGGGCACAGGGTGCAGAGTGTGAATCTTGGCCATTTCAGAGAGAAAAATTTTGGTGAAAACCTCTGATCATGAATGTTTCATGGATTTAGAATCAAAAGCCAGTGATTTTCCATGCTCCACAGTCAGATTGCCCTTACAAAGAATAAATCTGAAATAAGATCTAAGCTGCGGCTCCTCCCTTTCAACACTTTCATGTGAATGTAAACATGCAAGGGCAGATTCAAGACCACCTCAGCAGGGAATGGGCAAACCCACATGGAGGACGCGTCTCTTCCCTGACGGCTGGTTCGTCTAGCCGGGACCGGGGCTGCAGTGGTCAGCCACAGACGGCCAGGGTCCTGTTTGCCCCCTTTGCCCTTGTCTGGGTCCTTCCTGGCTCTGAGGGTCAACACAGGCAGCCAGCAGCATGGGAGGAAGCCTCACATTTTAGCTAAAAATCAGAAGAGATGGGGTGGAGGCCATTTCCTGGCAGATAACATTCCAAACAGTAATTTCAAAAGTAAAATTCCTTTTCAGTCAAGAACAGGGAGGTATAAAGGTATTGGTGGCTTCAGAATTTTCAGAGAACTGTACGATACCTTAAAGTCATCCATAATTGTGCATCATAACTAACTGAAGTGAATTGATAATCCCTTACATCCCTGTTAACCTGCCAGTCAGCAATGTCGTGCCCTGTGAGGGTCCCTGGCCCTTCTCCCATCCCTGCATCAGTGTTCTCAGGCCTGACATTGCTTTCCCCTGCTCCTGCTCGGGCCATAGTGGGTGTCCTAGAGAGTCATGTCCAAGTCCTGAGCACTCTGTTGCCCTCATACAGCACGTGTGATCGCTGCACATGTGCTTCAACCATTGGAAGTAGCCTTTTCTCCATGGGATTGAAATTGAAATATGAACTGTGATCTGGTTGAAATGGTGAGAAATGTGCAGGGGGCTTCCGCTTGGCATGCCCAGGCTGTGGACATGAGGAAACCCAGGCTGCCCCAAGACCCAGTAGTGCCTTGTGTCACCTGGGTCTCCTTAGCAGGTCTCGCTAACCTCTGGGGCGCTCTGGACGCAGGGTCTCCCATGTGTGTTTGGAAGCAGCCCTGTGCCTCCCAGGGTGCACGAACCTGCCTGCTTTGCCTGGTTAGCAGGTGGGCTTACCTCCCAGGTCCACCCCCAGCTCCCGGCCTTGGTCCCCTGAATTTCCCCCAGCGGGAGATGGTGAATGTGCTGGTGACGGGCCTGGCCAGGGCATCCCACTGGGGATATGCCATCAGGTGTCAGGCAGGAAGAGTCATACCAGGCCAGCACCCACCGTCTAACTCACCTGGTTACCTGGAGCTGCCGAGAGAAACTGGACGCATGACCCTGACAGCTGGTCTTCTCTTTCAGAGGGACGTCCTGAGGTCGGACCTCATTGTCTGCTCTGTGGTGGCCGTCCTCTCCTTTGCAGTCAGCGCCAGCACCGTGTTCCTGTCCTTGAGAGTAGGTGTCCCCTGGGCTCTGGGTGTTTCCTGGCTGCCCCTTCTCCTTGCTGCCTGGGCAGCTGCAGAGCAGAGGGCATGGGGCAGGCAGACAAGCCGGGGAAACAAAGTGCCTGTTGAGAGGATGGTGTCCTGAGCAGTGGTGTCCAGGAGGAGACCTGGTGCCCACCATGACCTCCCTCCCGGCTGGGGAGGGGTTTGGTCTGTGGGTGCCATGATAAGCCTCCTGGAGGCCAGCATGTGCCAGTTAGTGGTGGGACTGCAGCTAGGGGCACACCCATGCCGTATTGGGGTGGGGATAGAGCCAGAAGGACTACCGGGTGGGATCTGCAGTGAGCAAAGGTAGAAGCCTGGGTGGACTTCTGGCCCATCGTCTCCCAGTCACTGTCTGTGTAGCACTTGACATCAGGGGACCTCCCTTCAACAAGGGATTCTGCTGGCTGGGCTTGTCATTGTTCTTCTGTCCTTATAAGCAAACCAAAAATGTGCTCGAGGGCTCCGCTCCCTGGCCTGGCCACTCTGCAGGCCGTTGCTGAGCCCAGAGGCCCTCAGCGCAGGAATCTGTTCCGTGGGATGTGGAAGGAGCTCCAGAGGCTCAAAGCAAGCTGGGAATCGGCTGTGACTCGAGAGGGAGGGGGAAGGACTTGGCCTTGGCTGGTGACTGGTCCGCCTTCCCTCACAGCCCTTTCTCAGCCTCGTCCTGTTCGCGCTGGCGGGTGCCGTGGGGCTCGTAACCCACCACCTGCTCCCTCAGCTCCGCAAACACCACCCCTGGATGTGGATCTCTCATCCCGTGCTCAAAAGCAAGGAGTACCAGCAGCGGGAAGTGAGAGGTCAGTGCACGTCCCTCCTAGCGGGAGGGATGGGGGACACTGACCTGTGAGCGTGCACTTGGCACCACAGGTCTGCACTTGGCATCACGGGTCTACACGTGGCAACGTGGCCAGCGGTGCACAGGGCATGTTTCCCCGCAACCAAGACACGAATGTGGAGCGTGGGCCTTGTAGTGCAGGTTGTCCCCGTGTCCTGGCCACCAGATGGAGACGGTTGAGGCAGGGTGAACTGAAAGTGGCTTTGTTGGAAGGCTCATTGGTCAGTGGTCTTGGGGAGAATTGAGCTGTCCTTCAGACCTGGAGAATGTGCTTCCAGTGCACCCTGGAGCGGTGGCTAGACGGGCCGCAGCACAGACCAGCCACTGGCCGTCAGGCCCTGGACCTGGAGTTTCTGGTCACATGCCTGGTCCCCTCGACTATGTCTATGGCTGACTGACTTAGCAACTCCTATGGGGGCGCCAGCCTGGTAACCACACCATCAGAGCCGAGGTGAGGAGCACTTCCTGTAGGAAGTCTCTCAGGGATTTCCCCACGAGGTGTCCTGCTCTGTGCTTAAATAGAGGCAGAAAGACTGATGCATTCCTTCCCATCTTCTGACGCATCAAAGCCACAGTCCACAGATTATTCTACTCTGTCCAGTGCTGCCCAGTCTGCACAGAACCTTTAGCACCCTGCAGCTTCCTTGTTGTGATGGGAATTAGCCACTGTTCCCTACTCCCAGGTGCAGGTATGTGAGGCTGGCCAGGTCACTGACTCACAGGAAGGTGCCAGGCAGGATTAGCATCAGCAGCCTCAGGGGACTAGGGACACAGAAGGGAAGCAGGGGAGATAATAAAAAAACAATGATGAGGCAGAGGTGAAGCGATGTGGCCTCATGGGCCAGCACAGGGGGCTGCAGGACCAAGGCTCCAATTGCTGTTCCCTCAGATACAAGATTGAGGCTCAGCTGTGAAACGTACTGTTCCGTGTTCTGTGCAAGTTCAGGTGCTACTGGAAGTGGCTTCCAGAGTGGCCTCCTCTACCCATGCCTGTCCCTTTACCTACGCCTGGGCCCCTGCAGTGGCCTAACTCCTGTCCTCACCTCCACCTGCACCTGCTCCCATGTCTATACCTTGACCCTGACCCAGGGCCAGCCTATACCTTCACCTCTGTCTTATTGACTCCGCATATTTAAAGGCCTTTGCAGGAGGAAGGAGAGCCTGTCCGACTGAAGGAGGAAAACCAGGCAGGTTTGTCTTGGGCTTCCTTTCATGTGGCAGCTCAGGGTGTGGAATTTGATGTGGAAATAGGAGGGGGCTCTTAACCACTCAGGGCCTCTCTTTCTCTCTCTCTCCCTGCCGGCACCTTCCCTCTCTTTCTTTTCTTTCTTTCCTGTTTTTTTCTTCCCTAAATATTAAAAAGCTCAATGTATTTATTCATTCATGTAATGTAGTATGTACGGACTGAAGACTGAACCCAGGGCGCTTTTCCACTGAGCTACATCCCGAGCCCTGTTTATTTTTTATTTTGAGACAAGGTCTCACTAAGTTGTTTAGGGCCTCACTAAGTTGCTGAGGCTGGATTTGAATTGTGATCCTCCTGCCTCAGCCTCCCAGGCAGCTGGATCATAGGTGTGTGCCAGGGTCTGCAAGAGCCCAGTTTAAATTGGACTCCTTTTTTAAGCCTGCTGGACTGTTAAGTGCAAGACTCAAGAACAAGTGGAGTGAGTGTGTTTCTGGGTCTGACTGCCCCTTTCCAAGGGCAGGTGGGTGTGTGGGTGGCTCTGGATAGGTGGTGGAGTTGGAGGTGCTTGCTCACATGGCTCAAGCAGAGGCTGTGGGACCTGTCTCCCTGTCTGTTAGCCATTTACAGGCAGCCTTGAGTCTTGCCAAGGATCCCAGGCTTGACAAATGAGGCACGTAATGAAAAGCAGTTTCTACTTCAAAAGTGTCTGTGTTGGAAGGAAAATCCAAAGGCACAAATCATGAACTATGGCTGTGTTAGGAGCTGTAGGCTGCTACCACCTGCCACCCCCCTTGTCCTGAGCCTCCGGCCCTCTTCCTTGCTTCTCTTCCTTTCTCCCACTGGCCACAGGAGTGCCCAGAAAACTCAGGCTGGTCATGTGACTTTTCCTGTGAAAGCTGTGCCCAGATCTTCTTTTTCATAGGAGTACAGAATACTGTCCCTGGGAAAGAGGAAAGAGCAGGGCAGGGCTGGTGAGTATGTGGCCTGTCTCTGGGCACCAGGACTGGCAGGCGTCACTGCCTGAGAGCAGCGCCCTGGAATTGGGCCAGCAGCAGATATTGCTAGTCGATTGCCATTGGCAAGGAAGGCAGGTGCATGTGCTGCCCACTGTTTTCAATAAGCAGAATGGAAGCCCAGGGAAGTCCAGGGATAGAGCTTGGATCCTGCCAGTTTTGTGGCCAGTGAGTGATTAGCACGCAGGCTGTTGTTGTCTGGTGCTCCTTCTGCTCTGTGTGGTGGGCACACCCTGAATATGACTCCCAGGCTGTTTTGCCACCGTGGTGGCCCAGAAGAGTCATGCAGCTATGCCACAGCAGGTCCTGTGAAGCCTGACAGGGCATTCTGACCCTCCAGGTGCCCTCCCTGGGGGATGCCGACTCCCCTCCGTGTGGCATTTCCCAGACACACAGCACTCTGCCTCTCCCTCTCCCCTCCTTGCTGCTCCTGGAGTGGGATGCTGGCCTCCCGCTGCCCACTGTTCCTGTGGGTCTCTGCCCAAAGCCAGTTCCTGCAGAAGAGCTTCCCTAGCACTCACCCCCGTCCAGCTTCCCATCGCTCCCAGAGCCTTCCTCTGTCCAGTCCAGCACCTGCGGCTGCCATGTCTAAGGGCCTGGTGAGCTCCAGGGCTGCCATGTGCCCAGGCCAGCCCTCCAGAGCCCCTCCATGCCAGTGCAGGCGAGGCCTGTGGTCTGCCTGCCAAACCGCATTTAATCCAAACACATCACTCCACATTCACTGGAACAAGTCTACGCCTGGTGCCTGTCCCCTTTCAGTTCACATCCCCCTCTGCATGCCCCAGGTGTGTCTTCTCCTTGGTGGAACGTGGAGATGTCAGATCGACTTTATGAAACAGAGCTGAGTGTATCAGCTGGAGCTGATGGCTGTAATCAGGACGTGGTTTCATCTGCTCAGTCCTTGACCTGTGAGGCCTCTCCCCATCCTGATCCCGACCCGTTCTCCACCTCTGTCTGGCCATGAGCGGAACACGTCACTGTGATACAGGTCGGCAGCGGGAGGAGCCGCGGGCGAGAGCAGTGGTGAGCCTGTGTGGTCACCCCCACGGAGCCAAAGCTGCTGTGTTTCCACCCTCCCCAGGGGACCAGCTGGACCGTGGCTGGAGCCCAACGTGGGATTTGACAGGCCAAGGGCTAGAAGGGCACTCTGTTTAAAAAATAAAGAGAGTTGATTTTCACGAACCTGGAGGAGGATCCAGGCCATGATGTCGTGGACTGAGCCGGCTCTAAGAGTAAGATTCTGCCTGTGAGAACCTTCATTCCACCCCAGAGCTTTCCAGAGGAAGTGCATTCCTTCAAGAAAGGAGCAATGGGGTTAGGCACATGTTCATGTGTCCCCCACAAAGCCTCTGTTAGTGTTGTGATAATCGGCTTCTAAGGCTTCAAGGAAAAGTGAAGTGATCTGAGCTGATGGCCATGCTCCTGCCAGACACCTGGGTTCTGGTGGAGCCGAGAGGGCCCAGGAAGACCATGTTATTGTATGGCCCGTGCCCGCCGGAAATGCCCATGACCACACTCTCTGTTAATTCAGGAAATAGTCATCGGGTCCCCACCTGATGCCACGCCCTGGGAACAGTGACACAGAATGACCACCTCTATTTCTGGTGTCCAGGAGCTTACTATCCAGTGAACGCCCAGGGGCCTGTGCTGTGGGAGGGCTAGGCTGCTAGGCTCGGGGATGTGCGGCGTGAGGTAGAGACACGGAAGCCTCAGGGACTGGGAGATGCTAGTGGCGGGGGCAGCCTCCTCAGTCCAGTGGAAATGCAAACTGGAAGTCTGTGGAATTGTGTAGCTGAACGTTGGGTTAGTGCCTGGCATCAAGTAGGTATTCAGCAGACATTGGTGGAGTGAACAGATGAGTGACATTGACTTTATAAGTTCTCTGAGGTGGGTCAAAGGACTCAAGTGCACCTGTCTGTGACTCGTACCCAAAAGCTCACTAGTTGCTGAAGTTTGTTACAATTTGGGGTACATTAGAATACATGAATAAAGGATTGAATAGATTATAAAACACCTAAATTGAAATTTTTAATTTAAATTATAAATTTCAAAAATCCACTAATTCACTAGTGAGTCCCAAATTTGTTATTTGGGGTGGGGGGGACCAGGGATTGAACCAGGGGCACTTTACCACTAAGCCACATCCCCAGCCCTATTTTGTATTTTATTTAGAGACAGGGTCTCACCCAGTTGCTTAGAACCTCACTGTTGCTGAGGCTGGCTTTGAACTTGCGATCCTCCTGCCCCAGTCTCCGAAGCTGCAGGGATTACAGGTGGGGGCCACCATGCCTGACACAGATTTGTAATTCACCAGTGAATTTATTTGCAGTTTAGCAAGTCTTGTCAATCAATTTGCAGAGAGACTGTTTTCTGCATGTGATAAACATGGTTCTGAAAATGCTTTCTCTAATTTTATTTTTAAATTTTCATTTGAAAAGTACCTTAGCTATTTCATCAAAGTGATATATAGCATTAGAAATTAAGTGGAAAGGGCGGGCCTGGTGGCCCACGCCTGTAATCACAGCAGCTCGGGAGGCTGAGGCAGACTGAAGCAAGTTAAAGGCCAACCTCAGCAATTTAGTGAGGCTCTAAGAACTTAGAGTGATCCTGTCTCTAAATTAAAAAAAAAATTAAAAACAAGAAAAGGAAAATGGAACAAGTTATAACAAAAAGCAGCAGATCCCTGTCACCAACTCCTCCATCTGTGCTTCCTCCTCTTCAGCAAGAATCGCTCCCTGCCCTCCAAGTGTCCCTCCTGGCATCTGCCACGCTTCTTCCCAATAGTGGCCCCGAGCTGGTCTGCTCCTTCTGGTCTGGACTCACTGGTCTCCAGGCTTCCCTTTGGGACAGAGGGTGCACCCCTTGTCCTCCTTCCATGGTGCATTCCCGTCCTCCTCCAGTACAGCCTTCCCTTGCTTGTTGAGCACATGCTTCAAGGTCTAAGTGCTGTCTGCTCGAGTCCAGAGCACACCATGGACCCCTGGCCTTCTCGCGAGTCTGGGGTGCACCATGGCTCCATCCTGTGTTCTCTCCCCATCCTGTGTTTGTGTGTGTCAGCTTCTCCAGCAGCTTGGTGGCCTGGCTCCAGTCTTCACCCACCCACTTTGCAGACTCCCTCTGAGTCATTGCTTCTTTGCTCAGCCGCTTTGGAGGCACAGCTCCCCCCAGTCTCTCCAGAGATGAGCTCAGGAGCAGGAAACCCGCAGGGCCTCATCTGCTCTGCGCTTGAGGGCCAGTCTGCAGCGAGCCCAGCCAGGCTCTGGACTGGGATTCTGAGGCGTTTGCTGCTGCTGGGACATCTGATGTTCTCTGACTCCTGGCCCTTTAGGGGTGACCAGGTTTTTCCTGAAGGATGCTCTTGGGGAGTGTAGGAGAAATTGTAGCGTCCAGACCCAGAGAGCAGTCTCTGGGACAGGGCAGTGGACACAAATCCTGGCCATGTCCTGAGCTGGCTGTGTTTAACTATTGTAGCTTACCCCTACCGTCTACAACTGGAGTCCCAGATGTGAGAACCGTGGGTTGGAGTAATACACACGAGATGTGAGCAGCTTTTAGCATAGTCCTAGGCAGCAGAGAGCCCCATGAGTGTACTCCCTCATCCCCCATGGAGAGGGGACATCCCTTTGCCACTTGCCTTGCTATGCATTTCACATTTCACTGTGGGGCTGGGCACTTGGTCACCCTTTATCATCTGGATGTCTGTGTCCTGTGGTTTTTTTTTTTTATTTTTATTGTTGGTTGTTCAAAACATTACATAGTTCTTGATATATCATATTTCACACTTTGATTCAAGTGGGTTATGAACTCCCATTTTTACCCTGTATACAGATTGCAGAATCACATCAGTTACACATCCATTGATTTACATATTGCCATACTAGTGTCTGTTGTATTCTGCTGCCTTTCCTATCCTCTACTATCTCATCTCCCCTCCCCTCCCCTCACCTCTTCTCTCTCTACCCCCTCTACTGTCATTCATTTCTCCCCCTTGTATTATTTTTCCCTTTCCCCTCACTTCCTCTTGTATGTAATTTTGTATAACCCTAAAAAACAAATGCCAAATGTCTTCTTTGATATAAGGAGAGTAACTAAGAAGGGAAATTGTGTCCTGTGGTTTTGAGATTTCTGTCACAGGGGTGGTCCAATCTGGATGACCTGCATCAAGACCTTCCTTGGTGACTGAAACCTGATGGTAGGTGTGAGATCTGTGGAACATGGGTGGCAATGACTGAAGGAGCAGGAGAGGAGGGGCAGTGAGTTCAAGATCCTATGCTGTGCTGGATCTCGGGGCTCATCTTGTCTGTGCGATGGGTATGCCATGGGGAACAGTAGAAGGACTATTCCTTGCCCTTTCCTCCAGAGAGGAAGATGGCTGGCCTTAGCAGATAGGACCTGGGTGGCTGTCCTTAGCCTCTTTAACTCAGAGTGGCTGGAGTAGCTTGATGCCCCGGCTGAACTAGCACAGCAAGGCACACACTGTCCTCATGCACTGAGCTGCTTCCTGGAAAGTATGTCTGAACACCAGCGCAGGGACTCAGGTCTGATCAGAAGCCTGCTGGTTAGTTACTCTCTGTACTGCGTCTGGAAGCGAAGCCCATTTCTAGAGAAGAAGCCACAGGTCACATGCCCAGGGTGCTCAGGACATCCCAGGTTGAGCCATGGCCCAGCAGGAGAGGCAGGAGGGAGGACTGCTCACGGACAAGGCAACGTCCATCCCCTGCAGTGCCCGGCTACCCCGGGCTGTGATCTGCCCCCCCCCCACCCCCGTTCCCAGTAAAACAGGAGACCCAGTGTCCTTGCAGTTCAAGTCCCAACTCAGGATCTGAACTGGAGAAGGTCGTCTTTGTAAAGCTAAACCATCCTGAGGATCTGGGTTGTTTTTAATTATTGAGGAGGACCTATTTTAGTAGCAAGAGCATCTAAAAACACAACCTGAAACCCTTTAAGAAAGCAGAAAGCTTTCAACTGTGACGAGTCATATATAAGCATGTAAATGGCATAATTAGTTAGCATTCTTTTCCTCGGGGGCCTCATCTTCCAGGGAAGAGAGAAATAATAATGCCAAATAATGTCTTTTTATGGTCTCTTTGCATATTCAGGACATTAATGGAAAGGCAGTTATAAAATACCGCTGCAGATTTTCTTTCTGACTTATGCCTAGGGAGACCCTGTGGGGACTTGCAAACACGCACCGTGTGCTATGCTTGTGAGCTTTCCCGTGTGCTGGCTTTCCGTGGGCACCCCACAGGCAAGAACGCGTTCCCCCCAGCACTGGGCATTCTGCACATGCACATTGGCCCTGCGTTGCGCCCACCCCACCCCACCCACCCCGTCACCCTCCCCGCCACCTGTCCCACTGCCTCCAGCTGGATGCCTTATAGCGAGTTCCACTTATGTGTTCAACGCTGTCTCCATCTAGAGACTGAAGCATTTCATTAGGACATTCCAGTGGTGTTGGTGGATGGATTCTGGGATAGGAAGGACAGAGAGTCCAGGAGTGCAGGAGCAAAGTGTCCCTGCCACACTTTTCCGCCCTGCTCTGGCTAGGTGCTGGGACCTGCCTCCCATGGCCCCGCTCCCCTCACACCTGGCATGCACACCTGTGCTGGGTGCCCTGTGAGTGTCTGCTGCCCTCCCTGGGCTCCTGGCTAGCTTGACTTCCCCATGTGGGTGTGGTGGCTTGCACTCCAGGTGCAGGGGTCCGTGGTGGTCATACTCTGTTCTCTTAGGTGTTCTGGTGGCGGCTGTGCTGGGTCAGGCAGCGTGGCTACTTCGTCCTCAATCTCCGTGCATCAGAGACTCTAAGGCCCTGGGAACTAGTGAAGGTTTTGTGACTCAAGGGGCAATAATCTGAGGGTTCTGGTTCCGTGACTCCTCCTCAGAAGCCCCCTGCAGAGCTGTGTCTTGCTCTGCTTTCAGCGGGTGGCTTGGTCACCTTCTCCTAACGACCGGCCTCCGCAGTCCTGCTGCCTGTCTGCTGGTGCATGTCTCATGGCGGATGCCCTGGGACTTGCCTTGCAGTGCTGGGTCTCCCTGCAGCCTGCAGGCCTCACTCTCACACCACAAGGTAGAGCCGAGGGGCTCTCCCCTTCCTCATACTCCCAGGTAGCTCAGGCCAAGGGCTCACCGAGTAGGAACCTCAGTCTCAGACACCCCGCCAGGCCTGGGTGCTGAATCCCGCCGAGCTTCTACTTGATCAGACTCCATTGCTGTCTCTGGAATGGGTGGAGTTTTATGAAAACCTGATTTTGTTGCCATGCTCTGCAGTGAGTCCTCGTAGGCTGCATGGGACCATCCCCACCCACTGGAAAAGGTCATTTTTTTGAAAGTAAACGTGACAAGTTCTGGAAGAGCTGAGACACCCCCAGACAGACAGTCCCATTGCTCTTCAGCAATGAGCCTCTTAAACGTTGTCTTTAATGCAGACGTTTTCCTAGTAGCACTGTGGATAAGGGTCAGTTATGTTTATCTTTTTTACTTTTTTTTTTTTTTTGCAGGAATCTCACCCAGGTTGTCTGAATTGGTGACATAAGCTGATGGGCTTCTGTAAATGGATTTTACAAGCAGGCTGGATTGGCTCAGAGGTGCTGGCCTCAGTCTGACACTGTCCATCTGTTACAGATTGGAAATCAGAAAAAAAGTAATGTTGTATAGAAAGAAACCTAACTGTAGTTGAGGGAACCTTTAGAAAGGTTAAAATAGGAAATGCCTGGTATGATGTAGTTAGAGAATTGCTTGTTCTGTAATCCAAAAGCAATTCCAAGGACTGCTTTCTGTCTCTTGGTTTTCTTGTTGTTTTTTTTTTTCATTCATCTTTAAATATCCATATTTAAGTAAATCTGTTAAATATCCAGAGTTTCCCCCAAACACTAAGACAACAGGTAACATTCAGTGAACCCCAGCCCAGCGCAGGCACCTACTAGGTACTGAGGTACTAGGCCACGTAAGGCACAGTCTGCTGGGGGTGAGTGTCCTCACTGCTGTGACAGTGCTCAACTGTGGACCTTGCCACCACAGTGACGGCTCAGGGAGCTGCAAGCTTCCCCTGGTGCTAGGAGCACTATACACAGAAGCGCCAGGTGTCTGCAGGTGCCTGGTGGGGCTGGGTCCACAGCAGTGTGGTAGAGTGCCAAGGTGGGGAGGGGGCGGGGTCCACCTGGGAGCAGACAGATGGAGGGTGCATTGATTACAAAGGATTTAAACACAGTTGAAAGTTTCCCCTCTCGCTATCCCCGTGAGTGACAGCTCTAATAGGTCAGCACTGAGTCCTGCTCCCTCTGGAGAAGACAGTCGGGATGCCCTGGCCTGCACCTCTGGTGATGCCATCCTGGGAGCAAGGGCCAGTCCTGAGATCTCCAGACGGCACAGTCCAGGAGCTTCTCCAGCAGGAGAGTCTGAGGGGCCTTCCAGAGCACCTGGCCACACGGAGACATTGAGGCATCATACTCAGGCTGTGCCCATGGAAGTGAGTGGCGGCCACCCAAAGGACCGACACAGGAAGCACAGATCTTGATGCTCATTTCATATTACACGGGAGTCAGTTCTAGAGAGTTCACAGATCTAAACCTGGAAGGCAGACCAAAGGCCTTAGAGGACAGCAGGGAGCAGGTCATGAGTTTTCCTACAAATGACAGCAGACCCTGGGAGAGAGAAGAGAGGGTGGATGTGTTCGTGTCATGGGCTCCTTTCTCTGAGGGGCTGTTAAGCGTGAAACAGGTCATGAGTGCGTGCTCCCTGTGTGCGCTGACCAAGGACCCGTACACAGATGTATCAAGAATTCCTAAGACTCAGGAAGAGGCTCGTCAGCTGTTGGGAGAAAGAGCCAGGCAGCCAACCATGGAGAACTAGCACTCAGACATGTGTGTCACAGTGGTCAGGAGCTCACTGAAGACCTGAAGGTCCCCACCCAGTGGTTGGGGACATGAAGTGAGACCACATCGCATTCACACGCAGCACTGCAGAGTGTTTGGCAGGGACGTGGGACAAGCCAAAGAACTGCTTGTGAGAGTGCAGACTGGCACGGTGACTCTGGGAAATTAGTCAGCATTAGCTATGGAAGCCTGTACCCAGTGACCTCGCAGTTCCCCACCCAAGGTGTGCGGTGCAGAAGTGAGCAGGCAGGTTCTCCACGACATAGGAGGATGCTCCCAGGCACGCTTCTCATAGTGAACAATAGATCCTAACCAAGTGCCTATTGGCAGAAGTTAGAAAAGCCAACCTGGAAATTCACCTCCATAGATTCCTACACCAGAAGAAAGAATGAATTACAACTCCGAGGACGGATGTCACGGGCAAAGGACCCAGCAGGACAGTAAGCACAGCTAACAATGGCACAGAGCTGGGCTGAGGTTATGGAGGAGCCGTGGCTCAGGGCGGGGGGGTGGTCTCCTGGCCTAGAGCCAGGGATGGAGTCCCTCCCTCATGGAGCTGAGGCTTCAGGGGAGGGAGAGAGCAAGCAAACTCCATCAGTCAACAAGCGTCAGGCAGGGATATGGCGTATGAAGAAAAGTAAGTTGGGGTGAAGAAATGGTGACGAGAGGAGGTGGTTTCATAGGGTAGTCAGAGTCCCACAGAGGATGTGCCCTCGAGCAGGGACCCGCACATTGAGGGGGCCCTGGAAACGTGTGAGAGGGTGTTCCCGACAGAGCCCTGCGGAGGAATAGGCTGCCCGCATGCTTCTCAAGGAGCTGCTATGGCCAGCAGCTGGCCACGCGTGAACAGTAGAGGAGTGCTTGGAAATGACTGGAGAGATGGGTATGGCTCACGGTAGAGCGACCAGGCAGGCGTCTGGTGGCCAGTGTCCAGGGTGGCCAGGAGGCCTGGGCATCTTGGCATGTGCAGTTCTGAGCAGGTGTGGCTGCGAAGGTATAGGGCAGAAGTTTTTGCAGGAAGCAGGAGATGTGGACGTGGGAGGGTCAGATAGTGACAAGCTTTTCGGGGAGCTTGGCTGTGCAGAGAGGGCATCGAGCTCTTAGAGGATGTGCAGAGTGCTCCCAGTGGGGAGGACTGGGAAGGGCCACTGGGGCATGGGACTGACTGCCCAGCACAAGCCAGGAGCTTGGGATCCAGCGCGGCACTGAGGCTCAGCCTGGAGAGGAGCAGACGGGTGTGTCTGCAGGTGCATTTTTTCCCTGGGTGGTGGGGACGCCAGTCTGCAGTTCATAGAGGCCATTTTCTCTAGGAAGAAGGGGTCACAGTTGTGTGCTGGGATAAAGGGGGAGAGGTCTTGAATGTTTGTTTTTCTTACTTTCCATATACTTTCACAAAAGACTAAAAAACTTTAATCCGTATGTAAAATGTGTGACCTTAACTTCATTATGTATCAAAATTCATTCATTGTGGAATAACACATCTCCAAATCTGTCCCCAGGAAACATCATCCATTAAGAAAGCCCAGAGCTGAATTCTGACCCAGCGTCCTTACCCCGAGCTTAACTCTCCTCCCCCTGTGCCCCCTTCATGGGTCACCGGACTTTCTCCTCTCTGCCACCCCTCAGGTGTCGCCTCTCCTTCTCTGCCTATTCTCTTCCTCTACTTCCCATGCCACCCTCTCTGCCCTGTCTCCCCGTTCCTGTCCCATCCCAGCCGGTTCTGTCAAGTGGGATTTCTGGAACCAAACTTCTCTTCATATTTTTATCCACAAAGGTAGTTTTTGAGTTAAAGACAACACCCTCTAATGTAGAAAACAAGCTTCGGCGAGGAGAGTGGACGCCCTGTGTCCACCGCTTCCTGAGGTTCTTTACACGCAATCCTGGTGTTGTTGCCTGGAACTAGGTGACTTATCCTCTGATCTGGGTAAGGACCCCAGGGGACAGCTGCTCTGGGAGAGTGCGTTTCTCCTTCATGAGTCATTCTTGTGCAACCCCACAGGGTGCAAACTGTGTGCCTTCTCCCCACCACCAAGGACCTCTCTCTACTGTGCATTACCTAGGTACAATGTTCACCTTAGCCACTGAGAATGTGACTCCAGGGCTGTGATGGAGTCTCTGTCCCCTTGGCCGATTCAGACTCTGAGCTGCTGAGGAGAAGGTGGATTCTCCAGAAGGCTCCTGTGCTCTGTGTTGGTGGGTGGGACAGGGGCAGCTTCCTGGTTTCTAGGAGATGAGGAGCGTGTGACAGGGAGGGACAGCCACCATAGGGCCCTGGGCCTGCACTGCTGTAGTGGAAGCAGCCCTGGCCCTGGCCTTGGAGGCTGGGAGGAAGTGTCCCTCTCGCCTGATAATGTGACCCTAGAAGTCTGCTCTGACCTGTGGGACCAGTGCTGCTCCTCCCCAGAGAGAGCAGCAAGTGAGGACTGCAAGAGGTGCTGCTCATGTGGATCCCACCCCAGCACCTACCAGGGAGCAGGGAGCGGGACTCCTTCCCCAGCAGCCCTCTAAAGGTACCCGTAGGACACAGAAAGCCGAGGCTCAGGAACACAAAGGAACAGTCTGAGGTCACATGCTAGGGGTTGGTAGAGATGGTGGGTGGGCCTGCTGGTCCTGGTGACCTGGGTGGGCCTGACTTAAAGCCTCAGCCCTCAGGAAGGATGTCAGGAAGCCTTGGGGAAATGCAGCAGGTCCCAGTGCCAGGGACTTGGGGGCTGGCTTTCTCTTATTTGTGTACATTGCCCAAGGATTTGATCAGGGATTTAAGGACTAACGAGAGAGAGAGAGAGAGAGAGAGAGAGAGAGAATATCCCAGAAGCTGCCCAGCCCCAGCAGTCTTCCCAGGCATGAAAGGGGAAGCTTTTGAGCTGTGCAAGCTGTGCCCCCAGCCTTGCTCGGCTGCAGACTCGATGCCTGGCAGGTCACTCGGTTGGTCCTCGCCTTGCAGACTGGGGGCCAACCTGTGCCTTGTCACCCAGGAGCTTCATGGAAGCAAAGCTGAGAGAGGCTGCCTGGAGGGGAGGTGGACGTGCCCTCACCAGTCAGCAGCCTGAGCGGAAGGGGTGTCTCTTGTGCTCTCTGTACTTATGCGTAAGCACTTTGATCAGAGACTGTTCTAAGTGATTTTTGTATTTCTTTCAGATGTCGCCCATTTAATGTGGTTTGAAAGACTCTATGTTTGGCTTCAGTGTTTTGAAAAATATATCTTGTACCCAGCAATAATTCTGAATGCCCTCACTATCGATGCATTTTCAATAAGCAATTACCGGAGACTTGGTACCCAGTAAGTGGAAAATGGTTTATTCTCATACCAATTTGGGTCACATGTTTTCAGAACCTAGTGAGTTTTCCCTCAGCAGGCTGCAGAAGAAACCAACTTGTACATACCTGTGACTTTATGCATTAAAAAGCCCTGGTGGTCTTTTACTCAAACCCACAGTGTAGACCGTCACTGTGGAGTGCCTGGGGTGCAAATGAAGTTAGATCTGCTTGCAGTGATGTTTTGAGCAAGTGTCAGTGGATTTGAAGCCATCCTGCAAAGCTTAGCCAGCAAGGCTAATAAGATGAGGAAGCCAGTGGGAGTCCGGAGTTCCTGGAGTTTCTAGCACCCTGCCTGGAGCTCCCTGACTGCTTCCTGTCACTCTACTTAGCAGATATTCTCTCATGTGGTGCGGGGAGGGAAATTAATCACTGTCACTGCTCTCTGCATTTATCAAGAGAAGGATCACAATTTAAAACTGTGGAGCAGGAGACTTCACACTGTCACGATGCCCATATTTCTGCAAATCATTAACAGTGGAGAGTGGAGTCTTTGGTTTCACCTATTAAAATTAATTCTGAATTTACAAATGGAAATCTACTCAATGATTTGCAGATTTGTCATTCTGACAAAATGAGAGTTGCTGGTCAAATACATTATTAGAGTAGAAGGATGAGAGTGGTCCTTCCCCAGGTCCCCTCAGTCACGCTGCTCCAGTGCTGTGTGTCAAGGTCAATGCTGACGCATAGTCCCAGGCACACTGATCCAGACCTATTTTCCATCTCGTGTGTGACAGGAGCATGTTCATTAATATCTGCCAAACATGAGCTGGCTGAAAGACACGCTGAGACCCTCTGGACTTGGAGTATCCTCAGGGTCACACAAAGCAGACGCTAACTGGTCTATCCCACGGCCTTTCTGTCTTCATTGGACTCTGACTTCCTTCCATTCCAGACCTGTTTTTATTAGACCTGGGCAAGAATTCTGTGTCCCTTGGTACTTAAAATCCTCAATGGCAGATCCCAGGATGAAACTTACACTGGCTGAGACAGCAGACAATAGACCCCAGACCTGCAACCCAGTTGAGTCAGGGTTCCTGCAGGAAGCAGCTCCCCTCTGGAGCACCATGTGCATCTGCTAGTGGCAAGGACTCCCAGTGGGCACAGTCCAGGATGACCCCGTGACCACTTCCCAGAACAAGGCAGATCTTGGGCACAGTCAAAGCCAGGCTAACAAAGCAGGGACTGTGCTACCCTGGGCAGTGCTGTCAAGGATGGGGGCTTTTCCCGTTCCACTTCAGGACAGGGACCTTGTGCTGGCCTGTAAGTGCAGGCCAAGCCATAGAGAAGGCAGGTGTGAAGGCTGGGACTTCATGGGTCACATAAACAGCTGAGGGTGCAGCCTACGGTCAGGTTGGTCTCTGTGCCCAGTCAGGTTTTCCCAAACACTGAAGTCAGAGGGAGGTCCCTTACTGGTATTCCTCTGAATAGTCTCAGATCCCAGAGGATGCCATCTGAACCTGAAGCTGACGATTTTTTTCTGTTCCTGATACATCCAGAATGAAAGAAAGAAGAAGATTTCAGGCTTCCTGTCAGACCAGCCGCTCCCAGGACAGTGTGAGGCCTCTTTCAAAGTCTTTAGTTCCTGCCTCCCCTGCCTGTTTGAGAACCACTGCCCTAGTCAGTAGTGAATCCTTCAACAGCAATGCCAATCCCCAGGGCACGTTAGAGAGGAGGGTGGATGGACCGTGGGGGGTGAGTGAACCATGAGATCTCACCAGACATTTCCCTTCGCAGCCTGGTCTCTGGTGCTCCACACCTGGGCCCAGCCAGTGTTCACTGATGCTGACTATAAAACCTCACCTAAGCATGCAATGACCTCGGTGCCAGTAACGGTGCCATTGCTATCAACACTGTAAAAGCCCCAAACCTCAGTCCTGAATCTCCCAGAATTATAACCAATCATCACTAGTAAATGTTAAATGAATTCTCCACCAAACTATGGTCACAGAAAACAGAGAGTTAGATTTGTCCCTCATTTATATTTTGCCTAAATAACCCAGAAAATCACTGATCTCCCTTGAAACCCAAAATACCCATAGTCCTGAGCTACCTTAGCCCTGGGCCCTTGGAGGGCTCTGCTGTCCCACAGTATTTCTGTGCTGGGTGCTGCTGTCAAGGTGACTGGAGCCACGCCATGTTTTCTATGCTGTCACCGTGGCATCAGGAGTCCTCTGGGAAAGGAGGACAGGTGGTGGGGCACCCCTTCTGCAGGACATGAGGCTGTGTCAAGGACACAGAAAACCTTGCCACTCTCCACAAACCCACTTGGAACCAGGGCTAGTTTTTCTCAGAAGCCTAAACTAGTCTGTCAACCTTGTGCATTCTGGGGTAGAGCAGAAGCAGCCTCAGTCACGGCCCAAGCTCTGAAAGAAGACAAAAGATTAGATTGAGACATACGGAATTGCCAACATCAGGTCTTTTTGATGATAAAAAAAACTTTTCAAAAGCCACCTTTGTAAAAATATATTTTTATTTTTAGTTGCACATAATAACTGTACTTGTTATGGGGTACAGTGTGATATTCCAAACATGTGTATCATATGTAATGATCAGATCAGGGTAACTGGAATATCTATCACCTCTGACATTTATCATTTTTTTGCACTGGGAACATTCAAATTCCTTTCTACTAGCTATTTTGAAGTATTCAATTAATTGATGTCAATCATGCTTACCACTGGGAAGCATTTCCTGAATGACCTCCTCTGGTGAAGATGGTCATGTCTGCTAAGGTCCTGGGTCCCAGACTCAGCTGGGCTTAGGGGATGAAGCCTGGTCCCTGTGCCTTGTACTTAGCCAGAGTGGGAACATTCTCTCTCAGGTGTAACCATTCTCTGCCACTATCCCACTCTGTGCTCAAGTTCCCACAGGGCTTGTTACTATTGGTAGGAAGATGGCCAAGAGGCCCAGCCTCCCTTGGGGAGGCTGTATGTTCCCATTCCCCCCCTTCCAGTTTCCGGCTAGTTCTTTGTTTTTGCTCTACCCTCTGGGGGTTGGGGGAGGGTCGCGCACACTGCACACACAGCCCAACCCCACTAATAAATCTGGTTCACTGGGCAAGAGGGCGTCCAAGAGTTGAGTCCTCAAAGCCAAGACTTGGAAGGGAACTTCTCCACCTGCCTCTGTTTGCTGAGCTCCTCGGATGATCAGCCCTGTTCCTGGGACAAGTGGTAGGAATGCAATTTTAAGAAAAAAAGGTGGGGGTGTGAGGAGAGCAGAAAGCTTACAATCTCCAGGGTGGTAGATAGTCTAGACCACCCTGGAGCTGCCTGTAGGTGTAGAGTGGCCTTCCCATGACACTGGGTCCTTTTCCACTCAGAACCTCACGCTGCCCATGCTGGGCCATGGTTTCAGTAATTTCCTCTGATTGTGAGATGCAACTGAGAGGCGCTAGTCCAGGCTGCCTCCTCCCTGGGCACCAGCTGTGCCTGGGACCCCCCTCAGCCCTGCAGTCGCTCCTTCAGAGAAGCCTCAGAGGAGCTCTTCGTCCTTTCAGAAGAATGCAAGGACTTAGGAGATGGCCTCAGGTGGGCAGGGGAGGCCAAGTGGCAGAGACAATTTGCAAGGGGTCACTCAGGGCGGCTTCCACCCTGGCTCAACCCCATAAGTCCTTGGCCAGGTGCTCATGCCCAGGGAGTCCTTCCGTCCCTGGTGGGAGGAGCAACCCTGGGGAGGCACCTGGCATCCTGGGCTGTGGCTGACCCTGGGTCCCCCTCCTTTCCCACAGCTGGGACATTTTCCTGATGATCGTCGCGGGCATGAAGCTGCTACGCACGTCCTTCTGCAACCCGGTTCACCAGTTCCTGCACCTGAGCTTCACCGTCATCTTTTTCCACTTCGACTACAAAGATATTTCAGAGAGCTTCCTGCTGGACTTCTTCATGGTGTCCATTGTGTTCAGCAAGGCAAGTGAATGGAGGGTGGTGTTCTTGACCTTGGGAAGGGCGTTTCCCACCAAATAGCCAACATTTTCTTTGTAGGCGGTTTATAGAGGGGAATGGAATTGTTGTGTTACACTCTGCTGCCACGTAGGGGAAATTCTTGTAGAGTGTCAGCATGCCAGGTGGCTTGCTGAGAGTCACTGGTTGAAATGAATCAGTGTGGCGTGGATTTTCATGACCGTTGTGTCCATTAGCAATCTCATGGCAGAGAGTCCCTGGATCTCAAATGCTCTGAATTAAATTAAATATGATTCTTTAACTTTGCCCCTTGAGGTCCAGCTGGAGACCTGGTGTCCCACAATGGGTCCCTTGGGATGTTTTGGCCACCTGTTTGCCTCTGGTCGAGGGTTCACCTCCTGTGAATTCCAAGGTGCAGGGAGCAATGCTTCTGGGACACCAGGCAAAGCTGTGAGCTGGTGCCAGTGTCTCCACAGGAAGGAAGAGGCCCCTGGTTTGTGGGCGCCCCTCCAAGCCCTAGTGTAGTCTGACCAGTGACAAGCCCCTCCCTGAACAGCAGGGCAGGCGTGGGAATAGCTCCTGGGAGACGGACCCTGCCAACACTTCTGTCATGTGTGAGCTCTGTGTAACGTGGCAGCCATGGGCTTCCACAGGGACTGACATTGGCTCCTCATCCTGTTGGTTGACTGTTTCAGATCCCAGGAGTCTTTCCCCGGCGTCTTTGTGAATCAACTCTGTTAATCCTTGTTTTCTCTTCATTCCACCTGTCTTCTTTGCTTCTCTTAAGTAACAAAAACAGGAACACTGCTGTGATGTGAGAGCAGCCCCAGGTGGCTGTCCTCAGCTCCTGGGGGCAGGGGCAGGTGGCCATCCTCAGCTCCTTGGTGGCTGTGAAGGTTCTCTGGTGGCGCTGGCTGAGTGCTGTTTTCAGGTTCCCATGTCGTTGCTCGTGACCTCTCTCCTGGGCCCCAGTTTCCACACTTCCTTCCAGACCCAGGCCTTGGCCTGCCAGGGCCTCAGGCATTGCTTCCTGTTCATATGAACTGTCTTGGTTCTGGTCAGTTTATGTCCCTGTTGTGACTGTTCAGACCCAGGCTTCTTCTATGTTCTCCTATTTGTCATTAGTACAAAGTCCCCTATCTTACACAGTGGGTGAGACATCATTCCCTGGGATCTCTTACACTCTTGAGAGGTTACTATATGTGATTTTACTGCTTGCAGTGCCAAGATCGCAGCATCAGATGTGAAGGGTGCTGGAAGCAGTTCAGGGCCAACTCCAGCGATTGACATTTCACCAGGGTGAGATGTGCCCTCCTTCTGAACCTCGGTTTACTGTCAATGGAGCATGACACAGTCTCACTGGTATTGGGAGGGTCCATTCCTGTAGCCAAGAGGGAGGTTTTAAAGCAGAGAACAGTGCAGGGCAGGATGCCAAAGTCACTGTAAGTAGGCAAGGACAGGTGCTCATGGTGTGGGTGTGCGGCCAGGGGCCTGTCCATCCACACCACGCTGTGCAGGAGGTGGCTCCAGGTGACTCCCCAGCTATGGCAGGAGCAGGGGCTTTTGCTGGCTGGGCTGAGGCAGGCTTTCCCCACCCAGCTGCCTGCTGGTCAGCCGAGGGCCAGCATGTCCCTGCTGGAGACGTGGCTGGGGGCTGGTGTCAGGTTGAAAAGGCTTGTGAAGGGTACAGAAAGGCGTGTGCCTAGCTCATCCTTAGCATCCATGAGGACACTTAGCCCTGTCCTATGCAGGATGAGGAGGTAGGCCCCACAGGGCGTGGTCCAAACAAAAGCCACAAAATCCTAGTTGTTCTGGGCGTTGACTTTGACTTTGCCAGAATCTTTTTGAAGCACCAATTAAAATACTAATCTACTCTCAGACGGAACCCAAGTAGTGGCTTCTTATTTCCTCTGACTGAGGTAGCATTAGCATGTCATTTGAATAATCTGCTTTTAGGCTGGGATAATGGCTCTGTCTAAAAGAAAAAGGGAAAGGAACACAAAGAGACAAGCCCGGAGACAGACAGACAGTGGGGCCTGCGCCCGGATGTGCCCACCTCGCCCAGAAGCCTGCTCCCCGCTCATCTCCAGAGAGTGGCAACAGAAAGCCAGCATGAAGCCAGCATGAAGACAGTTAGGGAAACAGACAGTGTTTGTGAGGTGACAGAGACGGCAGAGCGGTGAGGAGCCAGGAAGTGCCCTTGTGAGGTGGGCACAGTGATGCCCTCTCAGTTCACCATGCCTGTTGAGAAGCCCCCTTCAGTGAGTCCTAGAGGTGGTCTGGAAGCCTCCAGGGCTGGTCCAGAGGCTGCCCTGCTCTCAGGGTTTCTCTCTGCAAGATATGAGGCTTTGCTGGTCCAGTCCACTCACCAGAACCCTGTGTGACTGTCCTCTCCCCTGACCATCACAGCTTTTTGTCTTAGTTTCCCATTTGGTTGAATGTCCCTTTAGTGTAGATCCTCCCTTTGCTGGTTTTCACTTTTTTTATCACGTTATCCTCATGGAATATTTTTGGAGAATGCTCTGTAGTGTAGGCTTTCTAGTTATGAATTCTTTTAATCTTTATTTATCATGGAATGTTTTAATTTCATTTTCAAATCTGAAACAATTTTGCTGGATATAAAATTCTTGTTTGGCATCCATTTTCTTTCAGAACTTGAATATATTATTCCAGAACCTGGTAGCTTTGAGGATCTGGGCTGAGAAATCAGTTGAGATCTGAATTGGTTTCCCCCTATACGTGATTTTTTTTTTTAAATTTTTCTCTCACAGCCTTTAAGATTTAATCTTTATTCTGTGTGTTAGTCATTCTCATTATGTGTCTTGGTGTGGGTCTGCTGTAATTTTGTACTTTTGGGGTCCTCTTATATTTGATTTTCCATTCCATTCTTTAGGCTTGGGAAATTTTCTGCTATTGAGTCATTGAAAAGATTGTGTATCACTTTGGTTTATATCTCTGCTTCTTCATATATTCCAATAACTCTTAAATTTGGTCTTTGCATGTTATCCCATAATTCTTGGATGTTCTGTTCATGGTTTCTTACCATCTTCTCTGCATGTTCAACTCTACTTTCAAGGTTATATATTTTGTCTTCATTTTCTGAGGTTCTGTCTTCCAAGTGGTCTACTCTGTTGGTGATGCTTTCTATTGAATTTATAATTTTGTTTACTGATTCCTTCATTTCGAGGATTTCTGCTTGTTTTTTTTTTTTTTTCATGATCTCTAACTCTTTATTGAAGTGGTCTTTCACTTTCTGTTTTTTTTCTTTGATTTCACTCTTATACCATCCTTTACTTCACATATCAGTTTAACTATATACAATATAAACTCCTTCTTGGACATTTCTTCTACTGTGTTATCAGTGCCTTCTGTTATTAATCATCTTGGTTTGTTTGGGATGCTTTATTCTCTTGTATTTTCAGATTGTTAGTGTGTTTTCCCATCTAAAAGTATGGATCTAAGGCAGGGTAGATTCTACCCTGTAGACCTAGAGTGTCCCTGAAGGTTTCTCACACTTCACCTTTACTGGTGAGACCAATATCAACAGCACCCAATGTACACACATATAGCCTTAAACCTAATAACTCCCACTAAGGCATCTAGGGCTTTCTCATATTAAACCAAAATGATGAGTTCAATAACTATCTATAGTATAAACAGAATACTTGTTAAAACGTTTTACAATTTCAAATGGTGAATGAGAGAACAGAGGTAGTGTAGTATGCAATATTTGCAAGGGAGGAAGAGAGAAGCTAGAAGTAAAAATTCACAGGAAGAGTGGAAGAGGATCCGACAGAGATTGGCTGTTGTTTGGAGAAAAGTTAGAAAGAAAATAGTCAAGAGAGGAAGAATACAAACAAAGAGGAAAAAAAAAATAAAGACATAAGAATACAACAAAAATGCAAAACACCAATCATACGTCATTGTTCTCCACACACTGATGCATATAAAACTTTCTATTCCAAATATGGTAGAGAGATTAGTGAATCAAAAAATAAAATAAGTCTTGCTAGAAAGTCAAACTGTCACTGTCAGGGTTCAACAGATTCTCAGTCCTATCTCTTGTGATCACCAGACCCAGATCAGCCCTCGAAACCCAGTCTCTATCCCACAGATCTGGGCTTCAGGTACCTCAGGCTTGGCCACGCTGCAGTCCCAAGGTCTCAATGCTATTCCCACTTGCAGAGAGACCACCAGGGATGCTCTCATGCCAAGGAGCAACCCAAGATGCAGCAGCAAGACAGGGGCCACCAGCATTCTCAACTGGAAGACCCCAGGCTCCTCCAAACCCGCAGGCACCCCCACACTGGACCTGCAGGTCCCAGCTGGAGTTCCCAGACAGAGGCTCTTGTGGTGGCAAAGCTGCTGGCACCCAGGCCCCCGGCCCTGGCTGGTGTTCCAAAATGGGTGCAGCCACATGCAGCCAAACCTGGAGTCTCCCCACAGCAGTCCTCTAGGCCATGGTGGCAGCGGTAGTGGCGGTGGTGGTTGGCAGCAGGCCGTAGGCCAGCTGTAGGGGTGGCTGCAGGGGCAGCAGCAACTGCAACTGTGGGGGCAGTGTCATCAGGAGATCTCAGGGGTCAGCAGCAGTGTAGGCTTCAGTTGCATTTGGGGCAGCGGTTTCTACTGTGGCAGTAGCACCCAGAAAGCAGACCTGGCGACCTCAGCCGGCAGCAGCGGAATCAGTGGCAGCAATGGCGGCAGCGGTGAGGGTGGCCCCTCTGATACTTTCCTAGGATTCCCTTTCTTGTCCATTACCCATTTGTCCACAGATGCTATCCACCTGTCCTGCGGGCTCTTGAGCATATTAACCGTGGTGATTTTAAGTCCTCTGTGAGGTGACTCACGTCTGTGTCACACGCAGTCTGCGTCTGTCGCCTGCTTTGCCTCTTGAGACTGCTCTTCTTGCCTTTTCTATGCCCTTCCTTCTCTGATGAAAGCAGGACCTGTTGTATCAGGTCGGAGGACACAGGCATTTGGTGTGAGGACTGCCACTGAGCTGACTGGGAGCTGGACTGTGTTTAACTGACTTCCCTTTAGCTTCAGGTCTTTCCAGAGCTCCTGGTTTTGTCTCCTCTTAACTTCTGGCTCCTAATAGCCCTCCTCAGAGGGCCCCGTCTTGTAGTACCCCCTCCGTATTGCTGTGTTGGTCCCTCTTGCTGTGCACGGTGTGGGGACTGGAGGATTCTGTTCTGGGTAAGTGTTTTTACCAGGCCTGTGTCTGGGGCTGTGACCTTTGGGAGGTTTCCAGGGCCTTATGGCTTTATTCCCTGGGCCCTCCGTGTCCTTCCCTAATTGGTTCCCTGGAGCACCCACCCCTGGTGACCCTGTTCCTTCCTCCCTGTGGGAGACACCCAGAGTGGGCTGGGAGGCTGCGTCCCTCCCACCTGGACGCAGCTTCTGTGGAGCCCTCCAGTCTAGGGGTGAGGCCTGTGGCTTCCTCTGACTCTGCTGGAGCCTGGGGAGGGGGTGGTTCTCAGACCTGCACCATGAGAACCTCGTGGGGTTTCTAGAGGTAAAACCGTGGGTTCAGGGTCCTCTCTGAGGCTCTGGTGCCCCCAGTGATCTGGTCGCATGCTGGTTCACCCTCGGCCTCCAGGAGTCACCACACCTCACTTACAGGTCCTGCCAGTTGAGGCTCCAGCTGCTTCTCTCCCAGGCAAGCAGGGCTCAGTGGGGGCTCTCGGGATGCGCCTGTCTCTCCATATTCTCAAGTGGCCTCAACCCCAGGACAGCAGTGGTCCATGGGTCTAAGGAGTCACTGGTTGTCAGTTTGTCCGGCTTTTTCTTGTTAGCACAGGAGTGACAACTTCCAAGTTCGTCACACATCAGAGCAGGAACCAAGAGACCCTCAAGTCCCTCTTTAGAACCACACACCAGATGTCATCCCCTCTCTGGCCCCAACCCTGCATCAGTTCCCAATTCACACCAAGTAGGAGCCAAATGCACCACAGTGGCCCACAGGCCAGCGCACCTGCTTCCTCTGCCACACTGGCCTCCTCTCCCATTCTCCCCTTGCTGGACCCAGGTGTTCCTGCAAGCCCTCTGCTCTGCTGCGCCTGTGTCACATGGTCCCCTTGCTCTCTAGAAATGCTCCTCCCAGGTGTCCTCATGTAAGTTCCACCAGGGCAGAGATTCTGGCCTTCATTTACCAACATAGGGCAAAGGTTCTGTCTCTTTCATTTACTGACACACCCCAACCCTGAGCAGCGTCCAGAGCGAGTGGGCAAGGGGAGGTCTCTGGGGAGGACACTGCTGTGTCGACCCGCAATTCTCACACTCAGACCCAGACTCAACTGTCCTGTTCCCAGACTGCATGGAACAGCAGGTGGAATGTTCCCGTAGCCACCTTGTGACTATAGCGCCAGGCTCTCTGCGTTCACGCTCAGGTGCCGTGGGATGGTTTTGTCCAGAAACAGAGTGCAGGCCACAGCATCCCTGTTCCCTGGAAGACTAGAAGTGCCTCCAGTGCGGGGCCACTGTGTATCATTGTCTCCCGCCTCCTGCAGTGCCCACGGGTGCAGGCCATGAGGACAACTCAGTGTGCATGACTGAATCCAGGGGAGTCAGAGACCGGAAACTGGTGTTTGAGGAATGGAGTCCGACGTGGATGCGGTGGTTGGACGTTGTTTTATCGCTCACTTCCCAGGGGATGGGGTGTGTGGGAGGAGGGAAGGTGGCCCAGAGTTCCTCTGCTGGCTTTGCACGTGGTATCTCGGTTTTCCTGGCTTCTCGTGAGTGTCCTTGGCTGCACCTGCTGTCTGCTTACACTGTGGGCTTACTCAGAGCTCGGGGTCCTCCGAGTCCTTCTTGCACAACTGAGGATAGACCACAGCCTGCTCCACTGTAGATCTTCTTCATGGGACAAGCTGATGTCACCCTGCTGGCCTGCTAACTACATGCTGTGATGCTGTAGCTTCATGCTTAGCAGTGCTGTGGGATCGCCAGGAAGAGCCTGCTCTGCTCCTATGCGTCCTGTACTCAAGACTTCCAGCTGCGTGGCCAATGCTGAAATCCACCCTGGCCCCCTTCCTCCCTAGCCCCTTCCCAGCCCCTCTCCAGCACCCGTAACCTGCGCCCCCTCTGCCTCCACAAGAGAGATGCCCACACACAGGCCCAGGGTCACTCTTTGTTCCTGAATCTGTGAGCAGAGATGAGACCTCTTGATAGGTGGCACAGTGGGAAGGGCTATGCGTTGGCATTTGTGGGTGCTCTCATGGACGGTTATGGGATAAGAGGGTAGCCCAGGTTCCGGGCTGCTGTGTTCTCTGCAGGCCTGAAGTGTCTGGCTGGAGGAGGCCATCCACTGGAGGCCTGCTGTGCTTCCCTCTGCCTCCCAGCCCACCCCTCTGCCTTCTCCCCACCGCTCTCAGTTCCTGGACTGCTCTTCACCAAGACAAACCATCACCCAGTTCCTTTCTCCCTCCTTGGCTCTTTGTCTCCCTTCCTGGTCCTTCTTTCTTTCCTACTGTAGGTCAGTCCTGTTCATCTTTCTGGAGACCTCCTGCTGAATACTTCTGGTATTCTACTATTAAATGTGGCGCTTGCTACATGGGTGCCTCTGTCAGGCTAAGAAGAATTCTTTTGCTGCTGGTTTTTCAGGGATTTTTATGTGTGGGTGTTGACTTTATTTAACATCCTTCCTGCACCAACTGAGCACCATATGGTTTTTCTTTTATGCCTTTTTAGTTTTGTAAATTACATTCACTTAAAAAAAAAATCTAAGCCATTATGAGATGAACCAGATTGGATGATGATGTGTTTTTATACATTTACAGGTTCGTTTTGTAAATATTTTATTGAGGATTTTTTGACTTAAGGATGGCAACAACTATATTTTCAGCTTTCATAATATTATTCTCTGATTTCAGCTTTAAAACTAGCTCCCAATATAAACTATGGAGCTTTTCTACAATGCACATTGTAAAGCTGTATCAATTTCCTCTCCACGGCTTTAGCTGACTTCTGATTGGTACTGGGGCTTTTCCTTGTCATTTATTTTTAAATATTTTCTAATTTTTACTATCATTTGTTCTTAACTAATTCATTGTTATTTTGTTGTTGTTATTACATCCAAATGCGAAGGTTTGTGGTTGTATTTTGCTATTGTATTAGCAACTTTTTGTTATTAACTTTTCATTGCAAAGCCGTAGGCATAATAGTAATGTTCAGCATTGGTGAAGACTTCCTTAGTGGTTTGATAAATCATCAATTCTTGTAAATGTACATTTGCCTGACAACTATATTCTTTTTTAGTTGGTTGTGAAGTTGTAATATACATCCCTCTTAGATGCTTGTCGATTCTGTTTGTCAAGGTATTTTGTGTGCTTATTTACTGGCTGTCTGGGTGAGTGACAGGCGTGGTGGATTTGTTCATTGTTGAAGATGTGCGGATCTCAGCAGCTGCTTTGAGACTGCACATGAAGTACAGAATATTAACTATCTTCTTAGTGAGTCCCCTCTTTTGTCATTATGTCCTGTTGTTTATCTATTTTGAGTAAAAGTTTGTTTTGTCTGATATTAATACAGGTAACCCAGCTTTCCTGTGGCTAGAATTTACCTGATACCTTTTGTTTGGGCCAGCTCTTTTGCCACTGTGACAAAAAAACACCTGGCAAGAACAACTGGAGGAGGAAAAGTTTATTTGGGGGCTCATGGTGTCAGAGGTCTCAGTCCATAGACAGCAGGCTGCATTCCTCAGGGCCCACGGTGAAACAGGACATCATGGCAGAAGAATGCGATGGAGGAAGGCAATTCAGGAAATGGCCATCAGAAAGCAGAGAGAGTTCTCAACAAGGTCAAAATATATAACAAAGGCACTCAGATTGCCCTACTTCTCCAGCCACACCCCACCTGCCTACAGTTACTACCCAGTTGACCCATTCAAGTGGATTAAGGCATATGTGTGCTTTCGTGGGATACCTCATATCTTTTTTATTTTTTATTCTTTTACCTAAAACTTTCTAGGTAATTTTGGTATTTCTTATAAAAAGATCCGGCAAGACTTTTCTTTCTTTTTTTTTTTTTTTTTTTTGGTACCAGGGATTGAACTCAGGGACACTCCTCCACTGAGCCACTTCCCCAGCCCTATTTTGTATTTTATTTAGAGACAGGGTCTCACTGTGTTGCTTAGTACTTTGACATTGTTGAGGCTGGCTTTGAATTTGCGATCCTCCTGCCTTAGCCTCCTGAGCCACTGGAATTATAGGCGTGGGCCACCACACTTGGCTAAGATTTTTCTTTTTAATGCACACTGAGACTCTGTGTTTTGGTTGGCAAATTTTATCCATTTACACTTGCTATGATTACCAATATGTTTGAACTGTTTTCTATCCTGGTATTTGAATTTTATTTATAATGTTTTTTCTTCATCCTTCCCTTTCTTCCTTCTGATGAATGAAATGAACTTTCTTTGAATTATTTTTCCCTCCAGGACTTTAGAGATAGAATATTGTATGTCCTTTAGAGCATGATTGGCCATGTGTGATGCCTAGACCAGCAGCATCAGCAGCACCTAGAATAATAAGAAATGCATGCTCTTGGGCTCTATCTCAGACCTGCTGAGCCAGAACTTATGCATGTGGGAGGCAGTGTCTCTGTGGTGCAGGTTCTCCAGTTTGAAATAAAAGTTTGAAATCTTCAGTTTGTTAGTGGTTACTCTTACATTATTAATAAATACACTCAATTAGCGTACAAAATTAAACCTTCTCCCCTTCAGACAATATGAGAACTGTAGACTTTAACTCTGATTCTCTCTTCCTACCTTAAATATTTATGATATTTCATTTCACGCTCACATGGATCATTCCTCGCATAGCTCTTCTGACACCGTAATAGTGTCCTTTCTCTAGTGTATTCTTTCACTGTTCTTTCTGCAAAGTTCTGTGGGTGTTTTGTTTTTTTTCTAAAAGGTCTATGTTTCCACCTCTTACTTGAGCAACACTGCACTTATGTACAAAATACTAATTTGATATTTTTTCTTAATACTTTGAAAACATTATGACATTGTCTTCTAGCATATTCTTTCCAATAGGAAGTCAGCTGTCCATCTACAACTCTCTTGTAGGTTATCCATTAAGAAAGATGATTTTCTCTTTGACTTTGATCTTATGTGGTCTCTTTGATCATATGAGTGAGGAAAAGTTTCTTGTATGTGGTACAGGACTTGATGTGGTTCTTCAGTGTAGTGACCCTACATCCTGAATTCTGGGTATTTCTGGACCATCACTCAACAAGAATATCTCCTGCTTCTCTCTATATTTTCCTTTGGGGACTCTAATTGCATGTATAGTGTCCTCTTCTGTCACAGGTGCCCCTTGGCCTCTCTGTTTTGTGTCCTAGGTGGTTTATTGACCTCCAGTGGGAGCTGCGTGATAGGTACTGAGCACAAGTGTTTGCTGAGGTGGACTCCTCCTGACATGAAATTCACCTGGTCACCAGTTACAACCACCACCTGGATGATTCATTAGGGTTATGTAATAAAATTCTATGTCACGTTTTCAGCCAGAATAGTTTGATTTAAATCTAATATCCCAACGTGTGTTCATCGTATTTTCTGTTATTGATTTGTTATTCTATCAAAGTGACCCTCCCTCCCCACCAAAAGTGGGGCCCCAGGTCTGAGATGTCACTGGATTCCCCTTTCCACCCTCTTGAGCCTTTTCCCACTTCCCATGTGGCCCCCTGTGCCCCATGTCTGACAGTCCCCTCAGTTCCTCTGTTTGTGGCCTTCAGGCCCTCAGCTGGCCCCCTACTCATTCACTACTTGTCCCCTGGACTGCCTCAGGTCTTCCTCTGCTACAGGCCCTCCAGAGACCCAGCGTCCTCTCTGTTCTTTACTTCTGGACTCGACGTCCCTTTGGCTCCGTCTGTTTCTGTGAGTCCTTTCAGCCTCGTGTGTACCTTCAAGTTCAGGTGTTGGTGACCAGATTGGTGTGACAGTCACTGAAGTGCACATCTTCCCGAGGAGGAGAGCTGCTGGTCTGACAGCCAAGCACAGGGGCCCTGGAGTCGTAGAACCAGCCCGCAGGGCATAACCTGTGGGGAGTCGGAGCAGGACGGAAAGTCGCGCCTGGGGTTGAAAGGGATTGCTGTTCTTCCACCAAATTGGGCTGTGCACAAACAGCTTCTGAGACAGTGCCCAAACATGGGCAAGGCCAATGCCTGGCCCACTCTGTCCCTGGGATGGGGCAGTCCCCAGAGAAAGATGGCCTGTGCCTTACTGGGGAATGTACCAGCAAGGAAGGTTTTGGGGGTCACCTTTACTTGGTGACACTTCTTTAGGATGTTTTGTGGATGTACACAGTTGGCTTTACTATTTACAGCAGATGTACAACAGCATGTCTATGCTCAACTGAAAAGATAGTGCCAAAACAGGTCATTTGAAATGACAATATTTATGGTGGCTTTCTTTCTTTGGGAGATAGCCAAAATTATTCTGTTGTGATTTTCTTTCCTCTTTCCTAGTGTTTTCGGTGGAAAGAAGACAAAGAATTTGGCTTTCTCTTTTTAGGCTTGTGAGGTTTGTCACGCAGTGCAATCAAGCTGAGTTAGGATCGTGGAGGTAGGAGACAGGAGTGAGGTAAGCATCACAGAAACAGAGGCCCCAAAGCCTCCTCTTGGTGTGCCATGCAGGGCTCTGACCAGAAGACGGACTGGGGGTTCGCCAGGAGGAAGAAGGTGGGAGACGCAGTTAGGATAGTACATGTGCTTTTCAGAGGTGGCCTCAGCCTCCAGCTTCAGTGTTAGTCCCCAGCCAGTTCAATTTTAGTCCTCATTTGGCCCCATTTTGTCTCCATTTGCCCATTTTTACACCCTGAGTCTTTTCCATAGGCCTTTTTTGTACACAGGCCACACAAAGAAGGCGCACGGCCAACAGGCTATATAGGGCGCATGCTCACTGCAAGTTGATATCTACGACTTTGTCACTACACACTGAACCCTAGTGCTTCTGGCCTTGACTAACCATAGCATAGCTAGTTCTGGCCCTGGCCACACTCTAAACACATAACATAATCCCCTGGAAGTCTTGGGAGAGAGCTTAACTGCAGACATTTGGGGGCTGCCCTACAGGGTGCAGATTCGTGGCTGACCCACCTGGGATTTCTGTGTCGAGGTCTGCAGTGCAGTGTTAGACCCAGCGCATGGCCATGTCATGGGGAAGGCATTGGTGAGGCTACTTGTACCACCTGACCTTTAGCATCATGTGGTTCCCTACACTGTGGACTAGTGCAGAGTGCAGAGCCACTGCACATGCTGTGCTCATGGTGATCGGGGCTTAGGCTCCTCTTATGTGCAGTCAGCTCTGTTTGGGCTCCTACGGGTGCTTTATTCTCCAACCCATTTTCCCCCTGAAAGAGGATAGAATATAAAGAGAAGATGTGGAGGTGAGTCTTTTTAAGCTGGATCCTGCCTCGACACACTTTAAGAATAAAGGTATGAGCCATCTACCTGGGAGCTGGGAGCTCAGCAAGCATAGGTGGCCCCACAGGCTGCCATTCCCTCCACGTGCATGTCACCAGATTTGTTAGTGACATTGTGCCTTGTTGATGGCATTTATCCTGAAAGGCTCTTCCAGGCTAGGCCAGGCTCCTCACCATTGTGGCTGGGAAGAACAGGTCCCTGTGACCATGGTCTGTCGTGCCTGTGCCTGTGGCCCTGCTGTGTGCTGAGTGGTGGTTAGGGAGACCTTTTCCCGGTGCTGTGTAACACCGGTACTTCCTGTTGCTGTGGTTCATAGAGCTGCACTTCAAGGAGGGATATATGGTGATGGATTTTGGTTTAAGGTAGGCCAGTAACTTCCTGTGTGACCTGTACAATCCACTAAACCTCTCTGAGCCTGGCTTTCTACCCTAAAAGTTGAGAGGGTCTGGGCTTGGCATGGAAGGAGGGGCCATCACCCCTATTTCAACGTGGACATGCAGGAGCAGAGCTGGAGCTGTGATCCAGACCTGGGTGGGATGCACTCCAGCCACACTCCTGGCACTGGGAGGTGAGCTCCCCGCCCCCAGCACTGCTGCTTCCTCCTGTGGTGTCGCAGAGGGGCCACTAAATACCATGTGGTCAGGAACCAGTGACCTAAAGAACTGACGCTCAGGAGACGGGCATCTTCAGTGGTTGAGAAGAGCAGAGTCTACGTTCTTAGCCCAAGTAGAAGATCTTAGCAAGCCTGCATTTCCTTCTTCAGTTTTCTTGAGAAAGACTGAGGCACAGAGAAGGGGAAGAAGGGAGACTCCTGGGGCCCTGCTGCAATCAGAGCAGGGGCACTGGTGCTCGGAGCCTTCAGACGTCTGGAAGCTGGTTTTGCTTGTGCGTGAATACAAGTTGCTGGGCTAAGCAAAAAATAATTGTAATAGATTCACTTAATCATAATGCAGCGGAGTCGGACCTGGGAGAGCGTTAAACTTGCAGATGAGGCTCCCCAGGGTAGCCTGGCTGATTGCAGAGCTGCGCCTGACCTACTTACAGCTCTTCCAGAGGCGGCTGCGAGTCCCAGGACACACCAGTGTGCAGGGAGCCCAGCGGAGCTGCTTTCCGTGCCCTATTCATTCAGGGCACTGGGGGCTGTGCCTCCCTGGAGGGCCCTTGCTCATGCTTCAGTTTTCACTTCGTGTGCCACAAGACTGGCACTTAATAACCACACAGGAATTCTCAGCAGCAGGGTGGGGGGCGAGAGGGGCTCTGATCCGGCGGCGTGTGACTGGTGGAGGCAGCTGGGCCCAAATGAGCAAGGGGGTGTGGCCACTTCTCGGGACCCAGAAGTGATGTGTGTGAGTGTCTCCTGCAGGGCACTTTCCTGTTCCTTGTCTAGTCGGGTTGATGGTGGGGAGGAAAGGCAGCGACACCAGCTTTGAAAGGGAACCCTCTTTTCCCAGAAGGAGCCAGGCCTGAGTCTGGCTTAGAACTCTGGGTCTCTCATCCATGCCAGCACCTGGTGGCTGGCAAGGTGAGATGGGGAGACCATTTCACGTGGACCTAATAGGTGGGACCTCGAGCTGGTAGGTGGAGTAGGGTGCTGCTTCTTTAGCTATCAGACTCCAAAGGCAAGGGCTGTGGAGCCCTGTCCACCTGGGTCCAGGAGGCCTTGGCCAGCCCTGGACTGACATGGAGATGACCTCCCTGAGCAGACCCCAATGCCATGGTAATCAGCCCTCTGCCATGAAGCAGGCAGTCAAGGTGGAGGCAGTAAGCGGTCATCTGCAAGAGCTAGGTGTCCAGCTCCCTTTCTGAGTCCATCCACCAGGCGTCCCCAAGCCCATCTGCGCGGCTCTTCCTCCCCACGCCTCTCCCATCCTCTTCCCTCTGCCTCTCTCTTGTCTCCACCTGCAATTCTGCAGCTGTCACTCAAGCTCATTGCTAGCTCATGGCTGGTGTCCCTGGTGGGCACATGGATGCCCAGGGCTCTCTACAAGCCAGATCTCTGCTGCCCAGGGTTGTGCGTATGTGGGTCTCTGGGAGACCTCTCATCCTGGTTCATCACCAGTGGCCTAGCCAAGGTGTTTATTTCTACCTTAATGTTTATCCAGAACTAGGTTTATCCAGGGTGCGTGTGGGAGCCACAGACGCGAGATGAGACAAGCGAGGCAGGATCTGGAGAGGACTCTGCTTACCCACTTCTGCTCCCTTTGCGTCTTCATGCAACAAGCCTGAGCCTCCTCACCTGTGTTCTAGAACCACAAAGCTGGCTCTTGGCAGAGGGCTGAGTCCTCTTGGCTCTCTGAACCCCCGCTTGACAGCTCTCTCCCCAGCCCAGGTCCAGTTTCACTCTGGCTTCCTGATGTGCTGTATAATGCTTCTTGAGTCAAATTTAATTTTTTTCTTCTCTTCACTCGATGGCCTTGGTGGAGAATGTCTCTCATTGTCTTTTGAAAGCCAGCAAGTCTGGGGACAAGCCCTCCATTGTCCTAGGCTGTGGTGCTGCCTGTCTGGGTCCTTCTGCAGCAGCCTGCAGCACACAGACTCTGCACCAGCCTGCAGCACACAGACTCTGCACCAGCCTGCAGCACACAGACTCTGCACCGAGTGCCGGCAGCAGAGCTGGACAGCCATGGCTCCTCGGTCACCTGACACAAAGCCCAAGTCAGCAGCCAGGTGGCTGACCCCTGCACCTGTCCTCCCACGGACAGGCGCAGTCTCGTCTCCAGCCAACACTACGGAGCATGTTCCCCCTTCCGTCTTCTTCCTCAGCCCACAGGTCCCCTACCCTCGCTCTGCCCTCCCAGAGCTCACTCTTCCCTTTTGCTTCTTGCCTGCCGATGAGCAGCTTCCGCACCCAGCCTTGGCTTTCCTAAGTGTTTTGTAACTTTCACTTCAATGACATGGAGCTATTTTATTCAGCAAGAGCAGCTGAGCAGATGAAATGAAATTGATATTTTCAAAAACCTCAACAATGTCGGGGATGCTAGGTTTTGCACGAATCTCCCTGTAAAAGATCCCATATGAAGGGAGCAGCCAAGCTGTGACTGGCAAAAACACACACCGTAGCCATAGCTTGAAGGAACAAGTCTGTTGAGATGAACAGGCAGGCTTCCTTCCGGTCCTCCTATTGCTTCTTTCAAATATCCTTAAATAGCTGTGTTGCCTACAGGACAAAGGAAAGTAAGACCAATAACAGTCTCGTTGCCCCTTCCTGACTGTGATGCATGTCCTCTAAATGACCTTGACGCAGATACCATGGGCCTCTCTGATGAATGTCTCCTCTGCTTTCAGCTCGGGGACCTGCTGCACAAGATCCGGTTCGTGCTGACCTACGTGGCGCCCTGGCAGATGGCGTGGGGCTCCTCCTTCCACGTGTTCGCGCAGCTCTTTGCCATCCCTCGTATCCTTTCTGCTTCTGTCCTGGCCCCAAGCTGAGGTGCACATTTTACAGGGCGAGCTTTTCACTGAACCTGGCAAGAAGCAGACTTTCAAGTCTCTGCAGTTACGTCTTAATGGGACATGAGGAGGCACTTTGAATCCCCTTCAGGCCACTTAGCTTTCAAAAATGTTTTGCGATTCTGAACTCTCACTGCTTCTCTGTGCATATTCAAAAATTGCTTTTATTTTTTCTGATCCTCCCATTTCCCATGCCCAGCTCTGCATTTAGAGATCCTTCCTGTCTTTTAAATGGAAATTAACTGCTTAAATTATTGGTTTGACTTGTGGAGATTAGTGCAAACAGACCCACAGTCATTAGACACTGAGGACATGGCTGGTGCATTCATCATGCTATCAGGTATCATGTCTATTATGTTTTGATTTAATACTGGTATTTTATATATACTTCATCAATATTCAACAATCCTGAATTAGATGCACACAGAATTAACCAAATATTTTTGAATACTGAAAAATCTTGAGTATTGAGAAATTACTGTTTTGTTGGTAGTGATATTAGCCAAGAAGGCTTGGTGTCTTTGTATATTTACATGTTTCCATAATGATAATTTATTCCTATCCACTTCAAAACAAACTTGAGATGCCCCTTCTAAAGATCACTTCCACACAGCTGAATTTCATGCTCATGTGTGTGCTTGTGTGGAGAGACAGAGAGAAAGAAATTGATAAAAAGTACTCTTGACGGCAGAGATTAATTGAAAAATTCTTGACTCAGGCCAGAAATTTTCCCTGAGAGATCTCAGCCCACTGATTCGTACTCTGCAAACCTGTGTTTCCAAGACGTGGGCTGGACCCAGTTAGAATCAGGATCCTGGAGGACCATTCTAAATCACACTGTTTCCTAACGGAAACACTGTTCCCCACCTCCTAGGCCATTCTTACCGGCAGCTGTGGTGAGAGAGCCTTGGTTCTCACTCTGCCGCCCTCCCTGGGTATTGTTAGCGGGTTGTAGCTCCTGCCTGCAGCTCCTTCCTCCTGAAATCTGCAGAAGCCTCATTAAGACAACTCATGAGGAATCTCTGGGATGGAACAGGGTATTCAGGAGTAGAAACACGCCTGGCATCATCTTTCGGCAGTAACAGCCTGGGTCTTATAAATGCTCTCCTCTGAGGTTATTTGTTTAAAAAAGGAGTTAAGCAGATGAGAGCTGGGCCCACAATGCCCACTGTTCTGCGTTTCTATTCTTAGGCCTCATTGTTATTGCTATTTCTGAAGTGTTTCAAGGTTGTCTGGCAGGAGATGTGAGCTCACGCCCCGCCCTGCTGCCCTTTGGATGCAGGCATTATCTACAGTGGCAGGTGCTTGAGTCTACTCAACAGGACCCTTCAAAAGAAGATGGGGCAGTTTTTATGTATCTCTGCTGTGTCTGAGGTCTCTTATCCAGGATTTCAAGCAGGACTAGCTAGTGGAAATCATGGCTGCCATGCAGCTCTGCAGCGGGAGTGGCAGTAGGATTTCAGAGCCTGGTGCTGACCAGTGTATGCAGGGCTGCTTGTGCCACCCAGCTGGTGACGCCTCGTTGGGTGGGTGTGGTGGTCCCAGAGCTGAGCAGGGGCTGCTGGAGTGCGTGGCTGTCTGTTGCTGCCCTGGACACATGCAGCATCCAAGGCACAAGCCCGCGTCCTGGGAACGTGAGGGCACCTGAAACAGCGTTGGCCTGGATCTCAGCCTGCACACAGCACGCTCAGGCTGGGGGCTTCCCTGGTGTGTAGGTGATTCTCCTAAGTAAACGAGTCACTGGAGAAGGGGGGCTGTGTTGGGCATCTGCCTTTCAGCCTTAGAACGTTCCATCCAGCCCCATGCCTCCTTCCTGGCCAGGCCCTGTGAGTGATGCCTGCTCCCTCCCTTTGGCTAAGGCAGGAGCCTCCACAGGGGCCACTGCCCTGGTGTTGTGGCGTCCAGGGCTGCTCCCTACCTTGTGCACATGCACCTCCTACCTCTGCTCAGTCACAAAGTAGATATTTGCCACCTGGAGTCCAATAGCATTCTGCTCAGGATGTACGGGGTAAATAGCTGAGAATGGGGGTATATTCTCCACCCAGACAAAGCTGCCAGGCTCCTAGACGTCAGCCCTGAATCCTGACTAATTTTGAAATGTTAATTATTTTATTACTGTATTAAGAAACTGTGGTCTCCATCCTGGCATTGAGAATGGAATAATTCTCTCTGTTTTAGAATTGAATTAGCTCTTGGGCCTGCGGGGCACCGTGGGGAGATTGCTTTTCCAGTGCCAGCATGCCTTCCCCTGATCCCTCTGTTGGTGTCTGAGCTCAAACCTCCAGGGAAAGACAAGCTTGCTCACCCTTCAACACCCATACACTGCCCAAGGCTGTTGTCTTCTGGCGACTAGTCTCCCCACGTTACCCTGGAAGGAAGGCTGCCTTTGGTGACCTTTTCTTTTATCTTTTAATTATTGGTGTTGATGTTTTCACTTTAAATGTGCTTTTAAAGAAGTCCCGCCTATGCTAGAGGGCAAGCACTTGGCCCTCTCTGCTGGAAGGAACTGAAGAGGGCTTCAGGTGGCTCTGCTCCTGGGGGCCCCTCTCAGCATCCCTGGACCGGGCTTAGTCTTCCCTGTTTACTCCGAGTCAGCTATATGTTCCCAAGGATTCTCCCCCAGGAAGCATCTCTGGAGGCCATGTGGTCACTCCTATCCTATGCCCTCGCATGTCCTCCCCACATACTTGGCTCTCTGTTGGCCACTAGTAGTTTCTCACTTAACTTCTGGACAACTGTGCAAAGTAATCTTTGGAGAAATTTTAGAATCAAAGAGAAGGGCAGTGCCTGCCCCTTCAGCACTTGGCCTTGACTGGTCCCTGTGAGCCCTGGGCACACTGGGTCCCGTGGTGACTTCCATCCTCGTCTCAGCTCTCCAGAGTCATCACCACACACCTGGCTCTGATGTCCCTTCAGCACCTAGACTCGGATGTCTCCATCCCTCTTGAATGTCTCAGAGTCTGCCATTCCCCTTTCCTTGGTGACAAGGGACACCAAGTAGGGTACCTCTGTCACCCATCACTTTCTTCTTTGGCTGAAAGCTAAAAATGCTTCCACCCCAAGACACAGGCATTTTTGGCCTTTGGTAGCCTGTTGCTCAGTAGTTCTCCATTTGAACCCAGCTCAGCATAAATGGCTTATCATTGCAGGGTGGTGGAGGCTCCTGTTACCCTCACAGCTCAGCCTAGAGCAGATCCCTGGGTGTGACCGCAGGGAATGCTTCAGGAGAGAACAGAGAGGGTTAAAAGGAGGAGGAAAAAAAGGCACTCTTGGAGCCAAAAATCTGACCTTAATCTATAAGGATGTCTGGGAAGGGTCTGTGGTCAGCGGCAGGCCCGCTCCCAGTCCAGATGTTGAGGAGCTCCTGCCCCCAAATCACACAGCCTGGGCCAGGCCAGCAACAACTTTGACAATGAGCATCCTCCTGTCTGTGCTGGGCATTCCCTGTCACTGCCTCCTGGAACTTTCTGAAACTGAATAAAGAAATGCGGTGCCCGTGTGTGCAGCGGCAAAAGAGAAGCCTCAGCGCCTGCCTTCCAGGAGGGAGGGTGGCCTTGCAGCAGGTCAGTGCAGGTCTGTAGTGGGCAGCAGGACCCTTGCTGCAGATCAGGGAGCAGCATGCATCATCGTGAGAGCAAGGCAGTCTGTCCCATTGTCCCCAGCACCCAGACCCTTGCTCTTGCAGCCCAGGCTCCTGGGACCCCATTCCAGAGACCCACAGGGCTCAGGCCAAAGGCTCAGTACACCATGTTCAACACTGAGCAGCCTCAGTGTTCTGACCACCTTCAGGGTGCGAATCAGCACTTGTCATTAAGTGAGCAGCCTGTGGGAGAGCTGAGGAGGCAGGTGGCCCTGGAGGCTGGGACTCCATATGCACCTGTGTTTACCTGTGAACCAGACCTGCATGAGCCATCTGCGTTCAGTGTATGCAAAGTGTGTGTGTGTGCGTGTGTGTTTTCCATTGTGTGTGTGTTTGCGTGTGTGTGTGTGTGTGTGTGTGTGTGTATATATCTGAGGAACAGGTGTGGCCTTCCCCAAACAATGCCACCTGCTTATTTTTTAAAGTGCCACTTAATCTTACTCATTTACAAAGCCACATAGTCAGTGCTCCGGAGAATGTGCACAATGAATGTGCACAGTGGCCTCTTAGTTAACACAGCCGGCTCTTCTCAGTCCTTAGGCGTTGTCCATAGCACATGTCGCCTGAGAAGCATTCCGTGTGCGTGGGGGTGAAGCAAGGCCGCCAGGATTTGGAGGAAGCCTTGTATTTCTAATCTGTGCCTGGAGAGGTTAAGAGCCCATCCTCTGTCTTCAGTGAGAAATAGCATCGTGAACCCAGTCAGAATCGGACAGGTCCTCTCTGCCTTAACTCCAGACCCCAGACTCTGCCGTGCTGCTCTTCCAGGCGGCCGCCACCTCCATCTTCTCCGCCCCGCTGAGCCCGTTCCTGGGGAGCGTCATCTTCATCACGTCCTATGTCAGGCCGGTGAAGTTCTGGGAGAAAAACTACAAGTAAGAGCCTATGCTGACCCCTGTGCCCCAGGATACCTGGAGTCCCCTGTCACTTCCCCATGGCAGCTCCGGCCTCGGGCTCTGTTCTCTGTGGGTGGGCAGAGCCCAGCCTGGCTCCCTGGTGACTCCCTGTTCATTGGCTGGGCTCTGGGGCCCTGGCAGGAGCACAGCTGATTGGGAATTAGTGATTAAGGCCCCTCCAGGTTTCTGCAGCTGTGAAGGAAGGGGGAGAGGCTGCTGCCAGGTCTTAGCAGGTGACCAAGGAAGAGCTGGACAGGTCTCCTCTTTCCATGTGCCAAGGTCGGCCTGAGGGCGCAGTGCTTCCTTCCTGTGGTGGCCCTTCTATGAGCCCGGCACAGGTCAGGACGCCTGTGTGTCACCCCGGCTCTGTGCAATGCGGCTTCTCCTTTCCTACTGGGACTGGTGGCGACCCTCTCAGGCCATGGTGACAGCATGGGGCATCGCTTTTGCTGCTGTTTGCTTTGGGTGCTGCTGTTTTGAGGAAGGTGTTCTGCCACTGGGCCTCACCCCAGCCTGGGCGTCGTTTTCAGGGGACAGCTGAGTGACCCTAAGGCTCTCATGGCTGTGCCCGGAGGACTTGGGGTCAGTGGAGGGGAGAGCTGTGAACCAGGCGGTCTCCAGCAGGTGGCATAGGACTCTGTCTTGGTGTCTCACCTGTGCTGCTGTGCCTGAGCCCCGCCCTGAGCTGTGCTCACACCTCTGGCTCTTAACTGCCTGTCTCAGGGGCCACTGAGGAGTCAGGAGATCATGGCTCCCGTGGGTAGTAGGAGACGGTATATGCGAACGTAAAACAGGCACCCTCCTGGTGCAGATAGGGGGGTGTGGTGGCTACAACAGCCCTGGGCTAAATGATGCCTGGGTAAACCCCTCCCCTCCATCTCTTACCACTGAGACCTTGGGCTTCTCTTCCCTCATCCCTAAAGCAGGACAAAATAATAGGATCCCCTTATAAGGAGAAAATGCACCAGCATACCTAAGACCTAGGACAGGCCTGCACTCAGTAGTGTGACACTCTGCAGAGGGACCCCATCCCCAGGTGAGCTGCAGGAACAGGTGTTTCCCATGATCACAGGAGAGCTTTCTGTGTGGGGTGGATGGAGGGAAGTCTCGGGTTCCTTGTGCACTTCTGCTTGATTATTTCACCTCCTCACTTCCACAATTCAGCCCCCTCCAGGGCGATGGGCTTGGAGCTGAGGGCTGGTTTACATGTAGTTCAATGAACAGACCCTTCAGTGCAGGATCCGTGCTCCCCCGCGTTACTTGGGGAGTGTCAGCCTCGGGTGGGAGGGCCTGCAGGCCTGTGGGGTCCGATGGGAATGCCTCCTCCTCTGGGGCAGCGGGGGGATGGGGAGCAGAACACTCAGTCTGAGAGGGACCAGCGTACCGCCTCCTGCGGCCCATCTGCCTGAGCGCTCAGCAGATAGAATTCGGGACAGCAGAGCAGTGGGTACCAGGACAGGACGTGGAGGGAAATCTCATCGGGATCCTGGCAGGTGCCTAGAAAACATAAATGTCTTTATGTTCACATTGTCTCTTACTGAATAATAAATAACCACTAACTTCAGTGTCCAAAACAACAAACAACTTATTACCTCGCCTGGCGTCTGTGAGCCAGGGATTTGGGAAGGGCTCAGCAGCATGGTGGTGACATGGTGTTGCAGTCACCAGGCGAGGAGGTAGGTGGGACTGCAAGAGCAGAGGCCCACCTCTCCAGGTGACTTCCACATGTGGTGATAGTCTGGGCTCCAGCATGTGGCCTCGGGGCCCAGCACAGGTGTCCTCTCGAGTAAGGTGGAAGGCACATGCTTTTCTGATTGTCCTCATTTTGTTGTTTACAAGCATGTCACACACCCACCAGGTTCCAAGGGTCAGAACTCTACCAGCTGTTGATGGACAAGCTGTCAGGTCCAAGAAGGACTTGTGGGATCAGGAAAAGTAGCTGTCATCTTTGGAAAGTAAATGTGTATCATGGTCTTCTGTAAATTCTATCCAGAATTGATGTGGACTGTGGGTACCTTCAGTTCTGGGCTGGTTCATTTTTTATCTGTGTCTCTGGGGGGTCCTCCACACAGTAGGTGTTCTGTAAAGACTTCTTAAATGAATTAAATTCAAAAATATTATGTCAGAGGGGAAGAAAATCTCCGTCTGGGTTTGCATTGCCAGAGCTAGGAAGATCATTGCTAAACCAGCCTGATCCTGATTGCTGTGGTTTGTCAGTCTGTACAGGTGAGCTCTACCTGGCGCCCCCACTTACAACCCAGGCAGAACAGCAAACACACCATAGTGGTGGAGGGCTGTGTTCTTACATCCCCTGTAAGGATCTGAGAAAGCTGCAGAAACACATTCTGATGTGACTTATCACCCTTCTCTTCTTATATGAACATTGACTAAATAACCAAAGTGTCATTAACATGAGACAAATATTTAGGCCATGAAGTATGACCGTGTTCCCAGTTATCTCAGGAACTCCTTTGTCCTGGAGGGGGACTGTGCTCAGCTCTCTCAAAGAATGGAGATGCCCACCAACAGTGGCTTTGCTCCTCTATGTCAGAAATCTTCCATAAAACGTGAAATGCACTCAGTCATATAGCAGCTAGCTCAGAGGGAACCACAGCTGGGGGACATGGGGCCCTGGGACTGACAGGGACAGTCTGGTTGGGAGAGGCACCAAGTCTTGAACTTTGCAAAAGAAGCAGAAGTGAGCAATGAGGGGAAATTGGCAGGAGAGAGTCTCAGGTAGGAGAAGCGAAGCAGAGGCGTCTGAAGGGTGAGGGCAGGGGGTGAGGTCAGTCTCTGAAGCTGGGTAGGGGCACTGGGGATAGGTCTGCACTCCGCCGGGCAGAGCCTGCCTTCAGAGCCCAACCTGCAGTCCATGTCACTGTCGCCTTCAAGCCACAGTAAGCATGAAACAGGCAAGACTGCAGCCCTGGCCAAAGTGACAGGCAGGAAAGCATGGAGCTTGGTGTCCCAGAGAGCCATCACTCCTGCCCATCGAGAGTCTCAGAGCCTGGGGCATGGGTGGCCTGGATCCTCTGTCCAGTGGGCACGCAGTGTGGGACACGAGCCTCATGTTGGCAGCAGCTCTGTTACCAGGAGGCGAGAACTGACGTGGGGACCCAGCATCTGACACGGGGCCCAGGAGCAGCTCAGGGCTGAGCCTCCCCAGATACATCTGTCACTGACCCACCTGTGACCTAGGCCAGCCCTGCCTCCTCTGTTCTCTGCCCCAAACCCCAAGTGCAATACAGGTCTGGGTTTGAAAGCTGCTCTGAGAAGTGAGCTTGGCCCCGTCTGCTAGCTTGCTGAGAGACAAGAAAGCCCTCACACGCGTCCCTGGGGGGGGGGGGGGGTTCTGACACTTGAAGCATGGTGCTGAGATATTGTGCAGATACATTGCAGGAGGGAGACACTTTGAGGAACTCCAGTGTGTTGAACTTCTCAGATTGTGCCAGTTTAGCTTATTATTCATTACTGGTGTGCCTTTACTTGGGGTCCTGCTCCATATTGCTGAGTAGAGAAGTATTTGGAAAGTGCAGAGTGGAGAAGCAGACCACAGGCTGTAGGGTAGCACCTGACCTCCCACCTGCTTCCCAGCTGCCTGCACCTGCTGACTCTTCAAGGTCACCAGGAGCCACGCCTTGCAACTGACCCGGTTGATGGATGACTGAAGGCTGTGCCAGGCAGGGACAGCAGGGGGGACTCAGCCTCTCCAGCTTTGGGGAACGTGTTGAGACGGGCCCGATTTATTCTGAACAAAGGAAGGCAAGAAATGCGCCACAGCTTTTAAACACACACCGTCCCAAACCCTTTCATTATGGGACTCAAATATATGTGACGCGAGAGATTTATGGGCAGGTTCAAGGCTCCTGGATGGTAGGACTCACTCCCTGGTGCTAAAAGGGCTTCCCCAGAACAGCCAATATTCCAGTGACCTTCCCAGCCACCGGAGGCAGTCTCCTTCTTCCCCAGTAAGAGCAGGCGTGGGAAGACCACCCTGCGGCTCTTTGTCATTAAAACACATTCTGTGACTATCACTTAGGGCTGCTGACCTTATGGCCCTGTGTGTGTTTCCCAGACTCTGCTCCTGCTGAATTGGAGTGACGTCCCTGCCCAGGCTTTGCAGCAGTCCTGCTCCCAGGGCTCATGGTGCCCTCCCACCTGTGCACAGGCAGCTACTCACTTTGTGAGCCGGGCCCAGCTACAGGTGCTCCCCAGTAGTGTGACAATAACCCATACGTGAGACTCTAGGACAGACCACCAGATAACCGGGTCCTCTGGATGACGCAATGCGTTGGCTCCCTTTGCCCCTGTGCTGTCCTTGAGGGTGGCTCTGGGGTCACTGTTGTTTGTTCAGGCTTTGCACAGCTGGAGCCGGTCTCACTGCAGCCGGGAAGACTCTGGGGGATGCCTCGAGGTTTCCTGGGAAGGAAGGAAAGTTCTTAGTGGATCTTAAAATCATTGGGGTTGAAAATGAAGATTTTTAAAAGTCTCATTTGAAGAGAAGTTGAGACTGATAGACGGCTGGTGTTCGAGTTGTAGTTTCTCTGGATAAATGAGAGCCACTGGGGACACCTGAGTATTTTTCCCCTCCCCATTGTTAAAGAACCCCTTTTGGAGGACAAACTGGAGGGTAGAGAATGATGCTGGGGAGACACACAGTGCTCTCTTGACATTTGTCCTGTGCTCCTGCAGCCAGGATTCCACATGCCCTGTCTCAGTATTTGAAAAAACCAAATTTGGAAACAAATGTAAGGTTAATCCTTTTCCACCAAAAACAAAACAAGCAAAAAAACCCCAGATATGCTGGTGCAGTGACATCAAGATGCTGTCACTCATGTTCCTGTGGGTAACTAGAGGGAATACGTCACTTACCTGGGCCAGGCAATCAGGCAGAACAGAAAGGCACCCATAGGGGAAAGGAAGCAAAACCATTTCTACTCACCAGATGACGCTGTGTCATGATAAGAAGCCTGAGAAAGCCACAGGCAATGAGAGGGGACCATTGAATTCAGGACTTTGCTAGATACAAGATGAACACACACAAATCAGTTATATTTCTATATTCCCGCAAAGAACAATCTGAAAATGAAACAAAGAAAACAATTCGGTTTACAACAGCATCCACAGAACAAAGTATTTAGGAATGGGTGAAGTAGAAACTGTCCTCCGAAGACCGGAAATCACTGAAAAGACCAAAGACACAATGACTAGGAAGACACCCCTGTTCATGAATTGGAACACTTAAAACTGTGAAGAAGGCCGTACACCCCCAAACTGATCTACAGTTAATTACTGTCCAAGTTACAACTGACCTGTCTGCATATGTAGCCAAGCTCATCCTAAAATTCATATGGAATTTCAATGGACCTCAAAAAACCAGCCAACCTAAAACAGCAGGAAAGTTGGAGGACTCAGACTTCTGGGCTTCGAAACTGACTACAAAGTTACAGTGTTACTACAAACACTGCAGTGTAGACACGAAGACAGTCCTACAGATCAACAGAATGGAATTCCGGATTCAGGGAAGAACCTATATATGTGTGGTGAACCGACTTTTCACAGGGTGCCAAGATCATTCAGTGGGGGGCGGTGGGGGCGGGAAGGACACCCTTTTAAACAACGTGATCCTGATGCAGAAGAATACAGTTGTGTCCTTACCTCACACCATACACAAAAATGAACTCAGAATTGATCAAATACCTTAATGTAAGAACTAAAACTATAGAACCCTTAGAAGAAAGTATAAGGCTTCACAATTTTCAATGTATCCTTTGATGAGACACCAAAGGCACAAGCAATAGAGAAAAGTCAAATAAATTGGACCTCATCCAAGCTAAAAACTTTTGTGATCAAAGACACTATCAAGAAAGTGAGAAGACAAGAAAATCAAAAATAGGCGTCCAAACAAAAACTGGCACATGAATGCTCATGGTAGCAGTATCTCAGCTGACGAAAAGTAAAAGCAATTCAGGGCAGTCAGCTGGCAAACGGCTGCACAAAGTGTCACAATCCTTACAATAGAAAATCACCCTATTACAGAGGGGACTGAAGTAATGACACACGCTAACACGCGTGGACCTTGAAAACAGCACTGTGCACCTAAGACGCTGGAACCAAAGTCCCACTATGTTGTGATGCCATCAATGTGGAATTTCCAGAACAGACCGATGAGGACAGATGGGCACTGGAGCAGGTGTGACGTGAAGTGACTATTTACTGTACAAACTTTCTTTGGGGGGTAATGAAACTGATCCAGAGCAAACAGTGGTAATGGCTGCACGATATTATGAATGTTCCATAAGCCTCAGTCACACCCCAAAATGGACATGATGGTGAACTCCAGCCAGTTGGCCTTGCCACGATGGCCCCTTCATTATGAGAGCCTGCTTGGTGAGCCCTGAAAGCACACTTGGTGGGTCTTTCTCCACTCTGCTCCTCAGTCTGTGTGTCCTTCCTCAGTCTTCCTCTCTGCGGCCCCTAGGGTCCTGGATTGGGTACACTCCCACTTTACTCCCTTGAAACTTTACTTTACCTAATGTGGGGTGTTTGCCTGTCCCACAGTTTAGCTTCACCTGGATCTAGAAATGTGACTCTTTTGCACCATAGTCATCCAAAGGGCTGGCCTGCAGTTTTCTGTCTCCACCCTTTTTCTTTTCCTTTTGCACTATGTCTGGTTTTGGAATCAGTTGTACCATTTTCATAAAATGAGCTCGGCCGTGTCCCCCACCTTTTGTCTGCATAGTACGTAACTGATGTCCTTTCTTAAATAGCTACAAAATATCTTGCAGAAATTTTGATGAAAATCGTGGAAACCTTTACCTCAATTTGAAGAGAGTCAATATATTTACTGTCATGAATCTTCTAATCTGTGAATATGACATTTCTCTCCACTTGTCTTCTTTAAGTTCATCACATTTCTGTGTTGTTTAGCATAAAAACATCTATATGTTTGTACTAATTCACATCTATTTCCTTTTTAAGTTTCAATAATTGTAAATATATTATGTTTTTAATTTGGGTGTCCATGTGTTCATTATTAGTGACTAGAAATACATTTCATTTTTGCATGTTTATCTTGTACCCTGAAATCTAACTGAACTCTAGGAGGTTTTGATTGGTTTTGCTTGTTTGTAGATTTCTTGCAATTTTCTATGAAGACAATCACGGCTTCTACAAACACATATTATTCTGTTTATTCCTTCCGAATGCTGGGCTTTGATTTACTTTTCTTGCCTTGTTGCACAACAGAACTTCCAGCTCTTTGTGAATAACAGCAATTAAAGAGGACAGCCTTGCAATTTTCCCTACTTTACAGAGAAAACATTTTAATCTTTCACAATTAAATACAGTGTCAGCTCTAGGGTCTTAGCAGGTGAGGAAATTCTTCTCTGCTCCTATTTTTCAGAAAGGATTTTTAGAAATGAAAATCATTATAGATTTTGTTAACTTCCTTTTTGTATCAGTTGACATGATCATACAATTTTTCTTCTTTGGCCTGAAAGTATGGTCCATTACAGTGACTGATTTCTGTACATTGAACCAGCCTTGGGACCCTGGAATAAACTCCACATGGTCATGGTGTAGACATTTAGGAATCTATTGCTGAATTTCATTTGCTAATACATTTTAAGGCCTTTGTATCTATATTCATGCAGGATATTGATTTGTAGTTTTATTTTTTTCATACTACTTTTATCAGATTTTGGTATCAGGGCAGTCCCAGTTTCATCAGATGAACTGCAAAGCGGCTCTTGGTCTTGTAATTTATGGGAGACACTATAAATCACACAATTACTATCTGTAATTGGTGCTCTTTCTTTTTTTTTAATGTGATAAAATTTTCCAGTGAGGCTGTCAAGACTTGGAGATTTATTTTGAGGTGGTTTTTTAATGATCACTTAAACGATCTTAAAGTTACAGGGCTGTTTGAGTGATGCACTTCATACTGGGTTGATTGTGGTAATAATGTGTTTTTTTTTAAAGAATTGGTCCATTTTATTAAAGTACCAAAATTTATGCTTATGAAATATTTGTACTATTCCCTGCTGTCTATTTCCATATCTGTAGGGTCTGCAATAATACCAGCATTACAGATGTTGATCATTTCTGTTTCTTCTCTTGTTCTTTGTCAGTCTTACTACAAATTGGTCAATTTTATTAATATCTTCAGAGTGCTCTCCTTGTTCTTTGATTCTTCACTGTTCCCAACTTGTCTGCCATTTTCATCTTTGTTTCCTTCCTTATACCACCTTTAGGTTTATTTTGCTGTCTTTTTTGGTAGGTTGTTGAGGTGGAAGGATAGACTAGGGGTCTGAGGCTTCCCCTCCCTCCCTGGTGGCATGAGTTCTCCTCTGGGCCGTGTGGGCTCTGTGTTCAAGTGGGGAGAGCTGCCTCACAGTGAGCCTGCTTCTGTGTATACTTTATTTTTATTTTCTTTCAGTCTAGCACATTTTCTTTCCTATTGAACCCTTACCTTTGACCCACGGATTATTCAGGATTGTGTTATCCATAGTGTTGTCTTATGACTTATGACTTCGTGGCTTTGTCTTTATTATTTTATAATCAGACCATAGAGTCATGTGTTTGAAAATAAAAAATTAACTAGAAAGCAAAATAAACCATGAAGACAGTGTGACACCAAATGAAAAGACCTTAATGTGGTACCTTGAGAAACGGAAAGTAAGAGAATGAGAGAAAGCAGTGGGCAAATGCATAGAGATCAAAGCCCCGGCTCTGGTTCCGGTTAAACACAGATGAACTTGAGCAGCTCCATTAGGATCCAGGACACTTTGCAATGCTGAAGACCAGAACTCACAAAGAAGAAAATAACTGTGACTATAAATGCTTTAAATTAAATAGCAAAATTCATGGAAAAAAAAAAAGAAATTTGACAAAACATAGAAACAGGACAGGGGTAGAGAGATGTTCGTGTTTCTTAGCCCAGGACCATCATGTGCCCAGAAGTAGGTAGGGACATGAAGGCCTGAGAGGTGTGACTCCAGCACGCACTCGCTGTGGGACATGCCTCCTCAGGACACTGGGACCGCCCTTGTGTGGTCTCCAAGGCGCACAGTGGTTCCACTCTAGAGACGACCAGCCTCACTGGCTCTGCAAGAACTGACATGGCTGCTGGTGGCAGCAGCATGAAGGTGGACAGCAAGCCTGGAGGGCCGGGTGCACTGTCCAGCTTAGAGGAGGTGGGCCTTCCGCTGGCACGCTGGCCGCCTTCCTATTGTCGGGATCCCCCTAAAGTGGTCCTGCCCATCAGTGAGTCCACCATCCATCCTTAACCCCAGGTTGGTCTGCTATGTGGAGAACCCAGCGAACCCCTCACTTCAGCAGTCACGGTTCCTGGTCAACACCCAGGAATGCCCCTGCCACACGAGGTATCAGAGTCGTACCACGGAAGAAAATTACTGTTGAACCATTCAAGTCGTCTTCATGAATCTGTTTGAGAGCAATTTGGCCTGGGGGACCGACCAGGGTGGGAAGGCCAACTTGTAGGCAGGAAGCCCTCTCGTGGTGGGGTTGGAGAGGAACCTCGCTACCTTCTTCTCTGGAGAGACCTACAAGGAGATGGGCCCGCAGCCCTGGGGACAGCCTTGCCCAGCAATGCATGGTGACTTTGTCAGGCAGGAGCTGAGAAGATGGCACAGCAAGCATGCCTGATGCCCTGTGCACCCCCTGAGATCAGGGGTGAGGTCCAAAGCCCCCGTTTCCTCCCTGAGCAACAGAGCTGATGTAATGCGACAGGACAGTTAAGGCAGAAATCCAATTACTGAGCTAATTAGCACCTTTGAGTGGTAAGCACCAGATTTACAGGAGGAAGGCTCTGGAGTAAAGCTCAAATTACCCAGGATGGCCGGCAGCCCACCTTCTGAGAGGAGACGCGAGAGCCAGAGGCCCTGTGGCACAGCCGATCTGTGGGTCTTCAGAATTTAGTACAGTGCATTCCAGAAAGGCCAGAGCCCTCTGAAAGATAGCTTTCCAGTGGACAGGGTTTTAGAAGGTGTTTTCATTCCCTAAGGAGTTTGGCAAATGACTTTCTTTTGGCTCAGTCCCACTTCAAAAATTGTTTATTCTGCTGCTGAAAATTCCATTTGTCCTAGGTCTTAAGGTGAAATTAAAATTCCATTTAGGGACTAACCATGCAGGCATGGGATTTCAGCCTTCATTAGACAGAATTTTGTTGTTTGCTTTATTTCCTGACACCCTGGGCTCTCTTATTTTCAAAGCTGCTATGAGGTAGCTGGAAGGAGCCCGGAGCCCTGCGGAGCAGCGTGCTGAGGTCTCGGCCGTGGTGTGCCACATGGCAGAATTGCCCTCTCTGCCCATTTTGGAGTCTTGTCTACAACCAGGATGTTCTTCAATGTCTGGGGAAGACAAGGAAGGAAAGGGATTCTTTTTTTTGTTTGTTTGTTTTCTGATGACAAGCCTTTTCATTTATTCAAATTATAATTCCTTCCAAATATTTGTTATTCTGTTCCGATTTCCAAGAAACGAGTTCACAAAAGACCTTGTTCCGAGGTTTCTTCTTGTTCCCTCTCTTGACAAATGCTAGTCACCCATTAAGTCACTTGCAGTTTGCCAACCAATGTATTTTAACACAAAGCCAAGTGTGCAGCACTGGTGGCTGCTGGCCTGCCCTTCCCAGCAGATACTGTGGGATAGGAAGCCTCAGAAGTAGCTTTATCCTTTGTTGAATGACTACAGTTGGGATCCGAGCGCTCACCCTCCTGCTGTTTGGGGTCTCCCACGAGCGGCGTACAGACAACGACGCAGAAACGCAGGATGTGGCATGGGTCTGGGCTCCTGGGCTCTGGGTCCAAATCCTGGCTTGACCGGCCAACAGATCTGTGATCTGGGGCACTTTACCTTCTGGCCTCAACTTCTGGGAGACTGGTTATTTGATGCCTGGAGCATGCAGAGCAGGCCTGAGACGCACCCAAGGGCTGCTTGCGTGAGTGAGAGCTGCCTGTTGTTGACATTAGCAACCACAGGGCACCAAAGGAGAAGCACAGGTGGGGTGGGGGGGCGATGGAGCCCAGGGCAAGCAAGCCGCACCCAGAGCAGAGGTCAGGCAGCGTCCTGAGGAAGTGCTCTTAACACTGAGACTGGGGGGACATGGGGTCCAGCAGGATCATGAGCGGAAAGATAAATGAGGGCCACACATGCAGGGAAGGCTGGGGCGTGTGGAGGGGATGTACTGGAAGCCCAGGACTAGAGCCCAGAGTGCACGGCAGGGCGCTGGCAAGGGGGGACCAGGAGATTGAGCCCAGGCCCTCATGTATCAGGGGCCGGCGAGTCCTCGTCCAAGTGAGGCCCTGTGGTCGGTGCTGCTGTGTCTTGGAGAATGTGCTCTTCTGCTGGTCTGATGGTGTGAAGTTGCCACTGTTATTCCAGTGGAGTATCCTGAGCCTCGCAGGCTTGACAGCACTTCCATGTTCCACCCTTAACAGGACAGGACCACCCTCCCCGTCGGCTAGAGAGGGTGCTCACAGTTTCTCCAAGCAGAGCAGGCTGAGGCATCTATAAGGGGCTTGGAGGTGTGTGGCAGTCGAGGACAGGTGACATTCTGGGATACAGTTGGCTGGCCGCTTCCATACAGGAGGGTATCTGGAGAGACATGACCAGCTGCTTCTCAGAGGCCTGGAGTGAGTAGGCTTCTCTCAGGAGCAAGGGTGGCCATGGCCTGAGTGTCTTCCAGAAGCTGTGACCCAGGGCCACTGTCAGGCTTGAATAGGGGTCTGTGTGTGTCCTGCTGGCCACTTGTCACAACGGCTACAGACACTGTCTTCTTGTTTACAAGAGCTAATTCTTTATTGTCGTTCACCCTCAGGAAGGTCTTGAACACTGTGCCCAACTCACGAAGGCAGGTGCACAGTGTCACCTGCTTAGCACCACTGTATAGACCCCACCTGGACAAAGCCCTGTGGGGACGCTGCCTCTGGTTAACAGCAATAGCTTTCCCTGCAAGCTCTCCCTTGCTTTCACTCTGTGGGTCTGTGCTCAAGAGGGAACAAGACGTGGCCATCTCCAGAATCAGGGCTCCCTCCTCTCCCCTCCACCTGCCTCGGACAAGTCGGCCTCATCCCCAGCTCCCCTTCTCCCGCAGTGCAGTCCCAATTGAGCACACCTCCAGTCCGTGGGTGCTGTCTCCTCTGTGTGTCCCGCCCACCGTGGGGCTCTGTAGGGGGCCTCTAGCATGGAGGGACCTAACATGGCCTTCTTCCCTCTTGTGGTCCTTCTAGTACGAGGCGAGTGGACAATTCCAACACAAGACTGGCCGTCCAAATCGAAAGGGACCCAGGTAAGATCTTTCCTGCCCTCTTTTCAAGGTCGCTGTGTGTTGTTATATAGACAGCTCCTGGAAGAAGCATTGAGTACACTCTTATTGACCATGGAGGGGACCATGCCCACAGGGAAACGCTGCCAGCTGCAGAATAGACTGAGCAAGAAGACAGTCACGTCCTGACTGGGTGTGGAGGTGCGTTCCTCCGTCCTTCAGATCCATGGGTGCTTGGTCAGTGCTGACCGATGCTGCCGGACATTCTGTTTTGTGTGTGGTAAGCATCACACACAGGCTCTAACCTGGTGTGAAGTGCAGACTATTTGACTGTCTTGCCTTAGTCTTTTTTTTAACTCTTCTATCTCTTCTTTCCTCTCAGCAGAATGCTGATTTTAACTGAGGTGGAGATATATATATATACACACACACTGAAGATTGAACCCAGGGGCACTTTTCCCTGAGCTATGTCCCCAGCCCCTTCCCTTTTTTTTTTTTTTTTTTTTTTTTGAGACAGGCTCTCACTAAGTTGCTGAGGCTGGCCTTAAACTTATAATCCTCCTGCCTCAGCCTCCCCAGTCACTGGGACCTCAGGTGTGTGCAGCTATTGTGGATATTTTTATTGGTCTCACTCTCTCGGGGTGACTGGGACATGTGGCTGGCTGTCACTGCTCAGCATCATGATAGTATTGGGCTGTATATTGCTCACCTGTGAAAAGATCAAAATTTAGAAAACAGTGAGCTACTATTGTTTCACGTCACTGGAAAATCAAAAGTCATCGTGTCAAACCATCCCAAGTCAGGACCCTCTGTGTTTGAGCTGCAAGTAGATGATCAGTGTAACAGTGGATCTGAAAGTACCTGGAGAGACAGGCTTATTTTTGGTACAACTTTAAGTAAGAAGAAGTGGGGATGAGGGGCAGAGACCCAGCTCTGGGGTGCAGCTGTGGGACTCCAACATCCCGGGGTGTCCACGGCAGGCACAGGGACAGCTGCACAAGCACATCATGCTTTCAGTTAGTTTTAATTATTGTTTCATCTGCTAACTATGCAGATGTGCGGTCAGTGTATTCTAAGACGGTGCCCTGAGTCAAATATCTACTTTTAGTGGTTTTAATTATTTTATTTAGACGCCCGAACAGTTTGATACTTAAAGGCTCATTTTCTCCTTCAGGTCTTTCCTTTAAAAGTGCTAGAAACTGAAAGTAATCTTTAATTAGTGTCTGAGGATGCCTGCTGATTTATCAGGGACAAGCCGGCTTCCGTGTCCCATGTGCAGAGTGGCAGGGAAGCTTTGTCAGCCTTGTGGCCAGCTCGGCCCACAGCCCCGTTCCCCTGCCAGCCATCGTCATCTTATAAATGCATCAGTTTCAGTTCAGCCTTTAACTGTCTTGAATACCCAACAGCATCCCCACATAGACTTTCTAGAGACATGGATGTTCTTCCTTAGGTGGGTGCACTGGGCATCATCACTGCCCAACCTGCTGTCCTGCTTGTGTCCACGCACAGAGCAGGGTACTCAGCCGACTGCAGTCTTTACTCAGACTTCCCAGAACCTGTCTCCACTGCAGTATACAACACAGAGTGAACCTGAGTCTTATTTCAGGTGTCTCCTCTTTGAGGCAATTCTATGCCTCTCTGGCTTTCTGGAATTTCTTCCCCAAAGGAAAAAAAACACCCTAAAAATAGAATCTCTTACTCCTCTCCCAGACTTCCAGCTGCTTCTTATACCCACAAGACCAGGAAGACGGCCCAGTTTATCTAGTCTTCTCCTAAAAAGCTTCTAGCCTCCTCTGGACAGATCCCAGAGGGGAGGGAAGCAGTCGGAGCCCAGCAGGGAGGGTGTGGGAAATGCACCGCGCTTACCCCCAAGCCTCAGCCTGCAGCCCTGGCCTGGCAGGGTGTTCCATCACCCACCTCCCTCCTGCCCCTTCTTTCCCCTTATCCCCCTCCTAAGTGTCACCATCTGCCCAGTTACAACACCCAGTAGCACTGACAGCACTGACCCCCCGTGGATGCAGAGCTAGAGCACTCAGCCACAGCGGGGCGGAGCAGGTAGAGCATGCAGAGGTGGCTGGGCCAGCTTGGAGGACAGCACCCCACCCAGGTCTCACCTTCACACAGCTCCTGCTTGCAAGCATTCCCAGTGGCTTTACCCGTAGTCACCCCCAGGACATAGCCCTTCAGCTGACGAGTGGCTAAGTGAGCCACTATGTGCCCAGCAGTACACCCAGCTGTGAAGCAGAGCAGACCTCCAAGGTATACAGCACAGGAGGTACACAGCAAGGGGCAAAGCACGGGCCCATGTGGTACTCACATGGTGCATGCTTTCCTCGGACTCCTGGGGACACCAGAAAGGTGCCCTCTATAAAGTGTTCCTAATTAAAATGTATATGCATATTTAAAACAAACTTAATATAAATCATATATATGATTTATATTATAATGATATGTATCATATAAAGCATAGAATTATATGTAAACATAGCTTGCATACAATGCTAATAATAACTGTATTCATGTATGACAGCATATATATATATAAATGGGTGCTGTGTAGTGTCTATAAATTATACCTCAGTGACGTTGATGGAAACAGTGTCCTGGAGGTGCCTGATGGGCATTTCCTTGAAACATTTCTCTAGGGGACCCTAGAGAATGCTCTGTGGCGTCACCTGTTGTTCAACAGGTATTTAGTTAATTCCTACCATGAGTTGCAAATTCTTCCAGGACTAGGATATGAAAACAAGCAAATGCAGATCTAGACTTCTCCTCACTGAAATTGTGGGGCAGACAAGAAATTAGACACTAATTGAGTAACCGAAAACCCACGTACACACAAAGCAAAAGCACAGTGTTGTCAGAGTAGTAGGCTACAGTGCAAGAGTCCACGTACAGGATTGTCCTGAAGTGATTGGGCTGATGTCTGAGGAGAGAGCCACAGGTGATAATCCAGAGTGGGTGCCAGGGCAGCCCAGGCAGGGCCACGTCCCCCCAGGTCCAGGTGGGAGGGGAGAGACCCCCAGCTGGAAGTTTCGTGTGCTGGGTGTAAGGGTGAGGAGAGAGACAAAGACCAGACCACAGTGACTTGTGTGGCCCTGGGAGTGAGCCTGCCCAGGACAGTCCTAGCTCTTTCCTGTGAATGATGAAGTTCACAGGTCAGGCTGAGAAGTTCTGTCCATCTTAAGAGCATGGAGAAGGCACAGGAATGGGCTGAAGGGGTCCTGGGAATCATGCTCTGCTCTTCAACTGGAAAAGCTGGTTCTTCTGCAGGGTTGGGATGGGATAGCAGGTCCCTCAAATAAACAGAGGCTGCCCACAGCAGAAATATTGGTAGCTTGACTGAGCTAGGGGTATCAGAGATGGAGAAATGTACAAAGATTCAAAAAGTATTTAAAGTGGATGAAACAGGAGTGGAAAGAAGTGTGGTCATGGCTAACTGGGTGGTGGTACCAGCCACTCAAATGGGATCGTGGACAAAGGGCACCCACATGGACACATGGAAGCTGAGCAGCACTGGAGACCCCCAGAGAAGGTGTTGAGTACAACAGGGGTGCACAGGCTGGAGCTCAGAGACCTCAGTGGAGGCAGGAATCTGTAGGGCACTTGCATCTAGATGGCAGTTCCATCCTTGGTGTGGAGCAGACTGCTTCAGAGAGGCTAGAGGGGTAATAGTGTCCCTTACATCCACTGAGGGGGTGAAGAGCAGGTCTTCAAGGTGTACAGGGAGTCTGATTTGGCCTTATTCCAGGGACAGACCTTTTCCCAGGTCTGAAGGCTCCGTGAGCACTCACCTGCTGTGTTCCTGTCTGCCTGTAGGGGGCGATGACAACAACCTCAATTCTATCTTCTATGAGCACTTGACAAGGACCCTGCAGGAATCACTCTGTGGAGACCTCCTTCTCGGTCGTTGGGGCAACTATAGCTCCGGAGATTGCTTCATTTTGGCTTCAGATGACCTCAATGCTTTTGTGCACCTGATTGAGATTGGCAACGGGCTTGTCACCTTTCAACTTCGAGGACTGGAATTCCGAGGTATGACTCCTTCACTGCGGGCGATGTTGGCACTTGGTGCTTGAACTGTGGTCATGCAGAGTGTTAGTGAGAGGCCACCAGGAAGAAGGGAGAATTGAATGCCAGTCCCACTGAAGGAGAGCTGGGGACCTAGTGACCATTACCTTGAATGGGAGTGTTCTATGCAGGTTAGCCCAGCAGTCAGGGGACAGTGACCTGAAACTTAACCATGCCTACACCTGGGGATAAGCAAAGCAGAGCCCTGGGTCTATCTTGGGGAGAATCCAGAAGCACCAAGCGGAGGTTGGCACCCCTGGCTGCAGGTCATCAGCTGGACCTGCGGTAGAACCTGGTGCTGCCAGTCACAGGGGCCGGGGCTGTCCTGCATCAGCCAACTCATTGGATCAGGGCTGTCACTCCTATCTTCCGCAGAGGGAGAGTGACGGTAAGAACAGCTGCCACAGAGTGAGGTGTGATTCTGAGGATTTCACACCAGTGAGGGCAGCACACGCGTGGCCATTGCTTTGTGGTTACCACGTCTCCCTGGCTCCTGAGTGTGACCCCTGGAGCTGGAGCAGGTGGTGGAGCAGGAGGGGTAGCAGCCGACACACTTACCGCAGCAAGTGCTAGGAAGGAAGGAAGTGGGGGTGGGACGGAAGGCCGCTGCAGAGGGTGAGGGTGACGGGGCCTGCACTGCAAGGAATGCGCCGGAGGAGAGTGGGAAGCATGCCCAGGGTAGGGACTGACATATACTGAATGTGTGCATTGGGCAGCACCAGGAGGACAAGGGCCTGGAGCTGACCAAAGCAGGGGCCACAGTGACACCAGGGGCAGCTGGAGGCAGGCAGTGGGCCATCTCGCAGCCAGGGCCTGGGAACCATGAGGAATGCTGCAGGGGGAGAGGCTGGACCCCTTTATGCTCTGGAAGTGCTTGCTGGCTGTCCGTGGGGTGTCCAGGGAAGCCACAGAGAAAGCAGGACGTGGAAGGCTGCTCAGGACTGCACCGCCGTCCCCCAAGCCTGAGAGGAGGGCGGGGAGAGCTGAGACACTGGGAGGTGGACACAGCAGAACTGAACGCTGGGGTGCAGAAGAGGGGGCAGTGCACTGCCAGTTTCTAGATGGAGTGTTTCCGTGGGCAGAGGGGCAGTGTTTTTGCTGCTGTGACTAAAAGACCTCATTAGAGGAGGAAATGTCTATTTGGGGGCTCATGGTTTCAGAGGTCTCAGTCCACAGACAGACAGCTCCATTCCTTGGTGCTTGAGGTGAGGCAGGACATAATGGCAGAAGAGTGTGGCAGAGGGAAGTGGCCCACATGATGTTCAGGAAGCAGAGACTAAGGTCAGCTCACGAAATACATACCCCAAAGCCACGTCCCCATGCCCACCTCCTCCAGCCACAGCCCACCCACCTTCAGTCGCCACTTGGTGACTCCCATTAGGGGATTCATGCACTGATTGGATAGCAGTGCAGTCCTCTGAACCTTCTTGCACTGTCTCACACAGTGAGAGCTTTGGTGACACCTCACATCCAAGCCATAACAATTCCTAAATAAATTTGTATGAAAGATAATTTTTGTTCCAAAGTGGTTGGTCTGTTTCAGGTGTGCGTTCTGTGCATCTGTGACCCGCAGGCATCGGAAGAGGGGGCTGGGTTGAGGGCTGTCAGGCAGGAGGCAGAATCCCAGAAGCTGGGTTGCCCCCAAGTTTAGGCAGGTGCCAGGGAGTGGAAGAGGCAAAACCCCGTGCGATATGCCGTAGATTTCCCTCTGAGCTGGATTCCTGGAATACAAGGGAAGAAGTTTGAAAACCAACCTCTCTGAATATGAGCTATAATTTCTATCACAAATCCTTGACTTTTTCAGCCCCATTAGCCCACTTGACAAGTCTCCAAGTTTGAAGAGTCCAAAGCTAATTAGATGCCAAGGTTCACAGAGCCTCTCTGTCTTCCAGCCCCTGTCCTACTCAGGTCCTTCTTGACCTGTCACAGCAGACATCTGGTCCACCTCCGGTAGTTTCCTCTGGCAGCTCAGCTTCTGCAGGACTGAGCCGCAGAGCCACGGTGGCCTGCTGCCCACCATCGTGAGGGCCGGCCGAGCTTCAGACTCTCCCTTGGGGTCATGAATTGGCTGCATTCAGCCTGCAGACAAGCCAACTGGAGGGCCCAGGGTGCCATGTCTGGGGCTGACTGCCACCCCAGGACCTTGGGACTCCTCCACAGGGGGCTGTCCTGGGTGTCTGACGATTCCAGAAGGGAGCAGGGGACACTGCAGGGCCTCCTGAGGTCCAGCCTCTGGGACAGGTGCACATTTGTGCCACATTCCAGTGGTCAGTCATTCCCAGGGACAGCTCAGGTCCAGGCGGGGAATGTCCCTGTCTCGTTGCCCTGTGGTGTGTGGCAGGAGGCGTGTTCCCAGGGGCCACCCCAGCAGCACACCATACTCCCTGGGCTTCTCAGGTGGGATGGGAGGAAGCAGTGGTCATGTTGGGCGAGACTGCCGGCTCTGCCATGGCTGGTTGACCTGTCTTCTTCCATCCAACCACCGTAGGACTGTCCCCTGGCTGCAGGGCCACTTTGGCACAGTAATGATGTCTTGAGGTAAAGAGCCAGCAAACTCGCCCCAATCCCACTTGCTCTCGTGCAGGATGTTTTCTTTGACCTAGTTCCAGGCTCATGGTGGAACGTGGGGACTTTAAAAAGCGCATAGTGGGCTGTGGCTGTGGCTCAGTGGTAGGGCCCTCACCTAGCATGCCTGAGGCACTGGATTCGATCCTCAGCACCACATTAAAAAAAAATAGATAAAGATATTGTGTCCATATACAACTTAAAAAAAAAAAAAAGCCTGTGGCTTGACAAGATCTAAAGTGTGCCTTGGTTTCAGGGAGAGTCCAGTTGACCCAGAATGACTGCTCTGCTTTGTCTGCAATATGGACTCCAGTATTCCCACGGGGCTCTGTTGACTTGGCCTCCTTGGGCATTGTTCTAAGTTTTCTTTTCCACATTTTGCTTTTCTTTTGAATTCCCTATGTCCCCAAATAGCAGGCTTTATTTTGGTAGAATTTAATCTATTTCAGCACAGCCCGAGGCAATCAGAGTACAGAAGGGAAGCCTGCTTAGAGGAGCCAGCAGGAACGAGCCTCCCTGGCTCTCTCTCTGCTTCTCCTGTTTTCCTTTTGTGGTGCTGGAGATGGAGCCAGGGCCTCTCACACACCAGGAAAGCGCTCTGCCACCGACCTATACCCCAGGCCCTGACTGTGTCTCATAAAGTAAAAAATATGCCCTAGAGAAAGGCCAGTTCCTGAAGCAGTGGGCCAAGAAAGTCCCCTTGTCTTTCTCCCCTTGGTGACGCACACTGTCAGTAGGAGTGGTTAGCCACAGCTAAGGAAATCAGCTCTCACAGACTTTAGCAGAAGGGTTTGTGGGGAGATATGTCAAAGGATTCGGACTTGGGAGCAGGTTGGCAAAGCCGGCTGGGCAGCCACTGGGCAAATGCCATGTCTAGAACCACACCGCCGCTGGGAAGGGTCACATCTGCACCAGTGGAACCAGGCCCTGCCCTCACATCATCAGCACCATGAGCCGGGACACCGGATACTGCCATCCCCAGAATCTGGATGGAAGAGCCGTCCCTGCTGCCACCTCCTTCCAGAATGTGATCCTGGTGACCTGGCCTCTCTGTGTTGCTAGCTCATGAGGCACAGTCTGGAGTGAATGTGTCAGACTGACAAAGACAAGGTCACATGTATGCCCTGTGGGTGCACAGGAGACTTTGGTCCTCGCCACAGCAGATGGCCATCCCCTCTCACCAAGACATACCCACGAGATGCTGGCTGCTGTCACGGTAGTGTCTGAGTCCAAAGACAGGTAGATACTTGCTTTGCATTTCACATGGAGTCCAGTCAGGGAGTGGCTGTGGTCAGCAAGGGCATGGTCCATTCTACCCCAGCAGGGATCCTGGCCAATGGAGGCTCCGCCTGCTTCTTAACGCTGTGCTTTCAAGGCCATCTCACATATGAGTGCTGAGCTCACAGAAACCAGAGGACTGAATGGAATAGGCCAGGCTTGAAGCATGGATATCACATTTCCATCTACGTTCTGTTGTCCTCAGGGAATTGATGGGCTGGGGAATGCTTTTCAACTGAGCACCCAGGAGAAACAGCAAACAGAAACAGGCTTTGGGGAACAGCTGCGGCACTGTGCACGGTTTCCCAAACATGGAGTGGAAGCTTAGATCCTGGGCAGCCAAAGGAACAACCCAGTCCACGGCATATCCTGCTTGGATTCACTGATGCTGTAGTGAGTAATTAACACAGACTCAACATCAAGAGCACAAATGAGGAAGATGTGTTTTTCTATTCTCTTTTTAGTCCGTGTATTCCAGAATAGAGGTAAAGTCTTTTCTTGTTAGCCTAAGAAATCAGGAGTGTAGTCCTGCTGCCCTTGGGTTCTCCTGTGTTACCTGCCTCCACCTGGCTGTGGAGCTTCCAGGGGGAACATCATGGTTGATCATCAGCTTTGACTCTAAGCCCAGGTGACAAGCCACATGAGAAGGCCAACAGGCTGAGGCACTAAGTTCAAGGTTTTTCAAAAGGAATGGAGTCCATTGGATGATAACCCCAGTTGACCATCTAGAGCCGGTGGACACAGCAAGGTGGAGGAGACAATCTCTTCAATGTGTTTCTGTCCTTCAGCCAGTTGGGCCCCTGTGTGGCGGGAGGACCCCTATCTAAGCAGAGGGTGAGAATGAATGGGCCCTCACGGCTGCCACAGCAGGCTGGGTGACTGAAGATGCTGGGTGAAGAACTAAGGATCAAGGACAGGAGCAAAGAGCCAGAGGCGCAGGAGGGCCTCTTACCAGATGCCTGTGCACTCTGGCCCGGGAGAGCACAGGTCTGAAGGTGACAGCACAATCCCCCGCTCACCTGACAACCCAGGAGACCAGGAGACTGCTGCCAGTCAGCAGTAAAGCCCCCAAGCCCCAGGCCTCCATCTCTTGACCAGAGCTTCTCCCCCTGGCCACTTGTCTTCTTTCATTCTTCCTTTTGAGTATTGATTTGAAATTTGCACCATAGTATTTATTTGGTTCACAAAACACTGTGTACTCACAGTACAATCCTGTCAGAGAATCCCCAGGTGACATGGCCTCGCAGAGCCTGAATTTCTGCATCCCAGCCTTGGTGGGATCCCTGATTCCTCTCCAGCTCTGTAGTCTGTCGGTCCCAGAGTCAGAAAAGTTGCCCTTGCTTGCTCCCCTGGGGCAGCTGGAGTCTCTCCCTGCTTCAGTTGGAGTATAACCCCGCCCAGGGGAGCAGGTGCTATTGGGAGACCACCCAGGGCTTGGGCCATGCCAGGTGTCAAAGAGGAGTGGAGCAGGCCCTAATGGGGTCCTTGCTGACAGTGCAGGCAGGTGGGTGAGGGGACCACACGGGAGGGGAGGGCAGGGAGCGGAGAAGTGGAGCGTGTTGCTGGGCAGCACGAGGAGCTCACCAGTGAGTGGTCACAGTTCACAGAGACTGCTGAGATCTGTGTGGTCTTCTGGCCACACTTGTCTTCATGGCTGCAGCCCTGGGAGGACAAGGCTGGTCACCCAGCATGGGGATCAAGCCAAGTGGCATCGTGAACTGAGAGACAGACAGGGGCTAGGGATGTGTGCAGGGGTGCGATTGTGGCCGCAGCGCTTGGCCACGGAGCACCAGCTGAGACCACCCTGAGCACAGAGGGGTGGGAAGAGACCCAGTGGCAGGACCCAGGAACTGTGGGCCAGGAAGAGGACAGAGACCACTGAAGTCAGGATGCCAGAGGAAAAGAGCTGGAAATGCGGAGGGGTTCTGAGGCTAACGTTAGAGAGGAGGAGCCACGGGTGGTGTCCAAGTCCAGGGTCCTCTGGGGAGGCAGGATGGAGGGAGAGAGGGAGGGAGAAGGGGAGGGAAGGGACTAGCTAAATAGCAAACGAATAGGGAAGAAGAAGGTCACTGTGTTTCAGAAAATCCATTTGGTTGTTGAAATTTTAAAAATAAAAGTTGGTTTTTACCAGAACGTGGTCCTAAATGTTAGTGTGGTCCCCTCTGTGGAATACTTCTAGCCACTCGGCCCCAGCAGCCAGGGAACCTGTGCAGCTCCTGCAGGAGGGACATTGAGAGCAGAGTCCCAGCTCTCAGTACACACAGCATCCCTCGGCCTGGGAAACTCCGACCCCAGATCTGCCCTCGTCTGTGTGAGATGATGTCAGCCGTCTCTGTTGGCTAACAGCCCAGAATCACAGGCCTGGGGTGATTCCATGTAACCTCATCTTACCCACAGCTGATGCAACCCAAAGCTTTATCTTACCTGACCAGGGCTCTCCTGCTCATCTCGGAACTATCTAGAATCCTCTCTTCTCTGTGGCAACTTTCAGATCATCATGGAGTCCCTGGTTCTTACGTCCACATAGCTCAAGGAATCTGTTCAGTCCCTGGCTCCAAACTTTACCATCAAATACGCTCTCCATTCCGAACTCCTAAACGTGTTTCTCTTAATTTCAAATTACGGGACCTGTTGGCGGGAGAGACGAGGCCAGGCTATTTGGATAGCAAGTCTGGGAAGAAGGTGGACTTCCCGTGGGATGTGAAGCATTCTGCACTGGAAGGCTCTTGGAGAAGGGAGCCAGGAGGGACCCCACAGGGAGGAGAGTGGAGAGCGCTGGTTTGTCTCACCTGCCCAGGGTCAAGAGTGGGCAGTCACACTAGTCCCAGACAGGGTGACAGTGCTGTGCACGCCAACATGCCATGCTGTGCTTCTAAGCTGCCCAGTGAGGACAGATGACTTGGTTGATTTCATTTTTCCTATGAACTGGTTAAAAAAAAGTAGGAACATTTTACTTGTGATTCATCAAGTCTCATTAGACAGCGTGTAATAAAAGAAAAGTACTCATCTTAAATTCTAAGAATTTGAATTCCATCCATAGGAAAGTCTCCTTTGAGAGCCAGTGTTCTCATTCATAGAAGGGGAAATTGCATCTGCATAGCCAGGTTGCCCTGTGCATTAAATGAGATGCCAAGACATCACTGTTTATTTGACGTTGACAAATGTCACATAAATAGATGCTGTTGTGAAATAAAAATTCTTGGAGAAAAACAGTGCTGTGTGATTTAAAGGTATTACAGCAGGTTTAAAATCTAGTTTGTGGAATGGGTCATAGGGAAAATGTTATACCTATGGGCAGATCTTAAAGCAAAATGAGGCTCCATGGGGTATGAAATCATAATAAAAAAATCTCCGCTCTGCTCACCAGAGCAAACAAGTTATGAATTATTCTAACAGGCTCCGTCTTGCTCCTATACTGCACTCCAGACCACACACTTCCCCTGGGTTCTCAAGGTCATATTTAAGGCTCCACTGTTGCAGAAAGACGGGAACTGGATCTCGGCAAGACACCGCTCACAGAAGCAATGCAGGACAAGCCTGTCCTGTCCTTGTTCCACGACCTTGACCATGGCACTGCACTGTCGGGACCAATTTCCCCGTTAAGACTGGATTAATTTCAGGAGCATGATTATCGAGTAGGTGCTGAGCAATTAGGAACAGGAGCACCCGGCAGCTGCAAGCTGGCCATGATGATGGCAACGGCGTGGCCAGCACTGGAGAGATGACTGTCCAAGGCAGGGAGGAGCTCAGCTTCCTGTCCCCTGCCCTGGTGGCTTCGAGAGACTGCAGGCTCTGGAAAGTTAGCCTGCTTGTGCAGGGGAAGCTCAGCTTTTGAGCATCATGGTGGAATGTTGGTGAGGTCACAGGAGGATTGCGGCTTGGTGGACTTCAGTGACTAAATAAAACCATGTTTGCCTGTCCTGGAACCTCACTGACAGGAATTCCAATTCTTAAAAACATGGAGTAAAAAGTTTTAAATACATCATTTTATAATAAAATAGGTAGAAAAAATAAATTCTGAAAGACATTGATATATATATATATATAGAATTTAATTCCTACTGAAAAAATCTTAAGGTAGATTGAGAGTCTTTGAAATATAAAATTCTTTTTAATATTTTATTCTATTTTTTATTAATATGCATTTATTGTGTATGGTCACAGGGTCTGGCATGATATTTCCACACATGCGCATAGCCAGCACGGATCAGTCCAGTCTCCCCTCCCACCCATCCTCTGGAAATCACTGTCCTACATCAGGTCACCGACTTCCAGCTCCCACGTATGAGGGAGAGCATCTCTTTGTGTCTGGCTTCTTTCATTTGGCACCATATCCTCCCGTCCATTTGTTTTGTTGCACATGACAGGATTTCATTTTTGTAGCTGAGTAGTATTCCACTGGAAATATACACCCCATTTTCTTTGCCTGTTCATCTGTTGATGGGCACCTAGGCTGAGTCCATAGTTTGTCTACTGCGGGTAGTGCTGTGGTAACCGCGATGTGCAGGAATTCCTCTGTGAGCTGACTTTTTGTTCCTTTGGATACATGCCCAGGAGTGGGATAGCCGGATCACAGTGTAATTCTATTTTTAGTTTTTGAGGAGCCTCCATAGTGACGGTGCTAATTTACATTGCCCCCAGCAGAGCATAAGGTGCTATTTCTCTGCATCTTTATCAGCATGTGTTTTTTTTTTTTTTTTTTTTGACAGATAGCTGTTATAACAAGTGTGATAGCATCTCAATGCAGTTTTGATTTGCATTTTCATGGTGGCTAATGACACTGAGCATTTTTTCATATATTTATGGCTATTTGCATTTCTTCTTTTGAGAAATGCCTGTTCTGATCTTTTGCCTCTTCTTTAATTGGCCGCTTGCTGTTGGTGATAGTGCTGCTGTTAAGGCCTTCGAGTTCCTTATGTATTCTAGCCATCGATCCTTGTTCAGATGAATAGCTGACGGATATTTTCTCCTGCTCTGTAGGTTTCCTCCCCGCTCTGTTGATTGTTTCCTTTGCTGTGCAGAAGCTTTTTAGTTCACTGTGATCACATTGGTCTCCTTTTGCATTTATTTCCTGTACCATTGGATCTCTCCAGAAAATCATTGCCTGTACCAGTATCTCCTGTGTTTTTCCTAGTGGTTATCTAGTTTCAGGTCTTGCAGCTGGGTCTTTGCTCCATCTTAAGTTGGTTTTGTGTATGTGGGAGCGAGCTGCCAGGTTTCTGTCTTCTGCATGGGGATATCAGTTTTCTCAGCACCAGTCATCGGTAAGGCTGTCCTTATCCAGGGTGTGCTTTGGAGCTTTTGTTGGAATGTGTGGGTTCATTTCTTGAATCTCTATTCTGTTGCACTGGTCTGTCTGTCTGTTTCTGTGTCAATACCATGCTGCTTGGTTGTTATGGTCTCTGGTATCTTGAAGTCAGCACTATCACACCACCTCCAGCTCAGCTCTTTTTATTCAAGAGTGCTTTGGCTATTTGGAATCTGTTGTGCTTCTATTTGAAGTTTAGGATTGTTGTATTTCAGTGAAGGATGTCTTTGGTATTTTGTGCGGGTTACACTGAATTGGTAAACCACTTCAGATAGTATGGATATTTCAACAATGCTAATTTTTTTTCAATCCATGAAAATGGGATTTTCCTTTTTTTTGTCTTTCTCAATTTTTCATTAGTGTTTTGTGATTTTCAATATAGAGGTCTTTCATTTCCTTGGTTAAACTTTTTTTCCTAGGTATTTTTTTATTATTATTTTTGTAGTTATTGTGAATGAGATTGATTTCATGGTTTCATTCTCAACAAGTTTGTTATTGGTGCATAAAAATTACATTGATTTTTGTATGTTGATTTTGTATCTTGCAACCTTCCTGAATTTACCCATTTTGGTGGAGTCTTCAGTTTTTCTGTATAGAGAATTGCATCTTCTGCAGATTGTGATGTAGTGACTTCCTTCCTCTCTGCATGCTGTTTCTTTCTCTCTCTTGCCTAACTGCTGCAGCTAAAAACTTCCAGTCCTATACTGAATAAGAGTGGTGAGAGAGGAGACCTTGATCTTCTTCCAGACCTTGGAGGAAACACTTTCATCTTTTCCCCATTCAGTACGAAGTTGGCTGTGGGTCTGTCACATAGATATAAAATCCTTGCTGCAATGATTTCTTCCAAGGAATGAAATCTGCCATCTAACACAGGCAGGGAGCTCCCTTGACCCAGGGAGCTGAGGATAGAGGACCTGAGCACTCTTTAGATTCAAGGATTCTGTCCCAGGGAAGGAAAGTCTCCCTATGACATGGAAGATGCAGAAGTCTCACTGTGACCTTGAAAGTGACAACCATTCAAAACTTTTTAAAGTCTTTCATGACATCATTTCATTTGTTCCCAAACAGCGCTTGATGTCTCTGATCCCAAAAGGCACAGAGGCTTAGGGCTCTACCTTAGGGGTGTTATGTCCCCCCTCTCCCATGAGCCTTCTGCCGTGGTGCTGGGATGCAGCTGACAAGGGGCCACCAGAAGGCTGGGCCTGAGCCCCGCCTCACACATCTGCACTTCCAGCATGAAGCGTGAGTCCTGGCTGCGGGGATGAGCTGCTCAGAGCTCAGCATGACCCTGCGGTAGCCTTGGGCAATTCGTGGTCTCAGAAGGAAACGCATTTATGTAATAATCTATCTCACACACCCCAACGTATGTGCCTGTGAATCCTGCCCGCGTTTTTAGAAGTACTGGCTGCACCATAGCTGTGGCTGTGTCCACCGTGCAGTCAGGAGGCCTGCTTGTGCTTCCTCTGTCCTGTGACTCCCCTTCTGGTCACCATGCTGCGTGGTATGTAAGACACCTGCTGCTGGGCTGAGGAAGGCAGTGACCACTTTAAAACTCAGTTCAAATGAACGTCTTTGCAAGACATTTTGGAACAGTAGTAGATGACACTAAATGTCACCGGTGGATGGAGTTTGGGGTTCTCTGTGGATTTCAGTTAGATTCTCTGGACAACTGAGGTTGTTTGGAGCACCCATATCAGAGAGGGAGGAAGCTCAGGGAGCCAAGAGGCTCCTCGTCAAAGTGTGCTGTGCATCTGGCTTAAGATGAGGTTCTAGCTGCAGGTGGCGGATCCCTGTAGATTCTCAGTAGCCTTTCTACTGCAGGGCACCAAGGTCAATGTGCCCTTTGAAGTCCCTAGCACTCCATCATCTCCCTTCACCTCCTCTTGGTAAAGTCTGCCCCTAAGTTCCAGTCCCCTCCCTTTCACCTGAAGTGGGACGGACGATAGCGACTGATTCCCCCATCACCACTGTGTTCCCAAGTCCTCTTTAACCTTGCAGCCTGCAAGGGAGCCTTTCTTGGGTACCTTTTCCTCTACATTTCCTTGGTACATGAACATCCCACCACCTGCCTGTCACCTACAGACATTAGGCTCAGATGTCTCCTGCGCTTTCTGCCTTGACCCCTCACACCCTCTTCAGGGATCCTGTCCTCTGGCCAAGGCTTCTGAGCCAGGCAACACCTGCCACAGGGTGGTCTGAGATGGTGGGCTGCATTGGTCTTTTGACTTCCCATCTTTCCCAAGAGAACATCAGCCCTACTTCCAGCTTGGCCCGTCAAGTGTGGCTTAACCACTACACAAAGTAGCCACATGCCCGGGCATATCAGGGAGAGACATCAGCAGTCCCTGCCACCCACCACACCATAACTGTCCAAGCTAGGTAGGGACCTTGGTCAGCGAGAGATGCTGTAACAAGTGTACCACAGACCATATGGCCTAAGCAACAAATATCTCCTCACAGTCCCAGAGTCTAGCAAGTTCAAGATCGGCCACCTTGATGGCTTCTGGGTTTGTGGAGAGTATCTTGGTGCTATAACCCCACTTGGGAGGTGAGAGTGGCAGAAGCAAGCTCTCTGGTGCTTCTTCCTACAGGGCGCTACTCCCACCATGAGGGCTCCACCTTCATGACCCAGTCACGCCCAGAGTCTGGCCCCACAGCCATCACCCCTCCATACTCATCAGCACGTGAAGCTGGAGGGGGATTTGCACACCTCGAAGCTCTCCCAGCCTTCCGGTTTCCAGAAGCTTCTCTGGAGAAGCACACAGCCAAGACTGGCCCAACTTGGCCACCCCAAGGGAGCTTTGGCTTTTGCTTTGACTGGTTCCATTACCCCACACTGAAATGCTAAAACAGCTTGTGCAATGTTATTGAGGACGTTGTCACCATATTGCATGTGCTCTCTTTATGAGGATCCTGAGGACAGCCTCTCTCTGGTGTCTTTGCCAGAAATAGCTACGATGTTTCCAAGCAGTTGGTTGTTTTGTCCTAAGGACATAAGGAGCCATTTGGTCTACTCTATGCACTGGCTCTGGGAAGCCTGCTGTGAACCCTGCTGCCACCAATAGCTGCACAGGGTGTGGAGAAGGCGGCAGGACCCTGGTGCTGCTGTCTCTCCTCCTGTCTTTCTTGCCCCTATTTTTATGTAAATTATCACTTGCTTTCACATGTGGATGCCATCTTAGATGGACTTGGTTCCTTTTTGGAATCAGATGGGTATAAATAAGGCCCTCCCAGCCTGACACTGGCAGGTGTGACCCAGCAGCCTGGAGACAGGAATGCAGAGCAGGAAGAGGCCAGGTGGCCACAGGAGCATCCGTCACAGAGGGGCAGCTGCCCATGCTGGCTGCTCAGCAAGCACCGGTCTCCCGTGTGGCCAGGCATCTGGGGCCTGCTGGGCACATCCGCTCACACTCTGAGTTTCCAGGCTTTAATTAGGCATTCTCGTCAGAGCTAAAGGACTTGAGAGTCTCCCAAAACTAATCAAAAAATCATGACTACCTGGCTTCTCTGCCACACTGACTTAGACCACGAGAACACGGTCACATTCGAGGTGCAGAGGGAAACATGGAAGGCAGCCCCGCCAGCTCAGTGTCACCCCCAGTGCTGTTGAAGGTCCTCACAGTGCAGGAGTGGCTTGACCTTCAACCTTCCTTCCAAGGAAGGCTGTCTCTGAGCCTGGTGAGCCTCGCTGAGAATGTGAGCCTTGCTTTGCATCTCAACCACAAAACCAGAGTTCTAGCTTTCTCTTTCCCAGTGTGATCTTGTACAACCCTTTGCTCCTCAGAGCAAGTCACAGAGACCACCCTGAACTGTGTGTCCCCTGTTGGCAGCTATGACATCTCTGTCACACCTGCATGGTCCTTCATGGCAGACTGCCCCTCCACTGCCCAGCAGGCCGCTGTGCTGACTCGTGTCAAAGGGGTTGGACGTCCACAGGTTCCATCTTTTCTTGCTCATGTGCTTGGCTGCACATCTGCATTCACCCACACACCTCCAGCCCTCCTGGTCTGCTAAGGTGGCCTGTCCCTGGCTTCCAGCCCAACATGGTCAGTGCCAGAGTGGGCTGGAAGAGTGCAGAGCCAGAAAACTGGCAAGAACTCACAAGTCCTGAGCTCTGGAGCTCAGCCAGGCTAGCCGATCCCTTCAAGTGCAAACCCTCCCGTAGGCCCCTTCCTTGTTTCTCCTGTTTCTGAAAACAGCCTTGCTTCCTCCTTGGAAGGATACTTTCTTCCTAAATTACATTATTAACTTGCACAAGCCAGATTCACCATGTGCCCCTGTGAGATGGCCCCCACACGGGAGCCTGGCAGGTCAGCGGGAAGATTCCTGGAGCCTGCAGTGTGAATGGCTCCCTGCTCACAGTCCAGCTGTGTGTTTTACACACCTGTGCAGAGGGAAGACAAGTCGTATACGGCAGATGAACCAGGAGACCTGTGAAATGTTTTGGAAAGAATGCTTTCAGCTAAGACCCAAATCTCTGACGTCTTGGGGAGAGAAGTGCCGTCCTCAGACCTGAATAAAACCATCACTATCTCATTCTAGGGGTACAGCCTGCTTGCTTTCCCCTTCCAGGTATGAACTACCTCACAGACTGTGTCCAACAGCCCAGAAGGTGCTTTATTATTTGAAAGTTGTTGGTGTCCATCTCTAACGTGCTGTCATAACTGAGGGAAAACCTAATAAACCCTCTGTCTTCACTGGCTTTTAGTTAAATGTAAAAGTCACTAATTTGGGTGTCCACACAGCTGGGTGATCCATTATTATTCTCTCACTAGCTGTGCTGTAGACACAGCTTCTGGTGTGGGGGTTTTGGTGATAACTGCTTCCTGGGTTATTTCAGGGACTGGAAGGTGGATTTTGCTGAAAACGCTGACTCTTCCCGTGGGTCTGCAGATGTCCGATGGGTGCCTGGATCAGGATGACATGTCTTGGCATCGTCTTCAGATTTTGTCTGTCTTCTTTGTTGCCTCAACCTTTGGGTCAGATTTCTGCTCAGCTCTGCGTGTAAATGTGCTGATCTTTTGAGGAACGTTTTGTCCAGAGCTACATAGCAGGCTTGACTCGACGAGACTTGCCTAGTCTCTCCCTTCCCCTTCAAGGCCAAAGACACCAAAATTAGAGCAAGTGAGACAAATTCCTGCTGCAGGCCACTGGAACAGCACCTAGAAATCTCCTGTCATCAATTCTTCCCTCTTTCCTTCCTTACAAAGCCCCCACGCATGCCTGCATCCCACAGGAATCTTCCATCTTCTTGGATTGCTGGCTTTCCAAATAATTCTTTTCCCTTGCCCTGTGGGAGGCCAACCTTACAGGTGACTGAGTTACACTCCCCAGCTGGGTGCTGTGGCGCTCAGTCACAGAAATGGGTGTGTCTTGCTACAGCCCCATGGGTGAAGCTATGCTCACCTGTTCCTTTGTAATATAACCCCTTGCCCTGTTTAGGATAGAATCTTCATGGAAGTGCCTTGTGTGTGTCCCCTCCTCTTACTGTGCCCTTGGGTGTGGCCTACCCAGGTGTCAGTCAACCTGCTGACAGTGGACATCATGAAGATACTCAGCCCCCTGAAACCTGACCCCTTGCCTCATTTTAATAGCTTCTCCTCAATAAAAAGGGTCAGCGCATGCTCTCTCTCTCTCTCTCTTTCTGTGGACCCTTAAGGTCAGAGGAGCTGTCACAGCGACCCCAAAGAAAAAGGTATTTGTGTCTCTTGTGTGGTTATTTCGTGCAGCCCAGTTAGCCCAGTTTAACTGGAATGACCCCTGAGCCTTTTAGTCATGAGAACAGAAACCCGGCATTGCCCCCAACAACTTGTTCTCAAGTCATTGGCCTTTTTGATCAATGAGGAAAGGAACTTGGCTCAGTACCTCTATGATCATCTCACTAGTCTGATGTAGCCTTTCTTTATCTGCCTTCATATGCAATGTAATACAGTATGTTGCATGCCATGGATTTTCTCAATAGAGTATACTCTGCCTGTGCATACAGCGAGTTAAAGCAGAATTCTTCCATTGGTCCAATCCACTTTCCATTCCACCAGCCATTCCACTAACCATTCTACCATCCATTCCACCAGCCATTCTACCAGCCATTCCACCAGCTATTCCCCCATACGTTCCATTCCATTTCATCATCCATTCCACCATCCATTTCATCATCCATTCCACCATCCATTCCACCATCCATTCCACCATCCATTCCACCAGCCATTCCATCATCCATTCCACCAGCCATTCCACCAGCTATTCCCTCATATATTCCATTCCATTCCACCAACCATTCCACCAACCATTCCCCCATACATTCCATTATCTATTCCTTCATCTATTCCACCAACCATTCTATCATCCATGCCATCATATTAGCATGTCCTAAGTACCTGACAGTGTGACATGGAATCACAGAGAAAGAGATGGTAGGAGTGGGTGTAGTAAAAGTTTTCATGCTTCAATCAAGTGTCAGTGCTGGGTTGGTGTTGGAGTTCACGATCTAGGGAAAATAGCAGTACTAACTACCACCTTTGGGGGTTACTCATTACTTTGAATGTGCTGTTAGATTTCAGCCTCACAACAGATCATTTTATTCATGAGGAAACTAGCTTATACCAGGCGCACATCTTGATCAATGTCCAGTTGTGGGGGCGTGTTGCCTCTCCCAAGCCCTGTTTGGTCACTACTGCTTCCCATAAAATCATGTTTTTCTGGGTTGGCATTCAAATGGTATCTCCAGAGAAAATCTTAGATGAGTTAAACATCTTTAACTAGTGGCTCCCAACAGGTAATTTTTTGACGCAGGCCTGCAGCGAAGCAGGTCTCTCTCAAAATGAAATTGCCCAGAGACTCTCACATCCACGTTCTTTCCTGCTACTCTCTCTACCTCCTGTATTTTCTCTCCTTGTTAACTACACTTGGAATGACTGTTTTATTCAGGTATTTTCATCTCTGCAGCTGCCATTTCTTCTTCCTAAGCTACCTGGAGTAGCAATCCTTTGGAATTTCAATTTCGCCCATGTCTTTAATTTCTCCTTTCATCCTTCCCCCCTTGCCTGGGACTCCACTGTCTTACAAAGTGTGTACAGCTCACCAGCAATGAAGGCTTTGCCTGCCAGCCTCTCCTGTTCCTCTTCTCTGT